>NW_024470071.1:39922-492912 GCF_000721775.1 Aureobasidium melanogenum CBS 110374
CTTTAAGGGCAGAGAAGTTAATGCTAGACAGGAAGTTATTTTGATGGTTTTAAGCCTTAAGAATGTTTAAGGGCTTTAAGGGTAGAGAAGTTAATACTAGATAGGAAGTTATTTTAATGGTTTCAAGCCTTAAGAATATTTAAGCTTAATTTAGATATCCAAATCCTCTTATTATTCTTGTTGTTTAAGCCTATCCAAGTGCAATGCAAGTTAATTAAAGATATTAAAAGTAGCAAGACCTTCTTTTAATTAACTTCGGAGACATTAAGATGCTACAATGTTTTTTAGTGATAGTATTAATCTATAAGGTGTAATTATTAATCCAGTTAAGCTAAATACTTGCTCTAGCTCATTAGACATTATAGGGATTATATATAAGTTAAGGGCCAACTTTTGCAACTGTGGATATGTCAAACTAATTACCTTAGTTGCCTAGTATTAAAGAGGAGGTGTATTAACCATTAACTTATCTCTTTCGCGAAGATACTAACGTTGATATTTATCATTAGCCATAGGATTAGGCCCTTTGCTTCTAAGATTAAATAGCTTTAACATCGGCCGGCGGTTAGTTAAGGTTAGTATTAAGCTTAGCTATAAGATTGTAATGCTTAAATACTTTTGCCATATTTTAAGAACCTTAGCTTTGTGTTGTAGGATCTAATTAGGTCTATCCTTCCAAATGTCCTTAATATAGGCCTAAGTAAATGCTAGATGGAGTATAAGAGCAGTAACATAGATAGATGAATCATCTGTTCTCTTATAATACTCATTAAGCTTTATCTAACCCTAGTTAATTTGGATATAAAGAGTTTGATAATAGTCCAAGTCTTATTCTTAAGAAAGATTAACAGGTATAATAGAGAATGGCTCTTATGTAGCTATTAGTGTTAGTAGTTAACTTGCTTTAAGAAGTTAGGTTACTTAGGATCCAATTGCTTTTCCTGCACATGTTTTTCGAGGTTGCCTTTAGGAGGGTTAAGCTTGTTAAGTCTATTAAGTCTGTTAAGAAAACAGCTCTTCTTAAGTAGGTGCAATTAGATTAGAGGGTGCTAGTTAATATCTGTCCTTAAGATCTTTAAAATACTTTAAGAGCCCTTCCATAATAGGAATTGTCTGCTAAACTGATCCCTAAGTACCACCTTCTCTATGGCCTTAAAGAATCATTATAGCTTTATTAAGAGGTTAAAGAATCTTACTATATTAAGTCAAAACTTGCTAGTCATTTAGGGTAAGCTAGTCATTAATAATAGAAGGTCTATCCTTTAATATTAAAGGAGGAAGTAGCTTGCTAGGATAGTTTCTCTTATACTTGCTAACAACTGCTACCTAGTTATTATAAACTTCTTCTAAGTAATCTTAAATAGGTCCCTTTTGAAGGAGACTACGTTTAAGAGACTTATAAAAAGCATTCCAACAAGTATTATTATTAGCAATTAGATTAAGAGTATTAGCCTTTTATTCTCTAGTTGACTTATCTATTAATGGATGGTTACCTTAAAAGAACTTAAAACGCTCACGCCTTTAAGAAGAAGCACGAATCTAGGTATTAATATTATGGAACTTGCCATAAGGCCCTTTTCTTCTCTAAGCAAGTAGATCTTTAATGCTAACTATAATTATAGACTCAAATGCATCTAGATCATTGCTAAAGAGTAAGGCACGTGCAATAAGGTTAATAATATGGCTAATACAACGTAGTCGATGCTCCTTAAAATCAAATCCATATACTTAAGCAAGGTCTTATAGGCAAGTATTATTATTAGAGGCATTGTCACATTAGAAGTAGCTAAGCTTATGTTTAATCTTAAAGGTACCAATGATGTTTTAAAGGGTTTAAGAGATGTTAGTTCTAGAATGATCGCCTTGGTGGTATGGAAGTGCAAGTAAAAAGTTTCTATAATTATAATTAGCATTATAAAAGTGTACTATTATACCATAAAAAGCTTAACAAGCTCGAGAGGTCTAAAGATTAAATGAGAGATGAATACTACTTAATGCTGCTTAAAGTATATTCATAACCTTTATAATATTAATCTTATATGCAGCTTAAATCCAGGTAGCTAAGGTTATATAGGTTAGAAGACAGCCAGGTTAGTTAACAACTAGATTAAGATACTTAAGAATAGCTTATAGTCGTGTAGATTTAAGTGTGTTAAAGGCCTCATTCTCTAAAACAACATAGTCTAATAAGAGAGCTTTAAAAGTAGGAGGATCAAACTTAATTAAGTACTTGTCAATTGTTAAGCTAATGGTTAGAGTAGCTAGTTGAGAAGATAGACTATTCTCAATTAAGCTAAATAGCCGCTTTCGTTATATTAGTCCATGTTAATTAAGAGAGTGGGCATCCTTAAGATGGTTATGGACACCTCCTATACCATTAACATACTTAATTAGAAGACAAAGCTTGCCTTTCCGTGGTTAACACTTCTTATAGAGCTAATGGTATTGTTTTTCTTCTAACTCTTTTTATATTCGCTAACCATGAAGCCAGATCTAGCTATTGACATTGCCTTTGCCATCTTTATAAGCTTTAAATCTATTAGCAACCCTATTCTAGTCAAGTCTAGAGTAATAGCCTTAGGGGGTTAGTGTTTAAGGTCCATCTTAAGTTGCTAGACTTTTAAAGTCGTTAGTTTGTTAATAATTTGAAGGGATATTAAGTTAGGAGGTTGCAGGTGTAGAGCTAAGTATAGATAAAGTATCATCATTATCAAATAAGCGAAATAAGCTAAGAAAAGAATTTAAGGAGAGTTGAGAGGCCATTGAAGCAAGTAGTTAGAGGTATTGATAAGTTGGTATAGAGTTAAAGGATACAAGCTTATTGCCATGCAGAATTTTTAGTGCTAAGAGCAGCTACTATACCTAATTAGGACTGTCTTGGCAGTTCCATGGAATCCAAATGGAGTTCCATATGGAATGGATACTCCATGGATCTAATAGCTATTCCAACTCCAGTTCAATTCCATATGGAAAGTGTGGAAATTCCAAATGGAATTCCATCCATCGCCACCACTGTGCTGAGATTTCGAGCGATATTCCCATCTCTTTCTCGCTGAATCCAGAATCCGAGCGCACGTGGAGAGAAGCGCGAAGACGAAGGATCAAGCTTGAAAAGGGCTTTGGAAGAGAGAATGCAGGGGTTGGAGGCCTATCTACCTATCGATGCGTCTGCGAATTTCACTGCGGCTAAGCAGGAAGTTGGAAGACAATGGGCAAACATCAACACCTTTTGTGCTATGTTACTATGTCACGACCCGTCAGGAGAGTCCAATGCCCTGTCTCAGTCTACTCGCGGGCGTTGCTGGTCCACCATCGTCGATGCCCTGGAGACCTCCTCAGAAGCCTTGCCAACTTCACATCCAAGGAAGCATCTAGAAAAGTACAAGGTCTGGGCTGCGGCAGTCTGGTTCACGCTCGCTGGGAACATTCTTTTTGAGTTGCGAAACTGTAGTTGGCGACCTGGAGTTTTGTGGGCGGCTCAAGGAGGGAATCAGGATATTACGAGACAGCGATGGAGGTTCTGGCAGAGAAGATTTGTAGAGGTCGCCGATGATGGACGACTGAGTCTTGAAGCTGCGGAGGAAGCGAGGGAAGCAGCTAGGGTGATCTCGACGCTTTTGTCTCGCAAATGAGAAGTCCTGGTGGCTTTCATCATCAATGCTCTTCAGCTTCTTTTGCATGATACTGAAACCACTCTTTCGCTCTTGCCTGCATCTCACACGCCTGTGGATGTGCATAAAACCCCAAATGCGTGCCTCGAGGTATCGTCACAAGCTCACTATTGCGCAAACGCTGATGTGCATCCTGGCTATAATGCAAAGGCGCATCCGTATCAGCATCACCATGCACAAGCAAAACGGAACATTCAATTTGCTCGAGGTCTAGTCGACCAATGGCTGCGAAATCCGCCATATCGTTTTTCCAGCCGGCTTTGCGCTCGTTTCCTATGTTCACGGTTACCGCTGTGTCGAGAATAAGCTGTCGTTGCGATGAGTTGGCTAGGACGTGTGCGATTTGGGTCTGTAGCTCATCGCGTCCGAGAGAGCCTTCCTGCTCTAGTGCTTGTGCCACTATGTGGTCTGGTGCATGAGAAGCCAGGTACTTTATCACATGCTCTCCGAATCGTGTGCCGAACATGA
This sequence comes from Aureobasidium melanogenum CBS 110374, assembly GCF_000721775.1. Lineage (NCBI taxonomy): Eukaryota > Fungi > Ascomycota > Dothideomycetes > Dothideales > Saccotheciaceae > Aureobasidium > Aureobasidium melanogenum. The sequence continues at coordinate 44,062 of NW_024470071.1, forward strand.
TGCGATCGATTATGCAAGGCTTGGGCGGGATATACTTTGAGCTCACAGTCGCGATAGCCATCACACAAGACACTCGTGTTGGGTGTCGTGCAGCTAGCTGAAAAGCGACAGGTCCTCCTCCCGACCATGCCAACACACCAGCGCGAGAGATATTCAAAGTGTCGAGTAAAGCAGCAATCAGATCCGCTTCTGCATTGATCGAGCTGTCATCTTTGGACAACGGAGTATTGAGATAATCCATGCGCGAGAGGCATATAGTCTGGAATTCGCCCTCTTGGTCTAGAAGAAAACGACTCATTGCGATTGCACTGTCGATGCCGCCTGGGCTGCCGTGTATCACGAGTATTGGAGTGCCGCTGCCTAGTACTTTGGCTTCGATTGCGCCAGCCTCTGTTTGGATGCAGTCCTTGATCTGTTTTGCAGACATCTTCCTTGGGATTTTTTCTCCGAATAAGTGTTTGGAGGTGCTCCAGTAAGTCGCTCAAAGGTAACTGTGAGTTGCCGACTGGTTGTGTTGCTTTGCTTCGAGGGAGACTAACAGTTCTCTATACACCAATAGGTGCGAGCAAAGGTCTTCGCGATGGAGGAACTTGGCGTTGTGCTATAGGCACACTATGGGCTTTATGAACTGTGGCCCCAATACTGATCGACTGGTTCATTCTTTGTTGATACTTTCTGATTGGTCGTGCTGGAAGCTTGTCAAGTTGGAAGGAATCGCGAAGGAATCTTGACGCGCGTCGATACGATGTATTCTTTCTCTAATTGGTCACAGCCGCTGTCAATGCAATCCCGAGCTATGTTAGACGATACCGAAGACAAGCTCATTCCTAGATGAATGCTGCGACTGGGAGTATCCGCGCTTGATTTGTCGCTGTGTTCCCTAATCGGGGTTCAATGACCGAAACCGAGCCCTCGTATCAATTCTCAGCCCTAAGCTCTAGATAACGTCTTGACAACTTTGGGAAGGAGAATAGAAGTCGATACAGACTATATGCTGACCACGTGATCGCGAGCGCCTTACGATGCACTCGAAATTGGAATCCTAGCTGATAATTCTTATCTTGATTGTGCGACCTCTCTTAGCTGAGGGGGTCATATTCCAAAAGATTCTACTATACATTTTTCAAGATTGCCAAAATTTTCTGGGATTACTCTGCTCCAAAATAATATACCCGAGATTAACTTTCCCCTCCTGTTAGGTTTCTACTTGGAAGCCTTGGTTCTTTGTAGACGCAAGCAAGTAGCAATGTTGTAGAAGATATCGACGTTGTTGTAGACACCTCCGAAAGCACTTTGGCAAGGGCCTTGAGCAAAGACAGGAACATCAGTAAGTGAGTGCACACCCTGGTCAGCCGAGACGGGGAGTGTGCCGTTGACGACAAAGCCAGTAACGGCATCGATGTAGTTAACATAGTAGTCGTTTGAAGAAAAGCCAGTAATGTTGAGAGCAGGAACACGAGGTCCATTCTTGTGGACGCGGTAGTTCTCGCGGTGATCAGGGAAAGTGGCAAGGCCAGATTGCAGAGTGTAGCGAGGGTCCCAGTTAACAGGGAAGTCGACACCAGCTGAGTAGACGAGGTTCTGGTCGCTCCCGATTGGCGCAGAGTGATTGGCAACCATGTATTGCGAGAGACCAGATTGCTCGTAGATACCGACTGCATCACGCTTCTTGCGGTCGCTGGTTTGAGCATCCATGTATTTGGTATCGACACTGCCAGTGACATCAAAGCCGTGACCGTGATCAGCGGTGACGATAACAAGGGTATTGTCCAGCTCGCCAATCTCTTCGAGATGCTTAAGAGTGGCTTTGACAGTGTCGTCAAGTTCTAGAAGTTCACCAAGAGCACGGTCATAATCCAGCACATGCATTTGCTTGTCAATGGAGGCTGCCTCAGACATCAAGAAGAAACCCTTGTCAGGGTTGCGCTTGTGCAAGATATCAACAGCCTTGAGAGTCATCTCCTTGAGACCGGGCTGATCAGTTGCGGCGGCGCTGCTGCCATCAGGAGCAGTCTTGGGAATTTGAGTGTTGTTCTTGTAGACGTTTCTGTCAAGCCACTTTGCCATGTTTGAGACGGAGAAAATACCGAGGGTACGCTCAGTGTTAGGCGCGGCTTGAAGAGCAGTGTTGTTCTGGATGACATTGTAACCCTTGTTTCTGAACTCCTGGTAATAGTCCTTTCCTTGGAAGGACTTGCTGCTGGGGATGAACTGCTCGGCACCGCCACCAAAAAGAACATCGGGACCGTTCCAAGAGGGCCAGGTGTAGTTGGTAATACCGTTCAGGAAGGAATCAACAACGTTGCCGTACTGACCACGATTGCGAGTGTGGGCCGTCAAAGCACCAGGAGTAGCATCAGCAATGAAGGCAGTAGAAACGATACCAACACCACCACCACGAACTTCGTGGAAGAGTTCAGCAATGGACTGGACCTTAGGGTCATCGAGAGGATTAGGAGAGGAATCAGCATAGACTCCAAGAGCGTTGACGGTACTCTTGTGGCCAGTGTAGAGAGCAGTGGCAGAGTTGGCAGAGTCAGTGATGAAAGAGTCGATAGAGTGAGTCATTTGGTGACCCAAGACAGGGAACTTGTCCATGGCCATACGGGTCTGATACTTGCCGTTGACGCTCTGGTGGGCGATCAGACGAGCAGCGGTGATCATGTTAGTAGTCATGCCATCTCCAATGAACTGGAAAGCCGCAGTCAGCACACCAGTAGTTTAGGGTCAAAAGGATATCATGTAATCTTCCACCCGACAGATATTTGTCCGGATGATCGAAGCGGTCACGTACCATGATGACGTTCTTGGCCTTCTGCGAGATCTTGGTGTCGCGAACAGTCCAGTTGGCTTGGGTGACACTACCATTGGCATAGGTGAGGGTAGCGATGTAGTTACCAGGTTCGTACAGGGCGACCTTTCTGTAGGCTTTCGAGGCAACCTTAACCATCGAAGGTGTCTTGGCAGCCTCAGCAAACAGATCCTCGTACCAAGTGAAGTTCCATCTCTCAATGGCAGGCTCGTCAACTTTGAAGTAGGCAGCAGCGTTCTGGCAGTCCTTCTGCTTGCCATCCTTAGCAATGGTGAAGGTGAACTTTTCGTCAGGAGTCAGGTAGCCGGGGACGACTTCACTACCATTCTGGGGTGCATGCGTCTCAAGACGGATGTCGAACCATTGTCCAGGGAGAAAATCGCTTTGGTCCGGAGGGAAGATACAACCCAGAGTGGGACAAGCACCGAGGCGTCGGAAAGTCTGCGCAGATGCCTGGCCAATGACGGCGGCAGTGCAGACGACACAAGCGGTACTGAAGCGCATCTTCGAAGCGAGAAGAAGCAATGAACAGAGATGCAAGGAAATTGGACAAACAAGACCTACAACCTCGCAACATACCTGGACTCAAACTACATTTATACCGACCATTTGAGCACCTCGCAACGGCGCGTCCGTCTTGTCTAGCCAATGAATTCGATAGATCATGCCATGCAAGCTCATGACTGCGCCTTCACGTTGACATCGCGTGGTGAGCAGCGCGAGCAGGAATAGTCTATCGCTTTCGACCGTATGCGCCAAACATCGAGGCGCTCTTGGCGCAGTCTTGTCAAGAGTAAAGTTTGAATGTTGGAAGGCGTCTTGGTAAGAAAGAGCTGCTGTGCAGCGAAAAGTGGAGGCTCGCGCCAAGGCTTGGCACTGGGCGGAGAGGAAAGAGGCTTGCAAAAGATTTGCTTGTCGCTCCTTGGGTGGCACGTTTCAGACCAATCGTCTGAGGCACGTTGTGCTTCGTGCATACAACGACCTTCCATGTTGAGATATGGCTGTTTTCGATGGCTTCAATGACTGGGGCTGGATGCAGAGCATGTCACCGCTTCTGTTGAGTGATGCCAGTATGCGTGTGAACACCTGCTCTGCTCATTGGCTTCCTTACTAGGGCCCAAAATTCCTTCTCGGTTCTAGCAGCTTCAAGTCCTGCTCGCGCTGGTCCATATCAATCTGGACGATTGGGATTTCGGCTTGGCAGCTCTCCCTCTACCTCGGTTTTCGGAAATGCTTGGCACTGATATCGAGCTGAGAGCAGGGTTGTACCTCCACCTGTATCTTGCAATCAGTTTTTCGTGCAGGAAGTGATTGTGGGAGGCTCATATTGGTAAGATTTTGGTAAGATCACATGTCGATGAAGTCTTCAATGATGGCGATACTTTCCTGACCATGATCGCACGCCAGATCACTTCTGGTTTCACCGTCGTTGATAGTACAAAGCAATTTGTTTACAAAGGAGCCATTTCACATACATGTCTTCACCACTTCAATCATGACAAACCGAATCGAACCAAGAAATTCAGGAGCAAGCTTTCAAGGCATACAACTGTATTGCCAGTCATCTAGCACACACACATCATAATCGTAATCATCGTTACGCTCACACGATGTCGTCGTGGGGGAGAGCGATGTGTGGTTGTCTGATGGAGTCCGTGCGTGATTGGTTTCCGCCACGGAAGCAACTTCTCCGCTTCCGCCTTCTCCTTGCTCCCTTTCCTGTCCTAAGCAACATATCCGACAACACCTGCACATTTGCTATCATCACCGTCATGAGATGGCAAGCTCAAGAGAAGAAGTCGAGCAGTTTAACGACAATACGAGTCCTGATACAGCGCAGACTCGCGCGCGTAAACGGCAGAAAGTCACGCGAGCTTGCGACGTCTGCAAATCAAGAAAGAAACGCTGCACCGGCGATCAACCATGTGCGCCATGTATTAAGGTGAGAGGTAGATGCACGTACGAGGCTCAGTACAATAGAGGTACGTGATGGGAAACATGGGCTGTCCGGTCTATGCGACGCACGAGCGCGGTCCAGAGAAGACGCGTCTCGTAGTGACGTGGAAAAGCTGTACCTCTTGGACTTACTTACCACTATGGTCAGCCGCTTTGAGTCGTTCGCACGTGCTAACGTCAGATCCATCAAGGAATTGCTATTCCTCCGTCTCCTGCGTCATCGGGATACGTTCATTACCCAACTCAAACTGCATCTAATCAAATCACATCTGGACCTCTACACTCGGTCACTCAAGAACCTTCCGGTGTTCACCAGACTCCTTCTCAAAACGGCGGGACGGGCCAATCAGCTAGAAGGCAATCCTCTAGGGATGCTCCGTCGTCTCGTGTCCAGCCAGAACACGAGACAGCTACTGATTTGTTAGTATCAATTCACCCTTCTCTGGACGCACCAGAAGCAGCCGGAACTATCAACGAACAGTACCTTGGACCTTCCAGTGCTCAATCTTTCTTGAATCAAGCATTAAGAAGCTCCGACCAGGCACAGAATCTTCTTACACGCCCCTTGTCGAGTGCCGAAACAGACACATCAACCTTATCATTCGGCGATGCAACAATCGACCGGCCAGACATCACGCAGTTTGTTTGGCCTGATCACACGGTTGCCAGCCAGCTTCTTGATAGGTACTTCGAATTTGCATCACCAACATATCGATACATGCATGAACCTACCGTACATCGATGGCTGGATCGAATCTACGACAAAGCCGATGTGCCAATTTCTGCTCAAGCGTGTATCTTACTGATATTTGCCTCTGCCGCCGTGTTTACTATCAACTCCGATGGTGACACGATCGATGCCAGTCATCGAGGCTGGCAATCGAGCGAGATGTATTACCGAAAAGGGGAAAAATTGCTCTCAACAGAGAGTGGTCCACCGCGCCTCGAGTCTGTCCAGGCTAGATTCGCGGCAGTTCAATATCTGCTCTCTTCGTCAAGACCGAACAAAGCTTTATTCACGTTCGGTACGATGGTTCAGCTCATGCAAGCTGTGGGTATGCATCGTAAGACGGTCGAAAGATCTGGCAGCACGGCTTTGGACTCAATAATAGTACAGATGCACAGACGATTGTTCTGGTGTGCTTTTACTCTAGACAAATACTTGAGCATTATAATGGGTCGTATGCCGTTGCTTCACATCGATGACACCAATCAAGCATTGCCGATGGCAGTGAATGATGAGGATCTCACTGCTGAAGGTGTACGACAGCAGACCTCAGCGCACGGTCGAGACTGCCTTCTTCAAGCCACCCTTGCTCATATTAAGATTGGTATCGTTCTTGCCAGAGCTTCGCAAGAACAAAATCGTCTGCCAACGGTCACTGAACGTTCCCACGTCGAAGCAGCCATCTGTAGAGGTCTGGAAGTTCAAGATTGGCAATCAACGCTACCGCCAATCTTATCTGGCGTGATTCACCCCAGCAGTCTCATACCAAGTTTCAGGCGCCAACACTCTATTCTTACTTTGGCACGTTTACATTCTATTATGTTTATCACCCGAACACTTCTCCTACGAGACCTCTCCACGAGTCTGTCCGAGTCAGAGGTTCACCAATACCGAGATCAACTGCGTACCTGCATCCGTACAGCACGAGACGTCGTAGATCTCATCAGCAGTTCACCACAAAACCGGGTACTGTTCCCAGCATTCTGGTTCTCGCAGTACATTGCCTTCTCTGCGATTTCGATAATTCACATATACATCATTCAGTTGAGCCGTCATCGTATTCCCACAGACTTATTTGGCACAGACTTGAACAAGGGCAACATGATGACTGTTGAAAGCTTATACCAGCTAGCAAAAGTGGGACAGGGCCATCTAGCCGAAGCAGGACTCAAGAGTGCACCGGTCTGGCGATATGGCCCTATCCTCGAAAGTCTCTCTGCGCAGACGACCAAGCATATGTCCTTGCGACTGAGCAACCAAACGCACGAAGTCAGAGCGTCAGATGCGTCTACATTCCGTATGACCCAGGTGCCGACTGAAAACGCTCATCGAATCGCATATCACACAGTCCAGACAGAATCAGACGCTCCCAACGACATGGTCGGCCCGCCGCTAGGCACGGATGAGTCTTTGATGAATGGTCACGAAAGTCTCTGGAGTGATCTGTTGGCCGATAATGTCGAGGACAACTATCTGACCATGGATTTTTGGCCGCAGTTTGATAATTTGCCTGTCGGTAATTTTTGACGACCATGAATACTTCTTTTGAACTCGGGTCCCCAAAATTCCAGCATTGGGTGATCTATTGCATCTACCTTGGGATGTTCCCGCACAGAATTCGCGCAGGTAGGAGGCCTACCATATAATATCGTCAAGGGCCCAGATTTCCCTCATTGCTACTCGTGCACACAATGCCGGCACAAGATAATCTGCAGGTCTCATCAGTGATTATACATCGCTGAAGATATCTTTAGTCCGGCAGTATCAAGTTCTCCAGTATATGTCTCTCTTGTTACATGGACTAGAACCAGACATCAATGGTTGATGAGTCGATACTCGTATTGTCAGGTCCTGGCTCCGACGTCAAGTCGGAGCCGCGGAAACTGAGCGCACACGCTTGGCATTTCATCCCACAAGTCGCATTGTAGGCCTGTAAAGAAAAGCTCAACTTATAGAGTCGGGACCCTGACCAGGACGCGCCCTTGACTGGTTGCAGCGAGCTGTGTACGAGACACTGTGTTACATAGAATTGTAGTGTGCCCTTTTGAGAACGATGAGGCCGTTCTCGGAAACCAGGTAAACTTCGCCGTCTCGATGAGTGGTGTCAAGAAGGTCAACTCTTCAGCTGCTTTGTACAACGGACCGGCGGGATCAACACTGTTTGTTGCAATGCAATTGAAACATACGTCTGCGTGACTATACGCCTGGAGTCTCTGGGATCATTGACACCATGGGATTGAAAAGGTTTTGCTACAGCTGTTTCGGGGAAAGCTTCTATTCTCTCTGTACTCTTCAAGGCTTAGTTTGCGCTCTCTCATCTCCTTCTCATTCTGAACAAGCTCCTGTTTTTTCCCTGAACCTCCTCGTCTGTGATAGGCTACCCGTTAGCGTGAAAGTCTTACGCCAACTCTAAAATCTGTGGTGTGGTTTGGCGACCAGTCCCTATTTCAACGGCGTAGTTTTCTGGGGTATGATCAGCTGGAGGTCGACGCCATCACAAAAAATCATTTTCAGGACCTTCGGATCATACCCAGACTTCCTCGGTTGCATCGAGTTGCGCTGAGACAGTCCTTGAGATTAACGGAGCAGCTTGCTTCCTGTGCCATCAGGGACACAATGTCAGGCGCAAAGCGAAATCAGATCTCAATCTTTACGGCACCGAACTCCGTTCCATTTTCGTTGATCATGACCGAAAAACACCGCCAAGTGCCGAGAGTCAGACCGACATGCCTTGGTGAGTAACTTTGTCTTCTAAGCCCGCGAAGCTCTGATGTCTTCTGAGGGAAAGCGTACTGTGACATGAATGATAGTTGAAGTGGCATGAAATCCACGAGTCTACGACAGAATTGCAATTGCTTCTGAGGTGACAGAAGTAAAAGCTTAGAGCGCTGAGAGTAGGTTCGCGGCGAAGCGTCGCCAGAATTTGCCGCACGTTTTTTATGAGCTTTGAGAACTATGGCGCCCTATGGGTTCGAATATAGCCTATGGCATTCTGCCTTATAGGATTCGACAAGGTCGCATGCATCGCCGGATGATGGTGATGGCGCTGTTTTGATGTTCTCGATCGTCCCGTATGTCCGCAGTTGTTCACCGAGGTTATGAGAATATTTTGAGTCCCGGGCCCCGCAGCACCCATAAGGCGATCAATGCTTGAGCCATCCTCGTGGCAGTTCCCCAGTCCATGCAGGGGCCTGTTCATGGCGGTTCATCCAGCCGAGCGGTCATGCAGAAAACTCGTGGCTGACCCCAAGGTCCGGATGACACCCTATCATCGGTCTCAACTTCGAAACCAAACATCGCGCATTCGTACCGGGTCCAAGGTCATGTTGTAAGCGTTTCACAAGACCACGAGAGAGATGAAACGAGCACTATACTTTCCGATGCTTCTCTCATGGATGTTGAACCGTCCAGCGTGTTGCAAGATCGAAGCCTGAGACTTGGCAGAACCTGTTTCGGAAGAATCGGAGCATTGATGATCATGACTGGCCGCATACTGTTGAGAGTCGATCCGAGAAGTTGTGAGTCCACAGTTTTCGAGAACTCGATGAGGGGTTTGGAAGAAAGTTGCTGTTCCCCAAAATTATCAAGCGCTTGAGCATTGGTACCGCGCCCCTCGATGATCGTTCCTTCCGAGGCCCCGTTAACGGGCTAGGTATGGCAACTAGGTAACGTCTTTCCGAGTCTCTAAGCAAGTATCTGTTGCTAGCCTGCTGGTTAGCATCGTGGACAATGCTCTGTATAAACCATTCAGAGTTTTGCGCAGACTATCAGATCGATCGCAAGCAGACGATGCGAATCCGCCCTTGCTCGTTGTGGCTAATTTTGCTCAGAATGATCAGCTCTTGTTGGGTGTCCTGAGCATACACTATCAGTCGCGCATTCAACATGAGTTTTCAGTCTTACAATGGTTCGGGGCGGACGTTGTACTAGATGAGAGAATGATGAACTCTGTATACCCGCCTCAGACGTTGTGTGAGTTCAACGTCCAGAGTTTACTACGGAACCATCACTACTACCTTACCATCTCTGTAGCATCATCGGTCGGTCCTTTCGGGTCCTTTCGACGGGATTAAGCACAGCCCTAGAAGAAACTTACATGCGCTTATGTGCGCCCACGTTGCGTCAAGCAAAGCATGCAGCTGCTTATATATAGCCTCAAAGATTCCAACCTCGACTACTCTTCAAAGTAAGCTCACAAGATCCTGAACATATATCTTCCACATCTACAGATAGCATCAATGTTGTCTCGAAGACTTGATTCCGCAATGGTTCTCCAATCGGAAGGACTGTACGTCGAACAGAGTCAAAGCAATGTAAGAGAATTCAAGCTACCTTTCGAATCCTCACTGACAAAACGCATAAGGCTCTGAACAACCTGGATACATCAGACCTTGCTCCCTTTGGCATACCATGCTACGCCATGACTACCGAACCTCTGTCATATGGATATACATGGCAGTTCCCAGATTACACGTCTTCTTCGAACACATTATACACTATACCCAGCGACGGCATCGTTGGACCCACAGATATGAATGGTCAATCACTGATTGCAACTCCATCCATGTCGCAGCTGCCTGCCGTCGAGCAAACCTATGAGTCGTCCCAGACAAGAGCGTCATCCTGGTTCGGATACCCATATCTACAGGATACATTGGGCATGGACCTTCTGGCGTTGCAAAGTCAACAATCACTTCGCAACCTCTCGCGATCTCCATCTCCTCACAGGTGTTTCGATCATGGCTGTAATGGCAGGTCGTTCTCATCAAGAAGCAATCTCAGACGACACCAGCGGGAACGAGCACGTCTGACACGAATCCTACCGTGTCCGCTGTGCGGGGCCAAGTTCTACAGACGCTGGACCAGAAACCAACATGTTCTGCGAGCCTCTTGCCTCCAGCGTATGTCGTCGCACAGCCCCTATCCTGATTTCGATCAAGACTCTCAGTCTGAACAATACAAACAATCCCATGGTCGTATCGACGCTAGTGTCGTACCAGATTACAGCGTATGTCTCGCATCCGTGTCACCAAGCCCAGCTGCTAGTGCTCCAGTTTCCCAGATTTCTGGATCGCAGTCAGCTCCCAGCAACAACGTTGACCATAGCTGGCAAGCACTGTCCTGCTATTGGCCGTCACTGGTGAACTCTGACTCACCAGAGAGATTCGATTGGACTGTGCGATCGTATCCTGGTACTCCTGCCCATTGCCCCTGACGTTCCGTTTCGTACGACAGCGATGCTGGCGCTCTCCTTTCTCGATGCACTTCATTCGAATTAGTCTTTCTAATAGTCATAAAAGTCCGTTGCACCTCTACAGAATACCCCAACGAATTTGATTATCTATTATTATTTGCTCAAAGTTTTAGATCTCATGGCCGCTCGCAGTTTTTCGTGCTAACATTCACCGTACCACTTCATTGTCTCATATTTGAGAGCCCTCAAACAAATTTCGAGGAACTATAGCCAAACTTCAGCTCCCATCTTCGTACTCAACATCGATCGAACCTTGAAGGCTCGAGAGCAGAGTTGAGAACAGGGCACTAGCCATTCCCAGCCACGGACTCCCACACGGTCTTACCAAACAACTCAATTACTAACTCCACATGGAGCAGCGGGGCATTTCCCTGGGGAAACGTGGCCATCACGTCAACACGAACATCGTTAGGTCTTTTCTTGGGTCTTGTGAGCAATTTGGCTTGGCTTCTTAGGTAACCACTTCTAACCCCATTCCACCCCAGCAGAGCTAGACAATCACACGGTCGGACCGAGTCCCCATGTGCCTCGGTACAAAGCTAAGGATTGTGATTTCCTGACGGCAATGTCGGCGCCTGATACCCGAACCATTCCTTGGCTACTTGATGCACGAGACAGTTCCCCTTCAGAATTTTCAGCTGGACAAGCCAGTGTCCTTGCAGACTTTTCCTCTGGACGACCGCGGACATACGATGAAAGACACCGATCTTCCTGGAAGCAACTTATTCTCGGCGATCCTTGTCTTGAAGACCAAGCAGGTCCAGTAGATGTTAGCAAGAGATCGCGATAGATCAGTTATAACCAGAGCTCATGTTTGCTTGCCATCACTCAGCCCGTTTACCGCACGTGCACATCCCTATGGAATCCCTATGAAATCTGATAAGCTGTGCGAGGATGGTCCATTTGGTCTAGGACGTTGCTGCAGCGCTGTGACGATAGAGATTAGAGGATCATCTTGGTGAGACTGAGCTGTGAGATTGAAAAGTCTGAGTTTTTCGTCTTATGTTCTGTTTGATGAAAACTAGTATATCGTGGTTGCACCATGTGACATTGGTCCTCTACGATACAGTAAACCAAAAACAGACTTCGCCTCTCACACGATGCCAATCCAAAAACACTACAACTTGTCTTTGCGAGCACAACAGACATCCATTACTACCACCGAAGCAATCACATACAGAACCTTCCATAGAATACTATCTCAGCGTCTATGTCGCTCACTCAAAGAAACTGAACGACGTAGAAGAAGAGAGCTGGAAGCAGACCCGAGACAATTCGAGGCGCGGAGCCTTGGTTTGCTGCGCCAGTGTAGACCGCCATGGTGGATGAAGCGGTAGGGGTTCCACTGCCTTGTCCATCAGATGGATCTACTGAGCCACTGTCATTGCCAGAGCCAGAGCCATTGGCCGAGCCATTTCCAGAGCCATTGCCAGAGCCATTGCCAGAGCCATTGCCAGAGCCATTGCCAGAGCCATTGCCAGAGGCAGAGCCAGAGGCAGAGCCATTGCCCGAGGGGCTGTCATTTCCTGAGCCATTGCCCGAGGGGCTGTCATTTCCTGAGCCATTGCCCGAGGGGTTGCCGCTTCCTGAGCCATTGCTTGAAGGGTTAACGTCTCCTGTACCAGAGCCCGGGCTCCCACCATTGTTGTTATTCGAGCCGGGGATGGTAGAGCTGCCAGTACCGGTGCCTGAGCCAATAGGATTGCTTGCGCCCGGGGTGCCGGGACTGCTGCCACTATTGCCATTGTTCGAGCTGGGAGTGCCAGGGCTGCCATCAGGGTTGCCACCACCGGTGTTACCTGAGCCTGAGCTACCAGGACTGCCGCCACCATTGTTTGAGCCTGGGTTACCAGGATTGCCACCAGGATTGTCACCGCCTGGAGTGCTAGGATTGCCCCCTCCATTATCATTGTTCGAGCCGGGGTTGCCTGGATTGCCACCGCCAGTGTTGCCCGAGCCTGGGTTGCCTGGGTTGCCTGGGTTGCCTGGGTTGCCAGGGCTGGCAGGGCTGGCAGGGTCATTTGGCCCTGGAGACCCAGTGGGTGATGAGTTCGGCCCAGGAGAAGAGGTTGGGGTGACGATGATAGTCAAGGTGGACGGGACGTTATTGCCGGTACCAGGATTGGCAGGGTTTTTCGGACCCGGAGACCCAGTGGGCGATGGGTTCGGCCCGGGAGAAGAAGTTGGGGTGACAATGATAGTCAAGGTTGACGGAACACTATCGCCGGTACCAGGGTCGGCAGGGTTGGCAGGACTGCCAGGAGTGCCCGGGTTGTTGTTAGGATTGCCGGGATTGTTGGTTGGACTGCCGGAAGGAGGGCAGCTGGAGACTGTCTGGACAGTATGAGTACGGGTGACAGTAGTAGGGCTGCCCGGCAAAGTACAGCTGGAGATGGTTTGCGTGGACAGAGTTGTGGTGCTTGTGACGGTAGAAATTCTCGTACCTTGAGCATTGGCAAAGCCAACACTCAAAGACACCGCAAGCAGAGAGGCAGAGATTGGCTTCATGATGCAATCGCGGTAAGCTTCTTGAAGGTTCGAACGAGACGTCTAACAAAGAGACCCCTGCTATTTATGAATTGCATGATGTCTCTCACCCAGTCACGACTTCGAGGCTGGGTTAGTGGGGATATGGTAGACCCGCCCGTTGAGATTTGATAAGCAATAATCCCAAACAGCTTTGATCCCGCAATTCAGATCTGAATGTAACGTCGAAGGATCTGGGGCTTACACATGAATTGTGGAGCATCTCCCCACAACATTGTCATATGCCACAACATTGTCATATGGGGAACGTGCTCTGTTACTATCATGCCCGCTACCAATATCGAATGTGACTTGCGATGAATCCTACAACCTTGACACGGCGAAATAAACTTCGAGACATCGTAATGGGACGTATATTCCCAGGATTTAGCGTCAGTGGTATCTATCATATTGCCACATTTAGAAGTCAAGATCTGATTTTGTCTCTAGGTTCCGTTGATGGGATCAATGATTCTGCAACATCTCATGACCTCAGGCGAACTCTGTAGGGAAGATTTGTCACCAGTAGCGAATGCCGAGAGTAGCGAGAGTCTTTCGCGATGGTAATTCTAACATGGTGGGTGATACGTTCAGAGTGAAGTTGAATCTACATCCAAGATATATAGCCACGTCCCTCGGCTGGTATCCAAGATCATCATCCAAAGAAACTTATCTGCAGCATCATCAAAGAAGATGCGTATCTCCTCGTTCGCCTACCATTTTCTGGCCTTTGTGCCCTCCTTGAGTCTCGCCCAAGCCACTACAGCTCTCGTTGAATACTATCCTTTCGAGATTGTCTGTAGTGGACAGACAGTCCTTTCCACTTCAACCACGTAAGCAAATCAGACATTTGCTCATTCAGGATTGACTCTTATCTGTTTACAGGACGCGCCTCATTCCCGGAAACTCTACTGGTACTTTCTTTTCTCCCACGTCGTCTCCTACTTCTGGTATATACACTACGGACATCGTGACTGCCAATGTTACCACTCCCATCTTCAAAACTGGAATGGCAACATGCGCTACTTGTCCCACCCCAGTCACTGAGTTTGTCCCGCCCAACTTTGCTCGTTACGGAATCTACACTACGACTCAGACAGCCAACGTGACAACACCGGTCTTCATTACTGGTACTCCAACCTGCGCTACTTGCTCGACTCCAGTCACCGAATTGGTTCCCCCAAATTCGTCTGGAACTGGTGCGATTCCTTCAAAGTCTTCCTCATCTACTTCCATGTCGTCTTCTTCTAGCATGAGTCCCAGCTCGTCGCCTACCAGAAGTTCTATGTCGTCTTCTTCTAGCATGAGTCCGAGCTCATCGCCTACCAGCAGCTCCATGTCGTCTTCTTCTAGCATGAGTCCGAGCTCATCGCCTACCAGCAGCTCCATGTCGTCTTCCTCAAGCAACAGCCCCAGCTCGTCGCCTACTGCCAGCCTCACTACCAGCTCGTCTTCTTCGTCCAGCAGCTCCAGCACCTCTTCTTCAACCCCTACACCAAGCAATGCGTGCGCCATCAGACAGTGTGCACCAGGAGCTTTGACTGTCAAGGGGTATTACAATTCATACGTCCTTGCAGATGCATACGCAGCCAAGGATGGTCACTCGGGTGTCGGTCCTGACTACTATCTTGATCAGAATCTCCAGCCCCTCAACACTGGTACTACCACTAATATGAGCGTTCCAGCCACCTATGGCTCAGGTAACGAGACATATGTGGATGGTGGTGATGATAACCAGATTCCGTACTATGCTGACACAACGGCAATGTACGGAGGATTTGAGTACAACCCCAACAACTTCACATTCGTTTGGACTGGTTACTTTGTGCCGCAACAGTCTGGAAGCTATCAGTTCTGTCTCGACTATGCAGACAATGAACAAGCCTTCTACATCGGAAGTGACACCGCTTTCCCTTGTGGTGACTCCTCAAACGCAGCCACCCCCCGAAATGCACAAGCCTATGAGCGATACTGGTTTGCGAGCTCTGACTATAACCAAGCTGTTTGCAAGAACATGACTCTGACTGCTGGGTTCTACTATCCGATCAGAGCCGTTTATGGCACGATGGACTTCCAGCATCTTCTCAGTTCCAGGTCAGTGGACCAGGCCTTGGCACAAATGTGACCGACCTGAGTGGTTACGTTGCACCACCCTCTTGCAATTGAAGTATGATCACGGATTTCGACCTACGAGTGTTCTCGGAGCACACTTGCTTTGATTACACCAGCCAGTTTCGGTGGAGACTTGGCCGGTGAGTGTGCTGGAAGTGGAGGATTTCTTTTCAGAACGGTAGTAGAAAAGCTGGGGTCAAGATCCTGTATGAGCAGCCAGTGCTTCCTCGCAAGAGCACGCCTTTGTTCATAGTCTCAATCAATCCGATATCTGACTCCATGACAATGACCATGACCGTTGAGATTGAGTGACCTTGAACATAGGTGGCCTGTCTTCAGGGAGACCCACAGATTTGTTAATATCAACAGTGCTTTCCCTCTTCAATCATGTACTGTGCCTGATGACAAGCACCTGTACAGAATCACCACTGCAACCTTACGCGCGAGCCTGCGAGGTTTTTTCCTTCACGTATGTTAGTCTTCTGGGACTCCAACACCGTGACGATAGCTGAAGACGTTGCAGCGAATCTGCAATACTTGCCAACATTCCAGGAATCGTCATGGTTCATCTGCACACGTTGAGGAATAAGCGAGACTTTGTCCTATGGGACTGAGAAGCTCGTCGCTTGATATTGCTTGCGGTAGATTTAAGGTTATCTTCCAGATCTTGGATGACGTGGGGATGAATCGGCAGGTCCGAGATTGCACGCAACGGTCCCCGGGGTCCCTGGGCTGTCACCTCCGAATGGAACATCATAGGTCCCGTGAATGGGAAATTAAGGGACTGTTGCGCCAGTCTACAATTGCATGTGTCACCCGTTGCCTTGAGAATTGCGCCCGTCACGACGTTCACAGTTGAAAACTCGATGTTCAAACGGCCAGATCCTGCAAACCCCCCAATGAGGCAATGAGTTTCTTGACTCGTTGTCTGGAAAGGATGAAACTAGCTTTGGGCTTGGTCGGAAAGTTTCTTTGATTTGTACCTTATATCGGATCTCGCGGCTGAAGTGCGGTTGGGATATCAGATCGGACACCTATAGGCGATACCTATAGCCTGCCCAATGGATTATTACAGCATTTTAGGCTAGGAACTCAAACAACCGAGGCTCAGTCACTGATACGCCTTTGACTGTTTGCTTCGACAGATTAAGATGCTGCACTTGTGGTACAACCGTTCCTCCATTGACACTGAAACCATCATTTGCGCATCCTGTCGGTCCACGCCAACTTGCGAATGTGGTTGTTCAAGCAATGTCTCCGCGGGAGCTCATCTTTGAATTCGCAGAAGGATCTTCGGACGTGGCAATGCTCAAGTATTTCAATTGTCTCGCTCCAGATCGGCTAATGGATGAACACTGGATTGTCTTGCTTCTGGGGAGGCTCTCACGATGATTCTGATTTTTGTCTCAACTTCCTCGGCCTTCCGGAGCCCTTTGTATCGATGGTGATCAGCTCCCCTCAGCAGAAGACCTTCTTACCGACTTTCTAAAGAAGCCCACAACAGACTTCAAGCCCGAAGTGATCCATCGACAGGTGGGGATGTGAATGCTTCCAGGTGCCTCGCTCTGTGAGTATGTGAGGCTTTCGGCGCCAGAGACTCTCCCTTAACAAATATCATATTGTGACTCGATTTGTCTCAAGAATACGAGTTGATCTTGCTCGGTTTAGAATATTCAGCACCATACGATGAAGTTGATTCAGATTCGAAATACTCTCCTGAAAGCTTTACAGAGTGGCAAGATCTTCTCATACCAAAGAAGCTGCCCTTGAAGCGGAAGAAGGTCTAAATTGCAGGTCCTCCAGGGCATACCAAGGAGTGTCCGCCGCTGTACAAGATGTTGTGGCCGCATAGACATCTCTTGCCACCCAGACATGAGCAAGTGCTAGAGTATCTTGCCGCATCCTACACTGAATTCGAAGTTATCCCACTACCTGAGGAATGTCTGATCTTCGAGCGATGGAGCGAGGACAAAGACAGAAAGCCCAGTGGCTCTTTCGTTGCACTCAACACACCCGAAGAAAGCATTCGAATTAGAGAAAGAGCAATGCCGAATAATGGTCGCGGGTTCCAACTCAATCTGAACGACATGTTGGATGCAGCTATTGCTGTGTTGCCCAGCGATGCAATGGCTTTGCTGCTACTCATGGATTTCGACATGTATGAAGATGACGATGATGAGTTTGGATGCGGACGTGCGTATGGTTACAGTCATGTGTGTATAGTGTCCAGTTTCCGGTACAACCCTGCTTTCGATAAGGATATTGACCTTGACCGCGAGCATGTCTGGCCAGCAAGTCATTGTGCTGCATACGTGCAAGCGCAGGTGGATGAGTTCATCAAGCCTTCTGGGAAGGTACCAAGTCCCAAGAGTATCATGCCACCACAACCATCGAGAGCTCTTGCCAAAGCCATCCAAGCACATCGAACCGCGAATCCTTCTCGAGAAACTCTATGGCTGGAAAGAGTTTGTCGCACGGCGAGTCACGAACTCGGTCATTGCTTGGGTATGGATCACTGCGTGTACTACGCCTACATCATGCAAGGAAGCAACTCCATCCCCGAAGACCTGTGACAACCTCCCTATCTCTGTCCCATTGACAATGCAAAACTGGACACTCTGATCGCAACAAGAGGAGACAAGATCAAAGCAAGAGTGAAACAAAAAGAACGGGCTTTACTGCGTATTGTGAAAGGTCATAATGAGGACGTTGGTGGGTTTGCCGGTTTTCGGGCCTGGCTGGAGGCAAGATTGATGCATGGGGAGGCTGCCCCAAATCACAAGGATACAACCAGACAAGCCGTGGACTCGAATACCAATAAGAGAAAGCCAGAGGACGTTGCCACTGGGATTACCAGAAGGAGCAAACGCATCGCTGCTCTGAGCTTGGATTCCTGGTCAGTGACGTAAGATATACCTTTGTTCTAGACTTTATGTACAACAACCATCATCGCATGCTATACAAAGCCTCCGCTACAGCTTCCCTGGTTCCTTGATCCAGAGTATCATCCTCTTGAAGATTCTGTAAGCGCTCCCTCCAGAACTTCCATCGTTCAAGACTTGTACCGCCAGATCCTAGCCAAAGGTCGCGCTCATCCTGGACACTAACATGCATCTCCTTTTTCGCGATCCTGTCTCTGATATCAGAATTGGAGAGCAAGCGATTGTGCATGTGTGAAGTATGTGACATATCGTAAAGTATGTCGTGTGCATGTAGTAGCCACTCTCTCACCGCATGTATTTCTATCTTCATAACAGCTTTGCTATCTTCGAGTGTATCGCAGAGTCGAGCAAGGCCTTCGTACTTTACGCCTTCTCCGAGAATATCGGTGTGTGCAAAGAGTGCTTCTGCACGAGCGACGTTGGCGACTTGAGCGATCTTCTCGGGGGAGGAGTAGAGCTGAGGTTTCTGGCGCCATTCATTCTGGTAGTACCACCAGTTGAAATCATACCATTGATTGGCGAACGAGGGAAGATCATGCCAGAGAGAGCTCGAGGGGCTTTGCAGTGAACCACTTCGCTTCTTGCCATGAGAATCAATATCTAAATCTGGTAGGTCTTGTATTTCCGACATTAGAAGAACAACTTTTCGTTGCAAATTGGGCAGTTCGACCAAGGCGTCTTGCAAGAAACCCCACAGATTTGGTAGGTCAGCGCCTGGATCTTCGGATAATTCAGTGGGCTCGGTGATGCGTCGTGCAGCTTTCGCTACGTCGAGTTGGTCATCAAGGTACAGTCTTAGAGCTTGTGCTTCTTCTGGTCGGCATCCATCTTCTGGATTGCCATCTGGGGCAACGGCATTGTCGTACCAAGATTGTGACATCGCTCCCGGAGTTATGTAGATTCCACAGACGAGTCGTAGACTCGATTGGTGGGCAAGGGGTGAAAGTAAGTACCCTTGGGGATCATGAAAAGCGTGTAGGAGGCATACAATCTGGCCAGACGATGCAAACAAGGAAAGTTACAGTAGCTCGAAGGATTCAGAATGACGTAATGAGTATCACTCACGCACGAGATGAGTATGGACAGGAGATTGTTCCAATCACGGGTCAATGTCATTATGACCGATAGAAGGCAGTGGCATGAAACGGAAGTGAAGACACGAAACACCTGAGATACACCTGATTGACGTAGACGATGTGAAATGACCAATAGCGGACTTCTCTCATGAGGCTACCTTATGCTATGCTCAACGACTGCCATCACTTCTTGAGTTTCTTGATGATAGCCTCAGCCCCAACGATACCGTAGACTTGGACATACGTGCCATCATAGCTGCCAGAGATTTTACTGAACTTCCATCTCAACCATGATGACTTTCATGCCAGCTTTCGGGCGTGAGTCGCTCCTACGGGCCCTGAGCCAACGATCAGGACATCTGTCTACTTTGGGATATTCTCGTTCGCCCTTGTCTTAAGGTCTATGCTTGGGTGTCGAGATGATGGGGATGAAGCTGGATGACTATCAAGTAGCAGATCATGTTAATGAAGATGATTAATCATCGAGCAGCAGGAAGAAGAGAGGCTTCATAGCACATATATGACCTTCAGCCCACTACCAGGACCTCAACAGTTGGTTTGCTTGGAGCAAGATAACTGGCCAAGTTCGAACCCTCTTGTTGGAATGGACAGCTGAGATGCATGCTCAATGCACCACGGACCAATGAGCCCTGTCGTGGATCTGTTGGGACTCTTGCAGCCATCACAGCAGCTGTACATACTAATGAATAACCATTCAGGGAAGACTTAGTCGTATGTCGGCCCAACTTTCCACGCGGTCTTACTCACCCTCGGTGCTGAGTTCGTTTCTGCTTTGGGACCCATGGCTGACCATACTGATAAGGAGCCCACAACTTGGGAGGAGCGAAGCTATCGGCGTTTTGTGTGCGTGAGGAAGTGCAGGATACAGTAAGTTTGCTATTCCACGTGCCGACGAATAGTTCGCCAGCTGATGTAGTAAGAAATATTAGTATGCGATCCGTACTGATTCAGAAGGTCTCAGTATCGGAAACCAGACCGGGAACCTATGCCCGCTGAGGGGAGAACGAGGCTCAGGACTTGAAGTACAAGCCTCACAGTCGGATAAAAATTTGTTTCAAAAGACAGCACCACGACCTGGATTTAAGCAAGTGGACAGGTATGATGCATCCGTCGGCAGTAGTGCATCTAGCACACGAATCATGTTCCACTCCCAGTCACGAGAATCATTAGCTTTAGTATATCCTGCCCGGTACATTCGTCAAGGCGCGTGGTCGGTAGCGTTGTGGATGAAGCATCTGGCGCGTCATCTGGTAAGATCTCATCCATGCTGCTAGTCACCAATTCTACAAACCGATTGGAGATAGGGTTTGGATCCGCTGATTCGTGCGAGACTAACCATTGCTTGAATCCGAACAGCATAGAAAACATTGTTGTTGATATCAATTCATAGCAGGCCGGCGTGTTGTCCATCTGAGGCTCAGGACGCGAGATTATACTATTGTAGATCGAGTTCGAGCTCTTGTGCCTTCTAGGATCGAGAGACCATGCCGTATTGACCAATTGTGAGAATCTTGATGGACTTCTAGGAGGTCCGAAGCTTGCAGTCGTCTGAAAGTAGCTTAGGCGAAAAGGGAACTCAGGTGTGATACCACAAGCTCTTGCACATATAATTTCGCACCTATCAGGCTTCGATCAGCAAAGGGTTGAGAAGCGACAAGTGATACACTTACGTTGTGATCAGTACACAGATCTTGAAATCGCTGTACAGCGATGACACCCCTAATAGGCGCTGGCGCTGTGTCATTATCGCGCGTAGACCAACGAGATGCAATTTGCATGTGACCGTATCACCACGGACATACTTTTTCTCATGTCAGCTGGAGCGCGAGTCTGATTTGCATTTTTTTGTAGAATACTGACTGCTTCAAGTATGCTGGATATTATCGCCGCGATGACACCAAGACTGACACACCGATCTGGATCCTCTATGGCTTTCTGTGTCTCTTGGAGAGCTTTGACTCGAAGTGTCATCACAGAGGGACCGTCAAGATCGAATGTACAAGAATCGCCTTCGAAGCGAGTGAAGTACGCGGCCATCATCAAGTCGATCTGATATGACGCGCTGTGGTCTAAGTGGTAAAAATCCTGCCAGAGATTCCCATGAACTCTTCTTCGGATCGGCGTGGCATCAAAGTAAGCGGGCACTGTTGGTGCATAATTAGTTGGAGATGTTTCGAATACTGAACCTGGTTGAATGTACTTCTGTAAGAAAGTGGCTCTCGAGTATTGTCATCAAAGAGGCTGCGACAAAGGCAGAGCGCCACATCCTGATGGTCAACATCTTCTTTGCTCTTTTGGCCAACGACGCGACGTTCACAAGCTCGTGAAACAGAAGCAACCTTGTCAGGAATGTTCACCACGTCTTTTCGGGCACTCTTTCGACGAGATCTACCAATATCCCGCATGACATGTTTTCTGATCATCGTGCGCATATGATCAGGTTGTTGTCTCGGGTTACCCAGCGAGCTCACCCATATGAAGCGCTCTCCATTTCTCATCTTGCGAATCGAAAGACAATGTTCGAGGGCTGCTGGTCACCAGCCTTGAGCAGCGAATGTCCCTAAATAGTATGTGGTCACTAGCTCCGCAATTCAGCTCCGCATTTCAGCTCCGTCTTTGGATTTGGTCTAGCCAACGCAAAGACGTTGAGCCCGAGCTATGAAACTCTAGCAGCACCTCTATTCCAATCAGAATTTTGATCTCGTTGCATGATCAGGTCGCTGGATGTTGATGCTGCAGCTTGTGTTGTTGGTGGCTCGGATTGTTAAAAACAGTAAGCGACACCTGAAATCATTACAAGCTTTGATGTATCAAGCAGTACCTCACCCATGGTTATGAGCGAGACATATAACACATCTTGTCTGACAAGGGAGATCAAGCAGCGACTTGATGTTATCTGATCGGGAGCACCGAGTTCATTTCTAGAAGACCCGGTCAATTTCTCGCTTTCTCTGGAAGTTCTAGAGTTTGCCTATCGCATCGACTCTCCCACTGATCTAGTACGATCGGCTTGACGTCCTTGAAGGAATGTGGCTTTCTCGAAGGATTCGCACGCCGACCAGTTATTTTCAGTAAAGACAAAGCACCACTCTTGGCGAACTTTAGAAAAATGGTACGTACCTCAGCCCACCTCATACGACCTTGGCAATTGCGGATGAGAAAATCACAATCAAACACCATGAAACACAGGCGAACACACTTATACAGATGCACACACCTTGTAATATGTTGCTCGCTCAATGTTCTGTGCAGCAGGCAC
The DNA here is from genome assembly GCF_000721775.1 of Aureobasidium melanogenum CBS 110374. Taxonomy (NCBI): domain Eukaryota; kingdom Fungi; phylum Ascomycota; class Dothideomycetes; order Dothideales; family Saccotheciaceae; genus Aureobasidium; species Aureobasidium melanogenum. Next base: position 66,747 of record NW_024470071.1, read on the forward strand.
GATGGTCGACATGCTTCGTGGCTCATAGTAGACACACTTCCGATCTCAAAGTCAGAGTGATGTCCAGGTCTGTGTTCCCCTGCATATTGAGCTCCCGAGAACCTGCAAGTTACCGTCTCTGCGACAACTGGTCCTGACCAGGCTTGCTTCAAGCCACATACGACATGGATCATCCGCAACTGGGCCACATGTCCACGAGAGTCCCAAAATCTGAAGAACTAGCAAGAGGCATGTATGTTTGACCTCACTAAGGTGATGGGCTGTTACACAACCCACCTCCAAATATGACAAGCATTGTGGCTCAAAAATGCTTGCTGCTCCAGGAAAGGTTATTATAAAGTTCTGACAAGACCTCACAACTTTATTTATACTTCTTCATCGACTCCATATCGAAGCCTCGGTCTGAGACGTTTCATGGTACAGGTTCAGAAGACGAACACAGCGTTCAACTTGACCGCCAGTCTTCTGCTGCAGCCAGGACGACAGGTCTCGGTGTGAGAAGAAGTACTAGAATTTTGGAATCAGCTCAAATGGCTTTTGGTATCTCAGGCAATATTAGTGATATCTCAGCATCATCGCGACATTTGACAAACAGATACATCAACGCATTCGGAGCGTGGAATGATCTTAGAGAGAGCTTGCATCCAGTGGCTATTCCTCGGCCTCTGTCCTGACAATCGGGCCGACAACCATGCACGTCCGGACAAAGAGCTCAAGCTTGCAAGCTCACGCGTCTTGCCAACAATTGCTCACTCGACCAAAATTGCATAAATCATTATATTCACGCGGTAGTGGAGTACTGGTAACGGATCTGGGTCGCGACTTTTCTCCGATAAGATAAGGATCACAAGTCATCGCAATCAACGATGTCTGAACTCGAACCGACCTCTCTCACTCAGTTGCCAGAAGTAGGAAATCGTCTCCTCTACTCCCAATCAGAGCTGCAAAACTACTTCGAGCGGATCAATCTTCCTGCGAAATACTTCGAGTCTCCGATCCTGTCAGATAGCACTCTTGCAAAATCAAAGGAACATGGCCTCCCATTACTGGAAGCATTATGCCGCCATCACACCAGCAATGTCCCTTTCGAAAACCTCATCCTCCACTACTCCACCAAGAAAAAAGTCGTTCTCGAGCTTTCTCATCTCTACACCTGGTTCGTGACCAAACGCCGCGGTGGTCGCTGCATGGAAAACAACAGTTTCTTTGGTACCGTGTTGCGCTCCCTCGGCTACCAAGTTCGCAACTGCGGTGGCAGGGTAAGCAGAGCAATGAGTCCATTCCCAGAAGTCCGCAAGAATCAGGCAAATACCTATGATGGACTGAACCATATGCTCAATCTTGTGCGCTTGGAGGATGAGTGGTATGTGGTTGATGTGGGTATGGGTGCCATGGGTCCAAACATGCCCTACCCACTCCGCCACAACTTCTGCACCACCAGTATAGTACCAAGACAAATCCGCATCCAATACCGCGCAATCAGCGAATCGTATGCCGGAGACGAAGCCCCAAAGCTGTGGTGTTATGATGTTTGCCACGTTCCCACGCACGGCGAACAAAATACCTGGATTTCTACGTACTGTTTCACAGAGATGGAGTTTTTGCCGCAGGATTATGAGGTTATGTCTTGGTTTACGTCTACACATGCGAATTCATTCTTCACCCGGTACATGATGGCGACAAGAATGATCATGGATGCCGAGCAAGAGGATATCATCGGTAGTATTACTTTGTTCAAAGATACCATCAGAGAACAAATGGGCAGTGAGCGCAAACTTGTCAAGGAATGCAAGACGGAGAATGAGCGAGTCGAGGCATTGAGGGAAATTTTTGGAATCGAGTTGATTGAGGATGAACGAGAGGCGCTCTCTCTTAAGCTCAGATTGGCTTAAGGTTTTGCTGGATATGAATTTCAAGCAATATGGATTCTTGTGTCAACTCTGCAATCCCTAGGTATTCCATTAGACTTTAGTGAGCAGCTCGTCACTACCGTCGAAACTCCAACGGCATAACTAGCGAATCATCAGTGTGAGAGCGAAAGAGAAGTTCAGGGCATACTTACGTCCCACCAACCACCATAAAAGCCCCAAGTACCACAATAAGCCCATGAAGTCCATACTTGAGTTTTTGCCCAGCAGTTCCAGATCTAAACCCTTTATAGTCATTCATCCAGAGAAGCGCCGGAAAGACCAGACTAAAAGGTGCAAAACACAATGCACTCGCCAGCGCAAGCAGATAGTTCAGAATCGGCACTGCTTCAGCAACAACATAAGCCACCGTCCCCAAGACCAGATTGATTCCCAGCCAAGTAGACCAATGCACGAGTGTGTTTGCCTGCAAGTGTTGAGAGTCCCTGAGTAAGCGTACAAAAGCGTATTTGGCTGCGACATGCTGGTAGATACCGACACCAACAATCAAACCAGGTAAAGAGATACCGTAGGAGATCTTCTTAAAGAGGGGTCAGCGCTGCCGAAGGCGGGGGTTGAGAGCCAGGATCCGCACCAGCGGTAGATGACAAGGCTGAAAGTGAGGTACATGGCGCCGACAATAAGACCAGCCCAGAGACAGGCTTTGCGATAGTCTTGTGGGCGTCGCATTTCGGAGATGACGGGGAGGAACATTGAAGAGCCACTTGTGCTGACGTAGATGTTGGAGGCATTGATCATGCCCACGACAAAGGATGGGTAAGCAATAGCCGTCCAGCCAAGCTCAAAGGGGCCAGTTTTGGGAGCAGCGGCTGGACGATCTTGTTGTGTGACTGCGACTGTGAAGATGAAGACGGCAAGGAAGAAGGTTACGAAGCCGAACCAGGTCAGCCATCCCAGCCGTGAGAAAGTGCGGATGGATGAACAGAGAGTGATCAGAACCGCAGATACAAGGGAGAAGACGGCTGTACAGGCTCCATGGTCTGACAATGCGTTGAATGCTGTTGCTGTTGTGACAATTCCGCCGGCTGAGATGAGGACCTGGGCGACGATGATTTGGACACCGACGAGTTCACGGCCAATGCGTCCCCAGATGTTGACCATCATATCTGCGAGCACTGTAAAATGTTAACTCTTGCAGTATCCTTCAGGCCTGTTCAAGGCATCTTACTATGGCATTGGGTATGTTTCAAGCGGTAGTCGCCTAGGACGAGGGCAGTATCTACAAACCTCGAGTCAGTATTATAACAGTAATAATGAAGTCAATTCACTCACAAATGTTCAAGGCAGTAAACCCAACAAGCGACAAAGAGCCACCAACCGAACCCAAAGCCGCCATCGCCGCAGGAATACTAAGGATACTCATTGCAAAGTTGATCTTCACAAAGACAACACATGCGCGCTGCCAGCTAACGGTCCGGAACTCGACACCATCAATATGCGCTTGGAAGACTTCCCGAGACTGTTCTAGTTGCGTGTCGGCAACGATGTCTTCTCCATATTGGGGTAGATCAAGTGGTTGTTTCTCGATCTTGGAGAATGAGATGTGCTCATTTTGGGAAGAGATCGTTTGAGACGACATGCTCTGGTCTATCAATGAGGGAAGAATTTGAAGATGTTCATGGATAAAAATTCTCATGTAACAGTATATTGGCCAATTTATATATGCAAGCTAGGCATGGCATGGTATCGTGGAGGATGCGGGGGTAGGCTTGTAGGATTCGATAAGAGCTAGATAAGGATCTAAGTGCCATGCAAGCCATGGAACATGATAGGCCACCCCTCAAATATATGCCTATCTGTACTTCCTCCTTTGTCGGATAAGGACATTCTTGTCGGCTAGGGACACATCTGTCGGCTAACGACATGCTATGTCGGATAGCAACACCGGCAGATCTGCGCAAACTATCAAGTAGCCTGGTCGAGATGCCTTCACATCCTTGTAGAAGCCTATAGCCCCATGCGCCACATCCTAAGGATGCAGGCACAGATTACAAATGACCACAAACCAGGTCCCTTTGCAATCTTCTTCTATATCCCGAGCAGGAGCCTCGAGCTTCAATCATGACTTCCAGTCTAGAGCCACTCGAATCCAAGAGTCGCAACCATCAAAGATCCAACAAGCAACAACATCGACACACCCCCAAGTCGACTCGCATCTCCAACAGGAAGCTGTGAACTAGCATCCTCACAAGTAGCCGAGTTATTTCCATTCTTCGCCTGAGTAGTGTTTGCCGGATTACACTTCAAAGCATCCACAGTACTGGCATCGGACACAACAGGCGCAAAAGTTCCAGAAAACCCACCACCACCATTGATACTGTAAGGCGTGCAAGCTTCCACAGCAATGTTGTTGATTGCAGAGTCGTCGCAATCGGATAATGTGCCAGTTGTGCAGTGATGATTAAGGGTGAGGCCAACATATGCGGCAGTGCCGTTTTGAATGCCTTGTAAATCGTGGGCACCACCTACCCATTCGGTAGTCGTGTCGTTGAACTTGAAACCTACGACGGAACTGATAGTGTCGTAGATGGGTCCTGGAGAGGAAATTGTGACGTTCAGGGTACGGCCGTCGGTGACATAGCCGCCGAAGGGGACTTTGCAGTAGCCGGTTGTGGATTCACAGACTATGCCTTTGCTGACGACGAAAGTGCGGTCAGATGGTTGGGTATACTCCTTGTCGGAGGGTGTGTATGTTTTGCAGGACGTAGCAAACACCGCAGTGCTAGCCAGAGCGATGGAGATGGCAGTGTGAGTGAGGAAATGCATGATGAAGCGAGTTGTTGTCTTACCAAACCAATCCAGCATGACTTGACTTTATAACTTGCCTCTCAGCATATGACGTGAGTTGCATTGGCAGCTCCTTCGAATGCGATCTTCGAGCAATTCATGACTCGTGATGCAAAATCACCATATATTTGATGGTGATCAATCCTTCATGCTTGGCAAGTGGATCCTGAAGGCTTTACACGGCCGTAAACCCTCGGATCTTGGTTCCGAGGCAGCACAACGATGAACATGCCAATGCTTGGAAAGCTGCGCCTTGGTCAAGAGGAGGTGCTTGATGATGCCCGTAACTCGGATCTCCCGGGAATGTTGTTGGTTGCTCAACTGGCCAGGCTGTCTTTAATAGCAAAGTTTGAAATTCTGCATGTTTGCTGTTCCTGACAGACAATAAGTCCTATAAGCAAGTATGGCAGAGTGAATATGCGTATCTTGAGCACATTGTTTTGTCAATGTTCTCAGGGATTGAGCTCAGCACTTATTCGTTGAGTAGGATCCAGATTCAAGTCGATAAGCAAACCTTGAGAATAGTATCACCACACTGGAGCCGGGTAAGTGGCTTATGTTCGCAAGAAAGAGCTCCAAATAGGGAGACCAGCTTGAATATGCGGTTGTAGCAGCATGTTTGCACGCTTGTTCGAGGCAGGAACGATTGTGCCCGTAATGTGCCAAGGGTCGGACCGCACGTGTAGATCCGAGACACTCGCTTGCGTACGCGACTTCTGGCCACGACATAGTTTTGTTGCCATCAACGCGACAGACACTCGCAGAACAAATGCATGAATCATGAACATTTTTTGATTATAGCTATTCGTGAGGGTATCTAATCATTTAACTTTTGCTACAGAGAACATCTTAGACGATGACCTTGTGGGGAGCGTCCTTCTCCTCGGGCTCGTTGAAGATGTTGACAGGCCATCTGGGCTTGTTGGCAGTGTAGGGAATGTTGTAGCGGCGGCGCTCCTCCTTGCCGATCTGCTCAATCTTCTCAAAGTCCTCCTTGGGGAGCTCAATCTCCTTGAAGTTGTCGCGGATACGAGAGGCAGTGACAGACTTGGGAATGACCGAGTGGCCACCGACCTGAGCCCAGGCGAGGATGACTTGTGCGGGAGAGGCGTTGAGGCGGTCGGCGATCTCCTTGACAGTCTTGTGCTGGATGAGGAGGGGCTCACCGACCATGTTGTTGCCGAAGGTCGAGTACTCGGTGATGTGAATACCCTTCTCTCCGCACCACTTGACGAAGTCGGTCTGAAGGAGACGAGGGTGACGCTCGATCTGGTTGGCAGCGGGGGTAACACCAGTGGCGTCGATGAGAGCCTGAAGGTGCTCCTGAGTGTGGTTGGAGACACCGACGGCGCGAGCCTTCTTCTTGTCGAGCTGGGTCATGGCCTTCCATGTGTCGACGATCGAGACGCTGTCGAGCATCTTGACGTCGCCGTCGTCACGGAGAGGGAAGAGGTTCTGGTGGACGTCGCCAGACTCGTCGAAGGCAACGGGGAAGTGGACGAGGTACAGGTCGAGGTAGTCAAGGCCGAGCTCAGCAAGGCAGTCGTCAAGGGCAGGAGCGACATCCTTGGGTCTGTGCTGCGAGTTCCAGAGCTTGGAGGTGATGAAAATGTCCTCACGCTTGATGCCCTCGCTGAAAGCTCTCTTGAAGGCGTTGGCGATCTCCTTCTGGTTGCCGTAGACCTTGGCAAGATCAATGTGCTTGTAGCCAGCCTTGAGGGCCTCGTAGACGGCGGCCTCGACTTGGCCAGGCTCTGCCTGCCAGGTACCAAAACCCAATTGACTGTGATTGTTATTAGCGACGACACAAGGCTTCAGCTGTTGCAAGGGGACTCACGGGATGGAGGCGCCGGTGTTGAGCTTGACTGTGCGACCGAGAGACATGATGTGTGATATGAAGTGAAGATTGAGAAATCAAGAAGAGGAAAATGCGAGGTTGTCTTGTCGAGAAATATTGAGGAAGGAGGGGCTTTCATATGTTGGCCCGGTGGGGTAATATGGGGCGTGGAGTTGTTCAACCGACACGCCATATTACCCGAAATAACGTCATCGTGCCGAATGCCACATATCTATCTCCGTCTCGCTGCCGTACAATTGCTCCCGTCCTTCACGCAAATCTGCCGGTCTTGACTTTGTCCGCGAGCTGGATTGCCACTCCGGTCCGTCCTTCTCACCGTTGCCTGTCGGCTGATACTCGACCTTGAAACGAACTGACGAGTACACCTGGAAGAAGGCCAAGGGATAAACTTTCAAGCTCCACTGACTTCCATTAATGTCTGAATCAGCCGATATCGAGTAATGCCCTGTTGTCAAAGCTTTGCTGAAGCTGTACCGTGTTGAGTGGTATTCATCGCCATCAAGGTAATCACTACACGACGGAGTCCGGACCATCTCTGCGACTGTCGTTTGGACCCTCAACCATCCTACAGGAATGTGCGAAAGTCGTATCCTCGGATGTCATCCTCTTCCACTTTGAATCCACGTTGGGTCAAGAACACCTTCAGATCTGCCATAATTTCCGATGCAGACTTGTACTCGCCCAGCCAACATTTCTTGACCAGATGCCCTAGTTTCTCTTCTTCAAGCACTGGTAACGATCCTGTACTGATAATTTCCTCCATCTCAGCATTGTGTACTACCCTACCATCCACAGGGCTTCGATCTGTCATCAAGGTATAGATCAAAGTGGCCCAATCAAACAGATCGACCTTGGCAGTAGGACGCTCATGTTGTGTAGTTCTCACCCATGGGTATCGAAACTCCTCACCACAGTGTGCATTACCCTGAACTCGCTCTCCTTTCAAACTGACAAAATCTGCCGACTGGAAGCCAACCAGTGCTATACTCAGGTCTTCGTATAGCCAAAAGCAATCCGGACTCACGATGTCCATGTGGATAATCCCATTGCGATGGATCTCAGACAAGGCAGACAAGATCTGTAATGCGCACCGATAGACCAGAGGGAGGTACGTCGAAGCAATAAAGCTCGTCTCAATCGAGTCGCTATCAGCCTCATTGTCGTGGGCCTCAGGATACATACGCGCACGATGAAGAGCAAGAAACTTGTTCAGTGGACCACCTCCAGGTTTCTCCAACAGTGGGAATGCAGTAGCAGCGTCTCTGCCTTTATATCTTACAATCCTAGCACAGCTTGACTCTGCTGCATTCAGCTTTTCATGGACCAGTACATTGCGCCAAACAAGCTCGGCTTCTGGTTCGCGCAGCCAATCTGCATCTGTTGAAACATCCCCGGCGTAGGGGTATCGTCCTCCAGGTACTATCATGAGTGTGTTTTCATAGTCTGCTTCCTCGATCTCGTAGACGAAACACAAGGGGTTTAGGAGTTCTGCCCAGGTTCCAAGAGACAGGACGGGTGGTGTCGCCGAAGGATCGCGGAGTGGTTGGGAGTAGATGAGTTTTGTCGCGCCATGTCTTTGTACTGAGGACCTCGATAATTGGTCCAGGTGATTGACTGGGTAGAATTCAGAGTCAAGGCTGAGACTCGAAGATGAAGAAAATGTCTCGCTCAAGCAGGGTGGCCCGCAAAGCAAGTAGATATTATGTTAACATGCACGCCGTGTGTATCTGGCGACTTGCTTGAGCTGGCTGGTTTATCTCTTTTGTGCAATGCATCGAGTCCCAGCCGTCTAATGCATGCGAGGTGGTCGATATTCAGAGACACGACCACAATGATCAAGCCACGACTTTTGACCATTCGGGAAGGAGATTTTGACGCCGCTGGCGTAATATCATCCCCTAGGATTGTCGCTTTACATTTGTAGATTTACTGTCATCCAATCATTCCATAGAATCAGACTCGTGCCGCGTGTTGGGCCATCAGAAGCACTGAAAGGATGATGGACAACGCGAAGGACAGATGCTCACTACCCTGAGGCTATGCCGCGAAGGATGTAGGTAACAACCATGACCGACGTTAGCTTGATCGGAATAGATCAGCATTATTGTGGTCGCCGAACAGCTTGCAGATCTATGAAACAACTCTGTTATCGCATCCTTCGCATCCTTCAGGTAGCTCAAGCCCCATTCTTCTCGGAGCATTATTGAAGCTCGCATCCCGCTTGCTTACTATGCCTGGGAAAAGCTTGTTATCGTTTCAGTTGCTTGTCTCGCTACATCTTAAATATGTTGCTTGGCCTTTTCATCGGTCTATTTTCCATACCAATCATCCTACGGCTTGTTCGATGGTTCAACAACTACCAGGAAGCACTTGGACTTGGACTACCTATAGTGCTCACTCCATTCTCTGAGGAAGATGCTTGGTGGCTGCCTCTGCGGCCGCTCTTCGCATGGGTGCAAAACCTGCCTTTTGGCCTCGGGAGCTGGTACCTCTACTCCGAATTCGGCTGGTCACTCGTCGATGGTCGCAAGACTACAACAAGAATAGGAGACAACTTTATCCTATGCTCACCTAATTCAATTCAGATCATTACATGTCATTCACCCGCAGTTCTCCAAACAGCCCGCGATCATAGCAAGTGGCGCATACCACCGGCACAATCACAAGTCTTTGCTTTCTTTGGTCCAAACCTGACCTCGACTCACGGAGCCGAGTGGAACCGCCATCGTAGAATAACCGGTCCTGCATTCAATGAGCGTGCCATGGATGAGGTCTGGCGCGAATCCTGCAAACGAGCTGCCGCACTCCATCTCGACAAGCCTTACACTCTGGGCAGCTTTCGCATCACTTGCGATCTGCTCGCCATGCAGATCCTGACAGCCGTTGGTTTCGGACAGCAAGCCGAGCTAAACAAAGTGCACTCTGGACATAAATTGTCTTTCATGGATTCTCTCAGCTTCATCTTGAAGAATATCATCTTGACGGCTCTGTTCAACAGCCTCAAAGCTCCTGATTGGATGCTGCCAAGTAGCCTCAGACGGCTCAAGCTGTGTGTTTCGGAATTCAGACTCTACATGCGAGAGCTGGTCCGTAACGAAACAAAATCGTCAACAAACCGAGCAACCTTACTATCAGCATTGGTTTCTGCCAATGAAGCCGCAAAAAGCGAAGTAGGCGATAAACCAGTCCAGGGATCTATGAAATATCTGAGAGAAGAGGAACTATGGGGCAACCTCTTCATCTTCAATCTGGCCGGGTTCGAAACTACTGCCTCTGCACTCTCCTACGCTTTGCCTTATGTCGCCGCGTACCCTGAGGTGCAGCAATGGATGATGGAAGAAGTCGATGAGTTGTACACACAGGACAGTGAATATGCCGACACTTTCCCCAAGCTGGTAAGATGTCTTGCTTGGATGCACGAAGTGGTGCGTTTCGCAGCTCCTGCTCCGTTGTTGGCGCGCACTCCTACCTCGTCGCGGACTATACCCATCATCACACCCGAGGGAGAGAGGGAGGTCGTCGTCAGACCCGGCATGCAAGTAGCTTGGCACCTATACGGAGGACATTTATCTCCTCGCTGGGGCTCGGATGCTCTAGACTTCAATCCCAAGCGCTTCATTGTCAAAAACACAGATGGCACAGAAAGTCTTCAAGTGCCTGATGGAGTGCTCTACTTTCCATGGACTGGTGGACCTCGCATCTGTCCTGGCCAAAAGTTCTCTCAGGTGGAGTTTGTGGCCGTGGTCGCGAACTTACTTTCTAGGTACAGGGTCGAACCTGTAGCACATGGCAATGAGTCAGAGTCTGAGGCTAGACAACGCTTGTTGACTGTCATGAACGACAAGTATTTCAACATCAGTGCGCATTTCAAAAGACCGGAGGATGCCGCCGTGCGCCTTGTGCCTAGGAACAACAATTGATGTTCTCACTCGCTGAGGAGATCCTTGAAGAACTCATCTTGTTCATCTTCGGCGAGGTGTGGCTAATGATAGCACCAAGACGTCGTCGTATGTTATATCAGATTGACCTGCAGGCTGATCCTGCTTGGTATCTCCCCATATGCTTGCTGTGCCGCATGATATATCCCTAGGGATGAACAGAGGGATCGGGAGCATTGAAATAACAAAGACTTGCTGCCCTTGCTGGATCCCGGCCACCAACACAGTAGAGTCATGATAGTCGCATGCAAAATTGAGATATGGTTGTCATCATCCCAGCTAGACTTGACTGCAACGTAGATTCAAGTATACCGCTCCAAAATTGGCGTTCTCCAAAGCTCTTCCACCTCAGTCCTGAATACATCTGCAACAGCGAATGAGTGTTGTATCAGCCCAAACATTTTCCTCAATCTCTGCTTTTGCTCATCCATATACACCCTCGCACAAGCAACCCTAAGTGGATATAAAAACAGCAATTTGGAAAGATTGGTTTGCTGCATTGCATATTCCGTTCCCTCAAGTATTGTGTTGACGTGATATTCAATCATGTACTGTGAGAGTGTGGGAACAGCTTCTATGGATCGTAGCCATACAGATCTGTAATCGTAGATTCCAGAGAGAAAGATCGAAGTTGCTGCAAAGTATACTTTTGCAATCAGAGTGCGGGACGAGGTTGTGAGGTGGAATGGCAGTGACAAAAGACGGGAGTCTACTCCATCGAGGGCAAGTCTGAGTTCGAATCCTTCCAGAGAGAAACTTCGGAGTTGTTGGATCTGGACGCTTGATAGAGCGGTTTCGTTCATGCCTTGAAGGTATGACAATGCCCTGGCGCAGTGATCCGAGCATTTGATCATCAGATCGAGAAGATCATCTAGAGGATGTGTGTCACTCTCGCTAGAATCACTACTGTAATGCAACTCCATCCAAGGCTTCTGAATCAAGAACGAAGACTCTGAGAATATCAGACAGCGAGAAACTTCAAACATCTTCGTCTGAGTGAAGAAACTCAGACCTAGGCCTGAGCGGAAAGCCTCTGGTCCTAAAAATTGGACGAGTTTAGAGGTACCGTACATGGTGTGTTTTATCCAGCCTTGGCCTGTGGGGTCGTACATTAACTGTATGCGTTATAAGCTGATGCCGAGAGATATAATGAAAGTATTACCTCAAACAAGCCTAGTAGAAACGTGCTTGACAATAGTGGTTGCTCGATCCTTGCGTCTGGGCCATTGATTACTTTCTTTACTGATAGCACTGCAGTCTGATAGGACTTTAATGCGAGTCTCTGATTCTGGAGACGGTTTGTGCTATCTTTCTGGCAAGCGTATAATGCACTCAATGCCTTGATCGCATGATGCACTGCCATGTCGGTTGCAAAGTGCGTCTGAATGTCGAGGAACCAAGTCGAAGGAAGTCCAGTAAAGTCATTCTCGCTGACGAATCTGGTGAGAAAGATTTTCAAGATCTCGTTGCTGTGGTCGAAGTTTGGCTTTTGTGATATCCTTAGACAGACCTCGCTTCTAGGTGTTTGTGGATTGAACAGCTGTATCCCCATGGTTGCTGTGTTTTTCTGAGGATAGACGCATTGAAGATTACGCTTGAAACAATTCGTACATCTTGTGCCAGCAGAACACTGCGATTGTTTAGCAAGACTACGACCAAGATATATGGCCAACTCACCTTCAAATGACTCTTCGCACAGGATAGGCATCTAGTCCGCTCAAGGCGGCGGTCCAATGGTCCAAGACGCATCTTTCGCGCAATGATGAGTGGGAAGAGGCATATTCGGGCGAGGCTTGTCTTGATCAAGTTATATGGATACTGCAAAGTAAAGACGAAGGCGTGAGTGTTCCGAGCCCACAGAAACGACCTGTCGCAGCCAAGGCGACTATATACGGCGGTCGATAGCTCAATGTATGACAAAATTATTTAGCGTCTTTTTATGTCGGATATATGCATGCTACGGAATTTTGCGGAGTGTACGATTTGTGCGAAAGGTTACCATAGCAACCATTAAGACAGAAAGCATAGTGATGTTTTAATTAAGGCCTTTCTTATACTAAGACTATATTTCTACTCTATAAGATAGTTGCCTTTATTATCGCCACTTTATTTAGTAGTACGATAGTTAGAAGGCTATTTGCTATACCCTTAGAGCTTTACTAAGGGCTACTTAAGGTAGTATAACATAGTACTATTAGCGACGGCTAGAAGTAGCTATCTTAAAAGGGTATTAAGTGCTCTACCTATACAATTCTTCGGATTATTACTAAATACAATGCCTAATTATATGTTACTATAGTCGACTCCTTATAGCTCTACTAGTACATCGCCTTACTATACTTCCTTAAAGTATATTAGAATAAGTAAATTATTTAAGCTCTTAGGTAAGAAGGGTTCTAAATCTCTTTAGAAGGAGTTATACGCCTTAGAAAATTAATAGAGATATACTACTATATTATATAGACTTAATAGAAGCAAATTAAGGACGAGTAGAGGCATATTATTAAGGATATACTTAATATAGGCACTATTAAGCAATTTAGATAAGAGTTCTTATTTACATACTTTTGCTTAACTTACTTAATATAGATAGTAATCTTATAGTTTATATAGCTATAAACTACCTTATTTATAAGGATAACTAATATATAATAGAAATAAGATATTTAGTCTAGTTAAGGAGATTAACCTAGTTAGCATAGCTTTACGCTATCGCGATCTCTAGCGCTATTATAGTAAGTATTATATAGGCGGAAAAAACTACATATAGTTAATCGATGTATACTATAAGCTTAAAGACTTTAGCTTCTAGGTCTATAGTGTAATCGATATATTTTCTAGATATATTATCTAGTACTATATTAGCATTACTACTAATATAGGGATTAGGTATGTTTCCTTAGCTATACGACGTCTTTAAAAGGCTTTAATATATAATACTAGTATATTTTGTTAGTACTACTAAGTAGTAAAATCTATAGGTTATATTCTATACTTTGTTTAATTAGACTATAGTAATGAGACTATTATAATTACTGACTACTACTTTAAGCTATTAAAACGTGTTTGTTTAGATATACAATTTAAAGACTACTTCTTATTTAGAACGAGTAAAAAAAACTAATAGATTAAAGCCTAGTAGAACTAATTATTAAAAGGCATATTAATAAAGTGGCAGGTAAGTAATGCAATTAATTTTAAAATAATTATATAGCTTAGTAACTTAGTAGTAGCAAGCATTTTAGAGCTATAAAAGCCGTAGTCTTTTTAATAAAGTATTAAAAGCTAACTATATTACTATACTCTATATCTATACACCTATATTATAGAAGGCAATTGCTATATTCGTATGCATATAGAATCTTTATTATATCTAGAACTAAAGGAATAGGCCTTATATAGTATTAGGTCGACCTACTTACCTATATAAGGAGGAAGACTAGGTTAAAGATCTTACCTTTATAGTAGACTAAGAGCTACTTAATAAACTCGACTATATTGCACTAGAGTTTAGTTCGTATAGTCTAAGTTAGCCTTATACTAGCTAACTAGTAGTAGATATTAATAAGGTATTACCTAAAGAGACTATAGAAGTCTACTAGGAAATTCTTAAGAGCTGTAGTTTCTTTAATATTAATAAGGTAGACTTCTTTCCTAATACTAGTAAGCGACTATACAAAGAGGCATTTATATAGCTTAGAACTTTACTCTATAAGCATAAGAAGTAAGGCCTACCTAAGCTTCTTAAGACACTATGTCCTATAGGTAACTATAATTAGGAGCCTAATGCTATTATACTTAAGTCTTTATTAGATAGTACGACTCTTAATAGAGACCCCTAGGCTAGTAATTTAAAAGGTAAGCCTTAGAAGAAGGAGGAAGATTAAAGGTATAATCTAAGCAAAGTAGGCCTAAGTGCTATAGGGTTCGACTAGTTTAACTATAAGGCACGTATAAAGGATTTCGATTAAGAACTCTTTATACTTTAAACTATATGTTTTTTTTTATTAAAAAGGACATTATTAAGCTATACGATTCTTTACAACTATTATACTAGGAGTTTAGACCTGCTTTTATAAGTAGAAGACAAATTATAATTATTAGATAAGATGCCTAAATACCCGCTTCTATTAGTACTACAGCTTAGAAAATAGAGAGTATTACTTTTCCTTCCTCTTAGTTATAGAATAGTATAATATAGGCATAGAAACTTCCTCTATCTATCGTATAAACATACCTAAAATTAACCTTACTAGTAATAATAGTCCTACTTTTAAAGCCGCTATAGTCTATATACTTACTTAATACTACCCTCTATAAAGAGACTAAAAGTAAATAACTATAGGTTTATAACGCCGTATAGAAAGCATATAAAGGATATTAAAGCAAGAAAAGTCTATATATAATGCTTATAGCCCTTTAATCTCTTTCTAGCTAGATTAGATACTATACTTTACTAGTACAAAGGCTATTAGAAAGCCTAAAAAAAAGGTAGACGATATAAAGACTCTAATCTCTCTATATATCGTTATAGCTTCTAAAAAAGAAGGTAAAGTGCCTAAAGCCTAGTTATAGATTAGTAAGTCCCTTCTTCTAGATTATAAATTATTAAGCTATACGACTAATAACATAGTGTTTTTTACTATAGCTATTACAAACTAGTAGATTAAGACTAAGGTAGAACTTATTAGGACCCTTTAATTTATCTTTACTAAAGTAGTACTATAATAGTCTAAGTAGATAGAAGAAGGAGCTAAGGTCTACCTTACTATAGTATATGATCTAACTAAACCTATATAAATACTAGGGCGACTAAGTCTTAAGTTAATTAAGCTTTTAATAACTTTCTTTAATCTTATTACTAAGTAACTACTATTCTTAAAACTAAATAAGGTAGCACGCTAGTCTATTACCCTTATAGTAGAAATAACTACCCCTTAATTATATATGCTAGAATAAGAGGCTAATAGAAAAAGCAATAGTAATCTACTAGTTACGCCTAAGGTACTAAAAAGAAAGAGGCCTTAGAAGGTAGTAGTAAAGCCTAAACCTTAGAAGATAAAGCAGAGCATTAAGAAGGAGCTAGAGGAAGATATAGAGGCTCTAGAGGTATTATATAGCCCTTACGTTACTATAGTATAAAGCTAACCTTTATAGATGCTGCGCTATGTCGCATTAATAAAGGTACTAATGCTACGACGAAGCCTTAATGACCTATCTAAAGGCCTATCTAATACTAAATCTAATCCTTATTATATACGTAGCTACCGCCTTTCTAATAATAGAGATGTTAAGAGAGAGGTTAAGAAGCCTTAGCTAGAAAATTCTTATAAGAGTAAATAAGAGGATAGAGTAAAGGAGCTAGTAGATAAGGAAGAAGAGGAATTAGATAGGGATAGCAAAGAAATCTTATAATTACATTATATAGCTTAGTTCTAAAGTTATTTAGTAAATCTCTTTTATCTTAAAGAATTATTATATAAGTTCTACTTGCTAAGGGTATAACCCTAACTAAAATTTATATTATATATCTTTTTTATTCTTATATAATCTCTTTATAATACCTATATTCTACTTTAATTATATACTCTAATTCTATATATGCCATTAAAAATCATAAAGAAATAAGATAGAAAGTTAGAAGAATATTAAAAAGTTAATTAAGAAAATATATTTTAGATCTCTTATATTGTTTCTTTAAAATTTATTAGCCTTCTTAATATATAGCATGTCCTACCTATATAATTCTTATATAAAGTAAGATTACATATTTAGATAGTAATTATTAAGAGAAAAGCATAGAATTTAATTACTAGATTATACTTCTCTTAATTCTTCCTATAATTTCTTTCCTATCTTTAAGTAAAATAGAGGGTCTTTTAAAGCTCTAGGCTTAGCTTATAAGGCCTCTTTTACTTTTCCTTCTACTTTAACTTTAACTTAGACTACTTTAGCTCCTCCTAACTTAACACTCTATACTTATCTAGTTTCTTAATTATGTAAGAAGGGCAACTATTTTCTCTAGTTATATAACTCTTATTCTTATTAGGCTCTTTAATTTTCATAGTCCTTATCTACTTATTATAGCTTAGAGATTTGTTATAGCAAAGAGCAAAGTTATCCTAGATATAGTTATTATAGGCATTATTAAAGTATCTATACTAGATAATGCATTCCTATTTCTTTATATTAAATTATATAGGCGAACATAAGAATACTTTTACTTATACCTTAAAAGGACTATATAATGTGCTATTCTCTAGACTCTTTCTACTACTATAGATAGTATATAAGTATTCTATATTGCTGCTATACTAAAGTAGTAAGTATTTTTTAATCTTATTATAGGTCCCTAGCTATATAAACTAAGTAGTAATAAGTAGTGTATTAATATATGACTTATGCTATATAGGACGGAAGTCTTCTAGATTCTATACTATAATACACTTAAGAGGCTTCTCCTTTTTCTTTAGCATATATAGTTTTTCTTACTCTTTACTTAGATAAGTAATATAGAGGAACTAGAGAATCGTATAGGTTAGCGCGCTACGAAAGTACTAGGTATATATACTTACCTTATTACTAGTAATGTCCTAGTTCTTATTAATATTATTCTAGAGAGTACTTATGTTAAGTAGATATAGAGCTATTATAATATATAGTTAATATATTATTAATATATATAAAGAATAGTATAAAATATAAGCTACTACTTAAAGAGAAGGAAGAAGTAGTTATAGTATTATTAATAATATAGGATTATAGGAAGAAGTAGGAGTTTATATAGCTAGCTAAAATGCAAGTAAGATTAGCTCTAAGTTATATAAAGTAAAAAAGTAGTTCTTACTAGAAGCGAAAGGTATTAATAAAGAAAATTAATAAAGAAATAGTAAGTAAGTAGGTATACCTTAGAAGTAATATAAGACTAGATATAAGATTAAGAAGGTATAGATAAAAGATAGAAGAGGCTACGTAAGGGTAGAATATATATAGCGTATTATATAGCCTAGTAATATAGAGAGTAAGCAAAAGGAGCTAACTAGAAGAAGGTAGGGAGACCATTAAAGTTTAAAAATAGTAAATGTCTAAGAGTATAAATATTCTTAAGCTAGGGCTATTTTACTATTTAAAATATATATTATATAGCTTAGAAGTATGCTTAGTAGTATATAACAAAAGCTAATATAACTCTATAACTCTTATTAAGGGTATAATAAGAAAACTAGAGTAGCAAGACTATTCTAGTTATTAGGCGTAAGCTAGCAAGTATAGATAGAGATATATAGACGTAGCTTAGAAGCGGAAAGCTATCTAAGTAACTCTAATAGATTATTAGGTTTTATTATAGAAACCTTTCTTTCTAAAGCCTAGTTCTAAGGTTTTCCTAGTAGATATATATTATAGGCCTACTTTTGCCCTAGTATAGCAGATAATAATTATATAGCTTAAGTACGTAACTAGAATTATAGTTAGCATATAAAGAATTAAGATCTATCGTTATTATAAAAATTTATATATATCTCTTAAGTAATAGACTGCCCTTCTCTTTCTTATAGTATAATACCTAGCTTTATATACTACCTTAATATAAGAAGGTATTTAGAAGAGTATTATCGTATTAGGGATAGGAGAAGTTAGGTACTATAATCTAAAAGTATATAATAGTAGTATTAGTATTTAGAGGTAATAACTTTCTATAACTTTGCATTTGCCTACCTATACGATATGCTTTCTATTCCTATATATATAGTATCTATTACTTTAAGAAAGGAAAGATAATAAAGAATACTAAGAAAAAAGGAGTAAAAAATTCTAAAATGTTATAGAGAGTACTAAGTAAATTATTTTTAGGTATATTTGTCTTTATACTATTCTTGTTATATTATACTTCCTAGATAATATAGTATTACTACATATATTTAGAGTTAAGAGATTAAATTAAGATTTAGTAAAAAAAAAAGTTATTATTAATAATAAGAAGGACTTTCCCTTTTTACTTATAGGCATTTCCTATAGGTATTATATAGCTTAAAACTCCTTCCCTTCTACTCTCTAAGCCCTTCTTAAACCTTCTATTACTTCTCTAATTACTTCTTTAACGACTTACAGCTATATCTCTAACTATGCTTAACTATGCTAGGTCTAGAAAGCTTTTTTAAAAGGTAGATAGGGCGACTATTTCCTCTAGTTATATAACTCTTATTCTTATGCTTCTCTTCCTTAGTAATTATAGCATCTAGCTTTATAACGTTATTAATATTAAAGGTGTACTTAGCACTCTTATCTTACTAGTAGTAGTTATTATAAATATTATTAAAGTAGCCCTTTAGAACTATATAGAGTTATTACTTCTTATTAGATCGTATAGGCGTATATAAAAATACTCTTTTTCTTACCTTAAAAGGACCTCTACTAATAGTATTATTATGTATCTTCTCCTTATACTAATTATAGCTATCTTCTTTTCCCTTATCGTTAGTACTATACTATTACTACTTACTACTAATTAGTTAGCTTTTTTTAATACTATCTAGCTTACCTACCTATATAAACTAAGAAGAGATAAGTAGTGCTTTAATATAGCATATATGCTAGAGATACTTTAGTATACTTAATTAGTTATAGTAGTAGTAGAGAAGAACTATGTTTTTACTTAGTAGCGCTATTACCTCTTTCTAGGTGTTATTAAGATAAAGACTAATAAGCTTAAGCTAAATCGTATAGGTTAGTAAGTCGTAGTATAGCTAGGTAATACTACTTACTTAGTTACCTCTAATATTAATAAAGCTATCTTTGTCGATATCTAAGCTATTACTATTAACTATCTAGTAGTATAGTTAATGTATATAATTAGTATTATTAAGAATATAGAAGAATAGAAGCAGCTTAAGTAGTAGTAAAAGAGAGATATTATAGAAGTAGTTATATAGAGGTATAAGATATAGAAAAAGAAGATTGTATAGAAGAGAGAATAAATATAGTACCTTCCTAATTAAAGTAATAGTAGTTATATAGGCGTATAGATTAGAGTAGCTACTAAAGTTGTTATTTACTACTTAGGTAAAATTAAGTAATAACTTAATAACTTATATAAGTTATATAATTTTAAAGGAAGTATAAAAAATAAGGAGAGAAAGTAAGGAGTAGTTTAAATACTAGTTATATAGGCTAGCCTAGAAGTAGGAAGGAGGATAGAAAACTTAGAGCTTAAGAAAGGTAAAATGATTATATAGTAAAAATTATTTTAAGTGCTAGAGGTTCTAAGAGTAGGATAGAGGGCTTCTATAGAATAGGAAATATACTATTAAGCAATATACTTTAGAGTAGAAGAAAAATTCTTATAACATACATACTATACTTTCTACTCTCTTAAAGAGTAATATAAAGAAACTATATAAGGATCGAGATTCTATATATTAGGCTACTAGAGATATTTAGAAACAACATTATATAGCTAAGCCTCTTAATTAAAAGAGTAGTACTTAAGAAAATAAGGGTATAAAAAAGTCTTTAGTCTTTAATCTCCTTTCTATCTATTATAGCTATTTCTTTCTACTTTTGCTTACCTAAACGATTAGATAATAATCGTATAGCTTAAGTAATAATTTGTATATAATATTTAATAAGTAAGAAAGAAGATCTATTACTATAATATAAAACTTTGTTTAGCTCTTTAATTACTAAGTCTCTCTCTTTTCTAGCTTTATAATATATATCGTATATGCATGTAAACAGTTAAGTAAACAAAGAAAATATTATGCCGGCTATTTATCATGTCCGTGCAGAAGTTATGCACACTAAATAATTTTGTCACACATTTAGCTATCGACCGCCGTACTATACCTAAAGAGGAAGTGTTCGCGCGAGATGAGCACGGACAGCGGCCGGCGAGATCCTCCGACTTCATGCGAACTCATCGTCGGCGAATTCAACCTTCTATCATGAGTGTACAGCCAAGATGTAAGAAACCCATCAGACCGTAAAAGGAAGTGTTCGAGCGAGTCTCATAGTTGTTGTCTCAAGGTAGGTCTTGCTGTGCAGCTCGATGTAAGTATAAAGAGACCGGTGGCATGAGTTCCCCTTTGTCAGCTTCACCTACATCCTCGTTTTTGCACTTGCTATCCTCCATCTTCTTGCTTCCGTCTACCTAACATGAAGCTGTCTCTATTCTTTTTCTATACGACTTTGACGTCTGCAATCGTCGTCCAACCTCCACTTGGAAAGTATGGTGTCGCAACCACCATCATGGAACTCGTGGACACCTCGCGGAACGACACTTATGCTACCAAACCGGAACCTCGACGTATCATGGTCTCTGCCTACTATCCAGCCGCTGCTTCGAAGAAATGCCAGCCCGTCATGCTCTCATACATGCCTCCTGCCACCGCAGCTGTCTACGACAAGATCTACGCACCCATCGGGATACCCAACGGCACATTCGCCTCCTTCGAACTTTCCACTTGTGCTTTCAACCGCAGAGATCGCAGTCGCGGTCCTAACAACTTCCCTATCGTCATTTTCTCGCCTGGTCTGGGCAATTCCCGTCTTTTGTATGGTGCAATGGCTCAATCTCTGGCTAGTCATGGTTACGTGGTTATTACCATTGATCACGCCTATGATGCGAATATCGTCGAATATCCCGACAAGTCTATTGCACTTGCAGTCGATATTTCAACTACTGAGCAGATTACAGCAGACGTGCTTGTTCGCCAACACGATATTTCTTTCCTGATTGACCAGTTGCACAATTGCTCCATCAGGAACCAACTCTTCCACGATATCGCAAGCATGAGGTCTTTGGACAGAATCCTTATGATGGGACATTCTCTGGGCGGTGCCACAGCTGCAGCTGCAATGCTTGCTGATCAGCGTATAGTCGCTGCTGTCAACCTTGATGGAACTATGTTCGGCGATGTCTTAAATGATGGCTTGTCTTCTCCATTCATGATCATGAGCCATGCGGGCAAGAATCTGAGTACTGATGCTTCTTGGAACAAAGTCTGGCCCAAAGTCACGGGCACAAAGGTTGCTGTTACGCTTAATGGCACTGTGCATGGTTCTTACTCTGATCTGTCTTTGTTGGCTAGTACTCTGGGATTAGAGACAAAGGACGATGCAAAGATTGGAGAGCTGCTGGGTACGATGAATGGAAAGACAGCCATCGAGAATGTTAATGGTTTTGTTGGACAGTTCTTTGAGTTTGCGAGAGGACTGTCGAAGGATTTGCTACCGAGAGATATGCCTGAGAAATTTCCCGAGGCAAGAGTGCTGGACAAACATGTTCATAAGTAGAGAGAATTTGAATTGCCAAGAACAGATATGGTAGAGTGTACACGTATCACAGTGCGAAGATATGGAGTACGGGCAGGTGGAATACCTCTAATTATACCGTTGCCGCTCACTCTGTGGTACGGCCACAGCATACTGTTGCAAGCTTCAGATTCACAACGTCCTTACAAAGAACCCCACCTGCAGCCTTGTCCATGTTAGACTTGCCGACGTTTGATGTCCAGGTTCCAAACAAGATGTTGTTCTCCTTCTCCTTGCGCTCAGAGAGTGAACGAGCATAAGGAGGTCAGCCTGTCTGCGTCGAGTCGCCGTGATGCTTGTGCGTAACAGAAACACACAAGAGGTGACGGATCCAGAGCACACGGGGCAGGCCCAAGTACTCGCGATAGTTGGGGTCGTCTGTGTAAAGTTGTCAGATGAACTCTGCAAAGAGGCTCTGGGTATTCTCGATTGCTATTTCCAACTTTAGCTCAAGTTGTGCCAATAGAAGCGAACGGAAGGAAATGCTCCAGGGAAGGAAGACTTACTGATTTCATGGCGGTTGCAGACAGTGCGCATTCTCTGTAAGCGCGTGTACATGAATATCGACCGGCATGCCCAGCTCCAGTCGCGAGGCATGTCTGAGAATTCCGAGTTCTCCTCGCGGATCTGAGGAGGACCATCGGGCCCCTTCTGCAGACGGATGCCAAATTTAGTCTCTATCTCGCGGAAAACATCGGAAAGGCGTTTGATGGTCTCGCCATCCCAGTCAGAACTGTGCGATCCACATTTATAGGGAAGCAAGCGCCACAGTAGGAAGTTCCAAGGTCCATCCTCACCCGGAACAGGAATTCCGGCGCGCCAATCGGCCTGATCGGCCTCGAGATCGTCTGGGTCTCTGCCTTCAAGACATGCATTCTTGATAAAGGGAGTCTTGGAGGTGATAATGTATAGATCGTTGCAGATCTTTTCGAGGTCCAGCTTCTCGAGCTTGCTGTGGGTCGCCAGGGGATTGTAATTGCCAAGTTCGACGAGGAAGCCGAGAAGCTGGCGCTGCTTCAGATAATTAAAGCCTGGAGTCGACATGGCAACATTCATGGCAGTATGGACCCTCATGGTGCCATCATGGCTCATGCCACAAGGCTCTGTGGCATCCACGGAAGGAATGAATGAGTCGCGATGCATTTGAACTTCGTTGTCGCGCATCTGTCGAGAGATCTCGGCAGCGTAGTCGTCGGTCCAAGCGTTACTCTCCAAGTAGTGATCACTGATTCCTTCGACCATGTCGTTCAGTCTGCTCTTTTCAGCTCCAGATTGATGGTCCTCGCCAGGTACCTTGCACTCCCTGTCGTGGTTTCTGCGGAGGGAGGACTTCATCAAAGTCTCACAAGTGTCGTCGCCAGAGCCAGTGTCAGCCGCGAGTTTCCTCTTGCACCGCTTGCAGACACGAGCAGCATTGTGCATCACAAGGGATGGGCACAGTTTTTGGCGCAGGTATGAGTTGCAGTGTTGAAAAATTTCGGACGACATCTTCTCGTCATAAATACAGGCAGAAACTTCGTCCTGTCCTGTGGGAACCTGGGCATTGACCCAGTCAGCGGCCTCCGCAAGGTATAGGGCTGCTACGCGAAAGTCGCCGCTACCTCGGAAGTGCTTGGCCCCGACAACAAGTGGTATAGAGGCTAGTACGCCATTGAGAGTTCTGACCATGGCAACTGTAGCCCCTGTATGATTGTGCTTGGTTCCAACTTCCGATCGAAAGTATGCATGTTAATGGCTGCCTGAAAGTTATGAGATTGACTTTCTTTCACCAAATGCACATAGCCTCCATAGCGCGCATACTGTCTTGATAAGGAGGAATTGCGTTGTTTGTTGCATTACCTATTGGAATCCATTGGGATATGCAAGCTGTCTTTCCGGCCTTTGAAGAAGCGGTAAAGTTGTTACGTTCTTGATTTACATAGCGGTGACAATGAAACTTGCAAACACCAGTTCCGATGCCAGATTGAATTGCCCCAGGATATGAATACTGATTGGTTAGTCGGAACTCATATCTTGGGCTTCACTTCTGCTTGGTCCCGTCACTTGAGGCCTTCACTTGAGTCGATTGGAAGGAGCGATCAGGGACGCCGCGTATAAGACCCACATCGTTTGACACCAGTCACCATCCCAATAACAACAACATCAGTTCTGAACCTTGTGCACCACCTTCGCCTGAGTGCGCCTATACAAAGCCGTGACCAGATCAAGGCAGATATACGCTTGTGGTATCGTGAGTGTGTGCGACAGGTCGTTTTCCCTGCACGAGCAATTAATCCTGATTCGGAAGTGAAGCTGGAGTCGTGTAATCGCTCTTCCCCCTCATTCAACTCTGCGCAAGCATACGATTTTTTCCTATCCACCAACACTTCGTCAGAACAATCCATTGCCACCACCTACCTCTCAACATCATGGCATCGCAGAAAAACGGTCAGATGCTTTCCACTCACCAGAATGAAAATCCTGTCGAGAACGACACTGCGATCCCCGACACTACTCAAGACGCTACTTTCATTCAAGATACCGCAATGCATACCGCCGAGGCCGCTGGTACCGCCGAGGCCGCTGGTACTTCTGTCTCTTCCTTCGAGCACCGCGGCTACGATTACAAAGGCTATCCTAAGCCCGGCGAGAATGATGATCTTCCGATGTATCCCGGCATCCATCACAACGCCAACGAGAATCTCGAAAACGCGTTCAAGAACAACTTCGCCGACATGATGGACATGTTCGACAAAGGCGACAGCGAGGCCGCCGAGGCCATAGCTACCGAACTGCTGCTCTGGGGAGATCTTCCTTGTCTCATTCGCACCTACGCACACATCGTAAGTAAACCTCTTCGCCTGTTGCTGGCTTTTCTCTACTCTCACTGACACAACCAGGTTCTTGCTTACGGTCCCACGGACAACCTTCTTCATGCTTCCAGGGCCGTCGAAGAGGCTCAGCGGGGCCTTGCGAGATACGGCGATCAGGGAATTGGCAATGAGTTGCTCACTGTTGCCAAGCAGACGTTGGAAGCAGTCACAAAGGCGCGCAGCGAGGCCATCAATACTGGCAGTGCTAAGGTAGACGCTGAGCAAATGGTAAATTCCAGCGCGCATGACGAGAACAAGACACTGCTGACGCCAGATAGGAGGTTGACCAGCACGCCGAGAACAGCCAGGACACATCCACCTGACACCTGTCTGTCACGGCGCGGCGCGGAGGGAGGGAAGAGGGTAGTAGAAGTGCATGGAACCCTATAGGCTTACTCCATATTTGGTATTTCAAGAGTCTCTCATTACCTTTGTTCTTCAAATTCTTGTGTATGGTGCAGATGACGATGGACGAGAGGAAGGACGGAGAGCGCCCGACTGGCGCGTCACATTCGAATCCGACGGTTGTTCTTCGGTGCGACCGAAATTCCGTAACTTCCACTGTACTCCGACTATAGCAAAGAGCATCTCTACACTATGAAAAGAGACAGTTTTTGGAAAGCAGAGGTGTATCCATAGAGCCGACAACTTACTGCCTCTCGGTGGATAGCATTAACTTTCCTATTACTATGATGCATTTCTATAGCTATACACGTTACATATGTTTGAACACGGGAAGGTTGAGTATTGATTACACTGTCATTGAACATTTGAGATTCACTAGAGAAGCATGCAAGTAGACAATGAAAGAGTGAAGGAAAGTTCTGGTTAATCTGATGTAGATTGTGGTATAATTATGTCATGATAAGATTACAAGACTGGGTTGGTAGCCATGATATCGTAACAAGTGACTCCCAAGAGAATACACTTAGTGGGAAGTCTGTCCACCCTTCTTTCCAGCCTCAGATGGATCCACCTTGCCGCCAGCGAACTCTGCATTGGTGTCAGTGAGTGAAGAGATCATGAAGCCGAAGGTGAATACTCACGTCCGTTGCCGCCGGAACCACCGGAGGAGCCAGTGTCCTCAGAGCTGCCGCCAGAGGCGTGACCGCCCTCCTTGCCTGCCTGGTGGGGATCAACCTGGCCCTGGGCGAACTGGCCGGTACCTAAGAGAAGGTATGATTAGTATCATCTCACAAGATGGACAGATGGGAACACCACGACTTTGCAAAACAATTGTACCCAGTTCTGCACTAAACGCCGCCCGGGACGATGTTCTGATGAACGCCGTACTGGCCTTGTGCCAGACTGAGACAAGATGCCGTCGCTAGTCATGGTGTCTGTGCCTTGGGCTTGACTTACCGACACGCTTGTCCTCGGTACCGTCCTGCTTAAGGCCTCCGTGCTCTTTAGAATATGTCAGCTAAAGCTGCTCTGGAGTGAGGAGGGAGGCAGAAGTGCATACCAGTGGGCTTGTAGGTTCCAGACATGTTGATAGATTGAATAAAGTAAAGACTTTGTTCTGAAGTAGTGTGATGTGAAGTGAGATTGTGCGAGAAGCTGTAAGATCGAAGTGGTTTTCTGATTGATGATGAAGAAGGAGAGGTAGAGGCAGCAGAGGACGAGGTACTTATACGTCTTTCTGCCATCTTGTTCGGCGCTCGCTTGCAGCCATGCAAAGTGTCGTTCTTGCTCGGTTTCGTCAGAAGGGCGCAAGTAAGATGAGCTGATGATGCGAGATGGTGTAAAGGATGAACGTGCAGCAAAGCGTTAGGTGGAACGGGTAGCTTTCCCCACAGATCGTGCTTGCGTCGTACCTGAGTAGATCGAAGATCTGGTCATGGAATGACGCTTATACAGCTGATCTTCTACCGAATACAGCGTTAATTGATCTCCTAAAACGTGTCATAGCCGTGATGAAGCCCCGCGTTTGACGGAGCGAATTCGATCCTTTGTTGACAGGGTAAAGTAATCTCCTATAGCATGCTGCGGCTCGTTTTGAAGCCAGTGAACGAGTGGAATCTTCTCTATTGCTCTCAACGCATGTTTCCTGCTCAGCATACATAAATTTCAAGCTTCTCCTGGTTGTAATGGTCCGGTAATCTTTCATCATGATCAGATAACGCCATCAGGGTTGTTTCTGTTTCATTGTGGCAAACGACGCTATTACGTTCCCAATCGAGCGTGAAGTGGTTTCGCGATCGCGGCTCTGCACGCGCCATCATGACGCGCCTCGACCGAAACAGCCCCAGAAAACAACAGTGTCAACATCATCAGAGCCGCACGTACTCCACCCGTTTCTTCCAGATCTCATTGAACAGTTTGAACTCAATCGCTTCTAGTCGTTTCTTCTTCAGCCGCGTCGACTATGAACTTGCAATTTGGGGTTTAGTGCGGCGTTCAAACTCCACTATTGACCTGACGATATAGCCCCTCGTGATGTTGTTTGCGTGGTAAGTGCTTCATGCAGGGGCCTGAAGCTTCTGGATGTGTTGTCGTTTGACATCATGAATCGTGGTCGATCTGTTTACTATTGGCAGGACGTGCTCGCGGGAAAGACAATGAGCTAGCAAAAGACAGATGCAATCATGCAAGCGTCTTTGTCATGCGATCCTTTGGAGATGTAGCGGTCATGGTCTGTTTGCTTGAGGTGATTTCAAGCGACATGACGTTCGGCGGTTTGGCGATGAGGTGATTAGTCGTCTGCCTCGTACAACACGAGGGCACTGCTGCCTTGGGTTGATGGAAGACTTGCATTGTACAAGCATGAAAACCAGCAATGCAAGAAAGAAGCAGACCGCTTTCCTACACGTTTCCTGAATTGCAGCCTGCAGGCACTACAACTGGATCGCTTTGTGCTTCTTGTGAAGCGGAAGCGACGATGAGCCTGCAAAGCGCTGACAGTTCCTGAACGCTTGCCCGCGCGGCTGAGCCGACCGCCCAAAGAGTGTCCCAATCCTCTACGAGCTGCACAGTCTTCTTCTGCTGCTGCTTGGCAATCTGACTTGAGGTCGAGTCAGTCGACGAGACTGCAGGAGCTTCTGCTCTGCTTAGGTCCTCGATTTTCTGGCGGAAGCCACGAGAGGTCGGTGCGTCAGAAAAGAGTCGCAATTGCGTTACAGAATCTCAGAAACACATTGATCAGCTAAGTATCTCAATTGGAGCGACAGTGGGATTGTTCGACACTGCTGCTCTACAAAGTTGAACACTCCAGCCGCACACTTTTGGCTTCAGCCGCAGAATGCGGCTGAACGAAACTTCTCGCTGGTCGCCAACGTAGAACTGTGCGGAGAGAATGCACCCCTCATACCCCTCACTGAGGAGAAAGACAAGTCCGGCGGACAAACACAAGTCCACTCTACCCCTCCTCAACCAGCGCTACATAAATGTTATTGGTTTCGCAGTCTCGAGCAATTGCTAATTATCAAGCATAGAATCTCCAGAATTGCCAAAACAACATGCCTGGCAAAAACTACAAGATCGCTTGTATACCTGCCGACGGTATTGGACCGGAAGTCATCAACGCGGGCGTCAAAGTGCTCGAAACATTGAGTGCGGCGAGCAAATCATTCACTCTAGACTTTGAGCACTACGACTGGAGTTCTGAAACATACAAGAAGACTGGAAAATACATCCCCGACAATGGACTGGAAGAATTGAAGAAGCACGACGCAATTTTGTTTGGTGCTGTTGGAGCTCCTGGTAGGCTTCATTCACCTCTGACGCGATCAAGAGTGGGAGAGTGAGGGCTGATTTATGTTACAGATGTTCCTGATCACATCTCACTTTGGAGTCTGCGTCTCGCAATCTGTCAAGGCTTTCAACAATACGCCAACGTGCGTCCATCCAAAATACTCCGAGGCACCGAGTCACCTCTCCGCAAAGCGACAACCGGCGACTTAGACTGGGTCATCATCCGCGAAAACAGCGAAGGCGAATACGCAGGCCAAGGAGGTCGCAGTCACAAGGGCCAACCTTGGGAAACAGCCACCGAAGTCAGTATCTTCACTCGACACGCGGTGACCAGACTCCTCAAATTTGCGTTTGAGACTGCACAGAAGAGACATAAGAAACATATCACAGTGGTTACGAAGAGTAATGCGCAGAGAAATGGTATGGTCATGTGGGATGAGATTGCGGCCGAAGTCGCGAAGGAGTTTCCGGATCTCAAGGTGGAAAAGATGTTAGTGGATGCTATGACTTGTCGTATGGTGTTGCAGCCGCAATCGTTGGATACCATTGTCGCTACAAATCTTGTAAGTTGCAGAAATTTTTCACACAAGACAGAAAAACTGACTTGGATACAGCACGCAGATATCCTCTCCGATCTCGCCGCAGCACTCGCAGGGTCCATCGGCATAGCACCAACGTCCAACCTCGACCCCACACGCCAAAACCCCAGTATGTTCGAGCCAATCCACGGCTCCGCTTTCGACATCACAGGAAAAGGCATCGCCAATCCGGTAGGCACGTTTTGGACTGCGAGTGAAATGCTACGGTGGTTGGGCGAAGAAGTCGCTGCAGAAAGATTGCTCGAGTGTGTGGAAAACGTGTGTGGGAATGGTATCCTGACGCGTGACCTGGGTGGTCAAGCAACCACAAAGGAAGTGACTGATGCAGTATGCGAGGAGATCAAGAAAAGCTATGCATAAATGCATAATGTCGAGTTGTATGAAGCATTTCTCCCTAGAGACAGCTGAAACCCAGCAAGCGGACTCGGAGCCCTTAGGCTCGGTTAGCCTGACCTTTTTTACCCATCATCCACGGCCCAGACTCCTTGTTCTCCAGCACAATCATGTTCAATCTCTTCTCATAAGCCTTGCGACTTGTCTCCTGCGACGTCTTCAACATAGCCCACCGTAGATATGGCAACCCTTTGAGATACTCATCTACACAATCAAGCAGCCAACCTCCCAACCCATTACCTCTATACTCTGGCAACACATAGACATCTGTAATGTACCCAAATGTCACCTTGTCGGTGACCACACGCGCAAATCCAACCTGAGTACTGTTCCCGTCTTCGTAGAGGCCAAAGCAGACTGAGCTAGCAATGGCCTGTCTGAGCTCATTTAGGGGTAGGCGAGTTGTCCAGTACATCCAATCGGTATCGAAAACATCGTTGATGGCATTGAGGTCAAGAAGAGAGGGATCGGTGGAAATGCAATGTGTGCCACGCTCCCACCTCTGATGTACTGAATGGTTTGAGGTCATTGGTTGTGGCAGGAGTTGGACAGGATGTTGTCGGCCCAGAAGAATTTCTGCAAGAAAGAAGTTCTAGTCATTGATGAGATGTGTGCTTGTACAGCTCCTGATAGAAAGCATTATGTGACTCATTTCATAGGGCTTGCCGGATACGAAGGTTGAACGTGTCAAAGCTGTACTGGCGTATCAATCCCTGTACCTATTCGAAAGCAAATCTACACGTCAAAAGATAACAATTCACTTCACGTATCGAGCGATTGTTGCCTCAAGGCTGAGAATGCTTTGTAATCTTCAGGTAAGCAGAGGAGGATGATGTAGCTTGGCATGGAGGGACAAACAAGATGCCCCGCACTCAAGCTCCATCTGCAGCATTGAACCAGATAGATAAATACTCGCTGGACCATTGCAAATTATCAAGATCACAGCAATCAAATCGCATCAAGCAATATGTCAGACATCAAACCCTATACCATCTCAGTTCCACAGGCGAAACTTGATCGCCTGCAGCAGAAACTCGCTGTTGTTGACCTGCCAGATGAGCTCGATGACGCAGGCTGGGATTACGGCGCATCTCGACCCGAAGTCAAGAAACTAGTCACTTACTGGCAAAACGATTACGACTGGCGCAAGCATGAATCAAAACTGAACGAGCTGCCAAACTACGTGACTGGTATTAAAGTCGATGGGTTTGGCGAGCTGCAGATACATTTCCTCTATCAGAAGAGTTCGGTCAAGAATGCTATTCCTCTTCTCTTCTGCCATGGATGTCAGTAACTCCAGCATCGATGCATCAGAGAATTTGCTGATGACGAGATAGGGCCCGGAAACTTCACTGAGGTGTCGAAGGTGCTGCCTTTGCTGGCTGACACCAAAGACGACGCACCTGCTTTCCACGTTGTCGCACCTTCGCTTCCCAACTTTGGATTCTCGCAGGGAGTCAAGAAGCGAGGATTCAGACTCAAGCAGTATGCAGAGGTCTGCCACAAGCTCATGTTGAAGCTGGGCTACAAGCAGTACGGTAAGCACACCCTCGTCCTAGTGCTTCATGCAGTTACTGACACTGTGCAGCAACTCAGGGTGGAGACTGGGGTTTCTGGATAACGAGACTCATGGGCCACCTCTACCCAGAAGCATGCAAAGCTTCACATGTCAACATGACCCCACCAGCCATGGACGCTGACCTCACTGCTGCCCTCAACGACAAATCTTCGTTCAGCGAGCAAGAGTATCAAGCTCTACAACGCCTGGCCAGATTCCGCAAAGACGGTGCGGGCTATAGCACCGAGCAAGGCACTCGGCCTCAGACTCTGGGTTATGGACTCCAAGACTCTCCAACTCTTTTGCTGTCCTGGATTCTCGAGAAGCTTCACGAGTGGACTGACAACTACCCTTGGACACCCGACGAGATCCTGACTTGGGTGTCTTTGTATTGGTTCTCTTCTGCTGGACCTGCAGCCAATGTTCGGATCTACTACGAGGCCAGGCATGATGCACAAGGCGGCGATGACATGAGTGTCTTGGCGGCAGCGACTGGTCATGTTCCGCATGTCAAGCTAGGCGTCATGTACAACTGGAAAGACATGGAGACGTCTCCGAAAGCGTGGGTGAGGAAGATAGGACCTGTGGTGTTTGAGAACGAGCATGACACCGGTGGTCACTTTGCTGCTTGGGAGAAGCCTGAACATCTGGCTAAAGATCTCAAGGACATGTATCGTAAGGGCGCGGAAGCTGCTCAGGTCTTGGGCGATGCGAACGGCTACGACGGTTGATGGAGCATCTGCAGGTTCAGGTGCAGCTCGTGGTGACGCATGGATCCAGCGAGATCATAGATAGGTCAAACATAGCAGTATCACTATATCCTGGGAGTGAGAGTACAGAATAATGTATGATATGGTTGCGTCAAGCGACTGTTCCCAACTTGCAATCGAAGCCTGCGCCCGGGCCACCTGAGCTCCTTGCTGCGGCTTCTCATTTCTAATTCCATCTCATAATGAGAAATTCTTCTGTGACTTCCATCATGTTGGTCGAAACGAATGATTTCTCATGATGCTTGGAATCCACTTGCTATGAGTCTCTGTATAGCTCGCTCTTCTCATACTGACAGCGGCAATGTGCAAAAGCTGCGCAAAAGTCGCAAGAAAGAGCTGAAATCATGACAGCGCGTCATCTGCTTCGACATTCACCTGCTGCTTCTGAGATATTGACTAAATGGACTTGTGAACATCGGGACAGCCCATATCCTACTGCTGCCGAGAAAGAAACTCTACGAGGACTGACAGGTCTGAATGTACGACAGCTCAATACTTGGTTTGCAAATTATCGTCGGCGGAAGCAAGCTGGACGCCCAAGCAAGGATACGTCGGCCACAACACCTCAACTCGTGACGGACGCAATTGAGAATGAACCAGATACTCAAGCTGTTCCTGAGCAGGAGACATCCCTTTTGCTTCAAGGCAAGAAATTCCAATGCACCTTCTGTACCGACACCTTTAGCACAAAGTACGATTGGACCAGACACGAGACTTCCTGTCACATCCCACTGAAACGCTATATTTGTTGTCCCTTTTCTGCTGTGCAGCAATGCGCAAGCACTGGTAATCAGATCTGCGCCTACTGCGGCCTCACATCTCCGACCTCGGAACACATCGCGTCTCACAATCATGACTATTGTCAATCGAGAGAACCAAATGCTAGGATATTCCTTCGAAAAGACCATCTTCGCCAGCATCTGCGTTCTGTACATGAGTGTGGTATGCTTCCACATATGGATGACTGGCTTCTGGAAGCCGCATGGGTGAACAGCCGCTGTGGCTTCTGTGGCGAGCGCTTTACAACATGGAACGAAAGGAACGAACACCTCGCTAGTCACTTCAGGGATGGTTACCATATGGGTATGTGGAAAGGCTGTAGAGGCTTTGACGGCGCTGTATCTGCTCAAGTAATAGCGGCCATGCCACCATTTCTTATTGATTTGGAACGCCTGCGTCCATTC
Source organism: Aureobasidium melanogenum CBS 110374 (assembly GCF_000721775.1). Taxonomy (NCBI): domain Eukaryota; kingdom Fungi; phylum Ascomycota; class Dothideomycetes; order Dothideales; family Saccotheciaceae; genus Aureobasidium; species Aureobasidium melanogenum. The sequence continues at coordinate 99,617 of NW_024470071.1, forward strand.
CCTTTCAGCGCCTCCAATGCAAAACGTGGTCCCGGTCTGCCACAAAACAGGTCTTGGGAGTTTCTCGTGGCGGGATTGCATCGTTTGGTTAAGTATAGAGCATCACAAAGTCGTCCTGTATCAGACCAAGACCTTCAGGATGAAGCCCGGCTCCTGACTTACGGGTCATCCACTGCCGACATTCATACTGCAGCCGACAATCCTGAATGGCTAGATCTGTTCAAAAAAGCTTACAGTCTCGGTATCTTGACGTGTCTTACCGAAGGACAGGAACCTTACACGGCCGAAGACCTTGAAGTCTACCACGATCTTGGAATCGCGATACCTTCCTTGTCGCAAGAGCAACGAACATCTGCCCTTCTTGTATTGTTCCAGAATGATGGACCCATACCAAAGGCATATCGCCGTTTTTCCGCTTCACGTGTTCCTCTGCAGAAGGCGCTGCCTTTTGAAACGATTTCTGGTCCTTGGCCTGATGCAGGTCTACTCGGAGAAATGTTGATCGTTGCGGAGTGGGTGTTCCGAAAGACACTGGGAGCAGAGCTTAGTCTGTCTCTCATCAGAATAGAAACTGGGGATGAGTGGCCTTGGGAGGACGAAAACGAAAGTGAAACTCAGTTTTTCGAAGGATTGCTCTTGCCTTGGCATGCAGACATCCAAAACGAAGACGAACACAGGATCCAAGCTCTTGATTGAAGGAAAGGTATACACCAATGCTAGGCAAACATGATCCATCGGCATTGTATCATGCTTAGCAGATGTCTCGATTTCAAATGTCCCAAGTTCAAACGAGTCTGCCTGCACTATCATTGTCATTTGATCTTGACATTCCATCAAGGGCTGGATCTTCTGAACTTCTTCCATACCGCCTCGTCGGGCCCACAAACATGCCCACTGCGCCGAAACTTGCAGCGAACATGATGACGCCAGTATATAGCACGAGGCCCGACCATGCCGTACCTCCTCCCCACCCTTTGTTCGACCCACCCTCATGGACAAACATCTTCATGATGAAGCCCGAGCCGATGATCGCAGAGCCACGACTTGCGGTCAATATCGCAAACACAAACAGACTTTGATTGTCCTGTGAATCCTGATCACCTACAATCTCGGCTGCAAAGCGAGGTCGTAGTACAGCAAATCCACCTGCCGTACTGCCGAACGCTAGCGCAAAAATGGACAACGACCAGAGAGAGCGAGCAAAGCCCCAGATCAGGAGAGCCTCGAGGCTTGCGCCGATGGTGCTGATGAGCATGGGGATGTAGTAGGATTTGCGCCAGTCACTGTGATTTTGGTCAGTGTGAGGTTCGCATCGACTTTCAGTCAGACTTACGCAAGCCATCCTTGCAAAGGTTGACCAATAGCCTGTGCGAGATTCAAAAGACTGGCAAGCATAGCCGCTTCTGAAGCGGACAGTCCAAGACTGGCTCCAAAAGATGGAAGATATAGGCTTGGGCCGTAATGAGCAATCGCTTGTACCATGGTTGCGAGGAGCATGATCAGAAAAAGTGGTTTCTTTGTAAAGTCAAAGTCTCTCATCGAAGGGGCTGGAGGCTTGGCTGCTTATAGAAAACTTAAATATGATTAACATCGCCATTAACCCTTGGAGGTCTTCGTGCCTCTCTTAGCCCTGGGCTCGCCGGGGACACATTCCTTGTCCAACCTGACGCATCTGGCGCAAGGTGTATTCCCGTCACACTTTTCTTTACCTTTCCTGCAACTTTGACAAGCCACCGATGCATATGATTTACGAGATCTGTTCTTCATCTCGGGGATCTCGTCTTCATCCGATCCCTCATTCTCGACCAGAAGATTCTCAATCCTTGGTTTCTTGACAATCTTCTCATCCTTCTCTGATTCTTCGGGTCCAGATTCCAACCCCTCCATGCTCTCTTCGGCAATCTCATTCAACTTTCTATATCTTGCGCCAAAATCTTTAGGCACTCGAGGGACGAGTCTTGTCTCTACGACCCCGACACTTTTGAACGAGTCCAGAATTTTCTTTTCACTCCAATCTTGCATTACGGTCTGGGACAGAGTTTTCGCAAAATACTTGAGTTGCGTGTGCTGCATTCTCGAGAGATGTTGAGTTTCGTGCAGGTAATGAGGAGGGGAGTTTTCCAGGGACTCAAGAGCTGCCAGAATTCTACTCCAGCGATCGTGATCCCAGCATCCCGAAAATGTGAGGACCGCACGTATCGTGATGCCAAATTCCTCTTGGGCGATCTGAATCTCCAGAGCCTTCGAGGCTAACAAGACCTCGACTTCATTCTCCATGACAGAGAAGCATCCAGAATTGTCTTTCTTGCGGCGACACTCATTGCGAAGATCCAAAAATAATACTGGGTTTTCTCCTTGCATCTGAAGCGCCGATACAATTTTATCCGTTTTACATTCTTCCTCATCATCAGGCTTCATGCAGAATCCCAGAACAAGCATGACTTCTTGACCTCTTAACTCCCTAAACTGCGGGAGGGCACGTCTGATCATCTGAACATCCTCCGGCAGTATTTTGAGGATGTCTGCGGAACGGGTTCTTCTCTTGAATGCATTGATGAGGGGTGCAAATTGATCGAGCCGCTGAAAATGGCGTTGGGTTGGTGTTTCGGAGGACATGTCACGGGATTTACTTTTCGAAGGGAGGGATTCATTTTTGGGTAGAGAAGGCTTCGAGGAGCGGGTTTGCATTTTGGATGATGAAACTCGGAGAATTTTGAATGCACTGAACGAAGAACGACGAGAAGCAAAAATGAAAATCTCGAGAGATTTCATGTTGGAAACTGCAGTCTCCATTTTGGAAGTTGCACTCCAAGGACGCTCTTACCCAAACCCACCCTCGAACGGTGACGGCAGAAAACGCCTTCCTGCTTAGAACATGACAACAAATTGTGTCGAGAACTTACGCTGGTCGCTTCAACCGTGGCGTAATTATAACGACCATCCACCGCTCCATTCATCTTCAAGGCATTGTTCGCCATTTACCTATCGATGATGGACGCGCTGTATCTTCGCCTGGAAAAAGTCTTGCACGCAACGTGGGCTGCGATTAACCTGCCTTTCTCTTGTCTGCGTTTCGCGGGAACGCGCTTTGAACATCCCAACTTCTTTTTTCTGTATTGTGTTTGCCCTCCGATTCAGCTCTTTGTCTTCACTGCAGTCTGGGCCCTCCTCTTTTATCTTACGCCATCGGAACTCGGACGCGTCTCACGGATTAGTCTTGCTCCAGCTGGTCCGGCTCCGTGGGTGGAGACTACAGCCTCCCTACAGGCATGGTGCTTGGCGTTATGCGACAACATCTTTCCAGAGAGCGCGATTGTTTGAGCGTTATAATTGTTGAGAAGGCGTAACGAGCTCGTGGTGATCTAGCAGAGCTTTTTTTTCGAGGCCTGGATGGTTCTGTCGCAGTGAATATCGGACGATACGACAACGCTTCTTGCTGGACACACTGCTATATCACACAGACTCGTGCCTCATTACATTCACCTCGGTGCGAAGTTCTGTATACGGGATACGGTGTATCTATGTTGTCGCCGGCTCTGCTTACCTATCCAGGTCTCTCGAGACGATGCTTCTGACAATCAAACTTTCGTCTCGAAGGATTGCCAAGGGTCACGTGCTTCACAACAACCTCGCCGACGATACCAGCGCGCGCAGCATTCCGGCCTCTTGGCACATAACGAAGCCTCGAGAGGCAAGAAAGCGAGGACAAATTCCGGCCATGGAGAACATCAGTTTCGTTCAGGCCACATTGCAGAGCTCTTATGGCTCACACGATGAGTGCCACCGGTCAGGAAAGCTCCAGCGTCCTCTGCAATATGACAGACGTAACCTGACGAAAAACGTCCTAATATAGGCGCGTTGTCGATGTTGTATACCATATCGACCTCGTCGTCGACAGAGCGATGGTAAGTGGGTCTGAGGCCGGAACGCCTTCCTCGTTCAGAAGCATTCTGTCCTTATCAGAGGAACTCATTCCGGCCACAAGAACAAAAGGGCTTCGCTTCGCCCACATTCTTCGAATTTCCTTTTTTACCACCCAGAATCATTAGATCTGAATTGCTGCCATTTCTACGCTACCAATCATGCCTGGCATCATTACCCAGCCCTCTTTTCTCTCTATTCCTCATGACCCATCTGAGCTGCCCGCTGGCTCTGACCCTTTTCTCATCACTGCTCAGAATGGGTACCTTCCCACGCAGCTGCCACTTCGCAGACTGCCTGCAGCCTTTGATGTATTGAGCGACATCCTGGATGACATGCCCATTCTCAAGGAAGATGGCAGCGCTGGCTTGCTTGCGACTTTCAAGCTTGGCCCACTGATTGATTCTGGTGCTCTGCCTGACCTCACTGCTGAGATTGATAACCTCGTTGTTCCTGGCACCAAGGAGATAGACATGGCTGCTATTACTGCTGCCTTCCGCGACTACTCGTGAGTTATGTCAGTCGCAAATTCGGTCATGCAGGTGCTAATTTACATAGTTTTGTCGCTTCTTCTTATCTGCTTGAGCCTTGCTGGAAGGTTTACAGCAACAATCCCGCCGACGGCTACGGGCTTGGTCGTCAGATTCTGCCTAAGTGCATTGCTGGCCCACTTGTCAAGTGTGCCGAGATGTAAGTCGTTGCCGACTCCTGTGATATCTCGTATACTAAGACCCGTCAGCCTTGATATTCCTGCCTTCATGTCGTACGCCGCTTCTTACGCTTTGTACAACTACTATCTCGTTGATCCTTCCAAGGGCCATGATGACTACTCCAACCTTCGTCTGATCCGTGCCTTCGAGAAGGGTCTCGATCCCAAGTCCTCCGAAGCTGGTTTTATTCTGACTCACATCCATATGGTCGCACAGACAGGCAAGCTGATTGAAGGAGCTGCCAATGTCGTGGACGCCGTCTCTGCGGCCCGCGACGAGCAAAAGGATGAGCATGCCATTACTGATGCTAAGACCGGACTTCAATCTATTCTCCAAGCCATGACTGTCATTGAAGCCAACATGGAAAAGATGTGGGCCAATTCTCTGCCTAAGGATTATATGACTTACCGCACCTTCATCTACGGCATCACCAACCAATCTATGTTCCCCGACGGTGTCATCTACGAGGGTCAATACGACGACAAGCCTCAATTCTTCCGCGGTGAATCTGGCGCAAATGACAGCATTATCCCTCTTCTCGACCACATCTGCGAGATCCCCATGCCCGAGAACCCGCTCACGCAAATCCTCCGTGAATTCCGTCAATACAGACCCAAGCCTCACCGCGAGTTCCTGACCACTATCCGCGAAAAGGCAGCTGACGTCGGTGTCCGCGACTTCCTCACCAATTCTGGCGACCTCAGCGCTGTGGTCTTGTACTTGCGCGTTCTCGACCACATCCGCAGTTTCCGTTGGCGCCACTGGCAGTTTACTCGCGAGTATATCATCAAGCGCACTTCTCACCCTGTCGCTACCGGCGGCAGTCCCATCATTACATGGCTACCCAACCAGCTTTCTGCAGTCATGCAGTTGATGGAAGATGTGTGCAAGGGCTCTGGGCTTTGGGCGATCCTCGCTGAAGGTGTGTGGACTGGTGGCGGTGCTCAGGCATCCTTGACCAAGAAGGAGTTTGACTTGATCAAGGATATTATGGATAACGCGGTGGATCAGAAGAAGAAGTTGGCAAAGGAGGTCGCTAAGTATTGCCAGGACAGAGGTGTTGATGCCACAAAAGTTTGAGGCGTCATATCGCGGTTCTAGGGTTGTCTTTTATTTGATTTTCCTGTTTTGTTTTATTTTCAGTTGCGCTGGAGGAGTTTTTTATTTCTCCTGGAAGTTTTCTTCTTCCGCGCAACGCATCTCGCTTGACTTGGTATTTCATCGTAGTCTCATTTCCTATTACAGCTCCTTCTTTGCATCTCAGCAGACTAGTGTGATAAATTTGGCCTTGATAAAGTTCTCTCTTGTATTTGGCCGTTTTAGGGCTCAGCAAATTCGCCGCTGTGTTGTGGAGTGGAGTCGACGTCGGACCTCCCTTCTTGAACCGCTCCCTTCAGATCGCAGCAACAAGTCTAGCAGCGACAAGCAAAAACTGGTTTGTTATCGCGTGTGCAAGGTAATTGAGGTAAACCATTCCAAGAATCGTGAAAGAGATGATGGTTGCAACATGCATATAATTAGACAGCAACATCTGTGACGAACCTCTCCGCATGGCAAGATTAGCACTTGAATCACGACTCTCCTCCTCACACAGGTCTACCGACATCAATATGTAGATCAACTGTTCGGCCTCTCAGATCTGTTCTAGCCTCAAGATCAACCCTAAGCTCTCGTTTTAGAGGCATGAAATCATCTTACGCGCAAACCTTGTTATACGAACAGTTTACTACAACCGTTGTAGAGGACAATCGAGAGACGGCAGAGTATTGCTATACATATGCTCTACATCTTGGAACTTCTCGCTTTCTTTCCTTCTATCTATTTCTGTATTCAACCATTTCCCTAATAACCGTCGTTCTCTCCAACCATGACCATCACCAACACTATTCTCCTACTTCCACTCGTATCTACCCTCGTAGCAGCAGGTCCCTCAGGCTTCGGCCATTACTTCGGTTCGGGTCCAACAGCCGAAAACAACTGGATCCGCGTAGCAAACTCGACACTCGTTGTCCCTGCTGCACCCTCACCTCAAAAAGGTCTCTTGTCCTTGTGGGTGGGCATGGGTACTAGCAACGGCGATCTCATCCAAGCGCTTGTGGAAAGCTACAACGATGACATAGATACGGGATGTGGTGTCTTGGATGGGGATTGGTGTGCTTGGGCGAGTACTTTGGTAACGGTGAACTCACAAGGAGGGCAGGCACAAGAGGGCGGACAGGAAGTTGTCGCACAAGTTGGCGATGAGGTAACGATGAGTTGTAAGTTGCTTGTCGATTCTATTGTCAAGCCTAGATGAATCTACTGATGCAAGGCAAAGACATGTATAATGACGACACCGGCAACTACGATCAATACGTTCTGGTCAACGATAAACTCGTCTCCAACTTCTCGACCTGTAAGTTGCTTGAGTCTATGACTACTTTCAGCATACCTAACGTCGCTCGCACACAACAGCATCAGGACACGCACTAGGTTGGGGCACAGCAGAAGAATGCAACCAAGCAGCACCAGCATACCCATGCGGTCTCACACCCACCCACTCCTGGATCAACACCGTTCTCGTTCTCGACTCGCCTCAACCAAATTACTCAGACACCTTTGGCAGTTTCGGTGCTTCTGGCACCTTGACTTCTGTTGATGGCGGCAAAACGTGGACGAGTGAGAACATCACAATTCAAGTTTGGGATTATACGCCAGTGTGTCCTGACGATGATGGATATCGGTTGACGACACTGGACTACAGTGTTTTCAATATCACCTGCAGCGCAAATTACACTGGTGGAGAGTTGGGAACGCAGAAGCTGGGTAGTATTCAGGATTGTGTGACTGCTTGTGATGAGACTGCCAACTGTTTCTTCGCAGTGTGGGATGGTACAAACTGCGGCTTGAAAAGTTCTGTTGCGGAGAAGGTAGCTGGAAGCGGACTGATTGCCGGCGCATTAGTTACAAAAGGCTGCTAAGAGATTAAAGCGAGAACGGAAACAAGGTAATCAAGACATTGCCGAAATGATAACTTCTGCCAAGTTTGCGGCTCCCTGCATCATCCCCTGAGGTACTTCACCGACCGTAGCGAAATATTTGTCCGCGTCCAGGAGATCCTCAACAATCTGCCAATCGTGTACTTTGCCTTGGTAAATTTGAAAATCAACATTTACTCCATCAGCCCTCAAATGATCGACGAAAGCAATGTTCTCGTCTAACAACACCTCGTTAGATCCTATACCCACCCACACTTTGCTAGGCAAGATTTGTGCCCAGGACTGTTTCTCAGGTCGTGGCAGGGCAAAGTTGATGATATGCGGCGCTGTAGCATCGAGTTCATGCGGCATAACTTGAAGTCCGGCCCGAATGATTATATCACGACGCAGATAATCGCTGTCTCGGTTGCGAGTCCAAGAGCCGCCTGTAGAACAACGCAAATCAATCCACGGAGCAATCAGAAAAACACCAGCTCCAGGTTTGGGGAGTAACTTTTCGTCCGCCAAAACCGAAAGTAAGCTCAAGATCAAATGTGCACCTGCAGAATCTCCAATAGGGGCAATCTTTGCGGCATCGATCTTTTGATCCTCTAATAGGTAGCGGTACGCAGCTTTTGCTTGGCTGACTTGAGTGGGGAACTGTGCTTCTGGTGTCAAGGAATAGTCGAGTGCAAACACAGCAACAGATATGCCTTTCTTATCTGCGAGTTCGGCAACACGAAGAAATGGTGCGAGAGCAGAGGCTGGGTGGCCGACCTGATAAGCTCCGCCGTGAATGTAAAAGAGAACCAAGTCTACATTGGATGCCGTTGTAGATTTTCCGGGGCAGCCTTTACAGATCCAGCGGCCGGAAAACTCCTTTCGAGATACTTTTTCGTATAGCTCTGTTTTGTTGTTTGCAAATCGTCGCGACGTCGCGAACTTGGGCTCGGAATCCTTTGTAGTATCTCTCAGAATGCTCATCGGCAGCAAGGGCTGTGCTCTATGCTGCTTGTCAGCGGTCAAGGCTATCTCGGAGGGAAGGTAAGACGCACGAGCGAAGGAAGTTGCAGATGAAGTCGGCTTTGAAACTCAGATCATTTGTTGTCCAGACAGCTCTTCGCAAAAGCACTTGGAAACATGTCCAAGGTAAAAGAGGCAAAAGTGTAAGGCATTGTAGCTTATCCATCAAGGTCGCTGGCCCGACGCCAGGGTTAGGCTCGTGTGTTGACGCCATATTCAACGAGTTTCTCAAATACGTTTTGGTGTCGAGATAAATGAATTTGCAATGTCAAATGGCGAGGCAGATGAGATTTGCTTGGATTCGACTATCTAGCAGTCGGTTCAGCAAGGAGGTTTTGTAGAAATCCATCGCTCCTCAGCTGAACCCCCTCCTTGTCAGATAAGGCTTGTCTAACACCTCGGTTCAGCTTCAGGTCGACCGTTACAAGCCACTCTGCAAAGCTAGTGTTGCAATACGGCGAACGTGTGGGGAAGCTGCACACGATATACGGCCTGTAAAGACAACGATTTGTCGCGAAACTTGAGATCAATGCGGGAAAGAATTGCGCTGCATTCGACGTCGTAAAAGTGGTAGTTCCGTAGTCAAGGCTTGCTGCTGAAGATGGATTGCAAGAAGCCTCGAAGCATGCTGACAGCTTCCCAAGCCACATCGACTCTCCCGAAAGCGCCGCCAAAAATGATCATGCCAGCAAGGGTCTTTGTCAAGTAGCCCATGTAAGCAGGATGGGGTCGAGAACCATCTTGTCCATCAGCGACAGGGATAGAGTACAATCGCACGGCCTCGCTGATCAAAGATGCGCCCTCTACGATGAGGTAGCTGAGGACTCCGACAGCTGCCGTGCCGTAGCTGAAATCTTGATCGGGCTTCGTACTCAAAGTGGCAGCAATAACGACATAGACCATAGCCATCATGGCCAAGGTCCTGACATTCATGCCTGCAGGCAATGGTTTGGGCGGTGCTGGCGGCGCTTGCGGCGCTTGCGGCGGCATGATGTTGTTGGTGCGTGCAAAGAGGTTTTGTTGAGTCAAGCTTTCTGTTCTTGTGAGGAAGCGAAAGAAGCACTCCAAGGCATCGCCAAGACTTGTTTGGACATGATGGCAACAGCTCGCGGGGAAACACTTGCCCGATCAGCCTTGCCGCCATCAGCAACTTACTTTACCCTGCATTTTTGCACATCAATCTTTCCTTTCATGTCATCTGCAACCCATGCCAGATGTACCGGAACATGAGAATGCAGAGTCGCCATCTGCAAGGCCGGCACGCGCTGGCGACCATGTTGATGAACCCCCTCGAAAGCGTACTCGACGCGAGTCAGAAGACCGTCAGCGACGCGAGATTGGCCTAATGAGACAGAGCGATGGCACAGATGCACCAAGCTTTGTAGGCAGTTCGAGTGGCATTCACTTCGTTCGTTCTGTATACCATGCGCTGGCAAAATCTCGCGTACAATTGGCCCCTGCAACGCCCGATCAAAACATCGTGCCTGGTGAAGAGGACCAGCTAGACGATGTAGACGATGCCGTCCCATACAGTCCAAAATCTCTCTGGTCCACCAACGAAATCCAGGAAGTTACTCATGAGCTTCCGCACTTCGATTTCGACGATTTGCAGACATGGAGCGAGAGCTACTTTGAAAATTGGCACACTGCTTACCCCTTTGTTCATGCACCCACCATGCTCGAATATCTTGAGCAACACGTACAACCGGATAATCTACGAGCACTGTGCGAGCAGCGGAGTCCACAGCTTACACTCCTACGCTCCATGATATCGATTTCCCTTGCCGACCGTAGGCAATCGGAAAGCCCGTCCATGAAGCTGGTTCCTGCGTGCCTTGTCTTCACGTCGTTCAGGGAAGCCATGGAGAGTGTGCAACACATGCTATTCATGCCATGTTCGATTGACGCACTTCAAGCAGTCGTCTCGGTACAGCTCTTCCTTGTATCTATGCTACGACTGAATGGAGCATCAAGACTTGGTGGTATGATTGTGAGAATGGCCTTCCAGATGGGTCTGCACAGATGCCCTACAAGATATGCAAACTTTGACGCTGATCAAGCTCAGCTTCGTCGGCGACTGTTCTGGACAATATACTGTATTGATCGACATCTTTGTCAATCTCTAGGTCTGCCACTGACCATCCGCGACGATGACGTGGATGTTTGTTACTTCGACGAGGAGAAGCATGCAACTGGAGGACGTCACAAGGCAGTCATGGACGATCGGCTCAGAATACTAGACTTTCTCATTAAGCATGCTTCGATCAAGGGCCAGATCGTTGAGCTCCGCAACAAGTCCATTCATCAACGAACTACCAACCACGATCTCGCTACGCTGATCGGAGCGAGAATTGGCAAGTGGGCCAACGATCTTCAATATTCGTTGGATGCCGCCGAACACAGTGAACCTGGTCGATTTGGCACATTACATGAGGTCGTCCTTCTGGTCTCTCAACATGAATTGATCATCTCACTCAATCGACCTCTACTTGCATTGGAGAAGCATACACCAGAGTATATGGCCGCTCTGCAGACATGTATCCGTGCTTCTGACACCATCATCTCTGCTCTTTTCAAATACCTCTTCTTCCGACGTATTCAGCGAGGTGAAGGACCATCTACAGCACCTTTAGTATGGCCTTCACTGACGTGGTGCGTATGGATGAGTTCTTTCATCGTGCTCCACGCAGCAATCGAAGGCGAGATGCCAAAAGATATCGCCAGGAATCTCGCAAATAATAGCGTGGAAATCCTCAGACATCTTGCACTCCGAGGAAGTGTTTGGCCAAATGTTTGTGCAGTCGCTATCAACGATTTATTTATGAGACTGCTTCTCGACTCCACTGTTACCACACCACAGTCACCACAGATTGACACAGCTGGGACAGCGCAGCAACACGACGTCAATCCTCAACAAGACGTAGGTGCCAACAGACTAAACGCGTTGCGTGATCTCAATGATAACCCGAAGGGGCTCAACCGTGTCAATCCGACGCGTCTGCAGAATAACATTTCGGATCATGTCATGAACGTATTAGGACCATCTTCGTCGGCGTTGGAACCACAGCCGTCAATTCCTTGGCTTTCTGGAGCTGACGCCGCTGCGGCCACCAGCACTAATCTCTTTGAACAATTCGATATTCCCTTCTGGATGGGCGATGATCAATATTCTTCTTTACTGGACTTCGACCTCTAACATGGATAGAATCTGCATGAAGCATAATGATGGATTCCTAGCATCAACGACCTTTGCGTGATCTGGTTGACTAAGGCAGGGGTTAGAAGTACTTCCGTGAGTGCAAAGTGCTAAGCCTCTTAGCTTTGCTGGTGTTTTGATCGGAATCAGGAAGTGCTTCCACGCCATTAGATCGAATCGGTGTGGGCATTGAACGCGGATTTGAGGCACGATGCGAGTCTGTCGATCGAGTCGTAGTGCCTTGTGCCGAAGGAATCGATGTAGCGAACCCATGATCAGGATCAAGAGGCCTACCTTGAGGCGCGTTTGTCGTCCACTCGCTTCCTCCCTGCAAAGCTTGTGCTCCTGTGAGCGGCAGTGCTTCAGATGCGAAATCCGACCTGTGGCCTTGCGGAAGCTGTCTGTTTTGTGGCGACTCATTTGCGATCTTCTGTCGTTTCCGTGCCGCGTCAGACTTCTGGTGGCTCTGTGACTGTTGCTTGTCACTAGCTTGACCAGCATGACCTTCTTGAGTGTTCAATATTGTCAACGCACTTGATCCAGGGTTTGTGGCGAGTTTATACTGCATCCAGTTCCGCTGGTGTTCCTCCGTGTCCAAAGGATACTTTTGCCATTCTTCGACTTTGGCAATTCGTACTTCGTTGAACTCCATATCTCTAGGCTTTTCGGGTATAGCTGGAGGCGATCTAGATTCTACCTGAGATCCGTGGATTGTGGAAAGTGCTTGTAGTAGTGCGGCTTCTGTTTGAGCTAGTCTATCTTCGATGCTTGCGATGTAGCCGGATGGAAGACCTCTGAGGCTCAGAGATCAGTGTCCATATAGCAAAAAGGATAATGCAAACAGGCTTATTACCTCTTGCTTGTGCCTGGATATGTGCAGGTCTGGCCGGCGTGGATGCATTGCGAACATGTTGGACTATTCAAAATCAGCAACCTTTTGGAATTTTGCAACCGCAACTTGGCTCTTCGACTTACATCTTGCGATCACACTAAGATAAAACCACTTAAGCACATTTGAACCATATCACAAAACGCTGCGCATGAACACCTACCTTGCGCTTTTTGGTGCGGCAGATTTCGCACGCGATTTGCGAGAATTCCATCATATTTGCAGCTGACTTGAGAGCATACGCTGTGTCGTAATTTCGGCAAGAGGTGTCTCCGGTGCAGACGCGCAAGTTCGTGCGAGATGGTTGAAGAGTTGGCATCGCTGTGGGAAGTGTTGGGTGGAGTTTTGTTTCTCCGATGCCCGCGCTGCAAGGGCAGGGTTGTCCTTACAGCTTGTGTTTTGAACATTTTTGACGACATGCAGATATGTGAAGGTCTTCTTCAGGGATGTGAGTGGATGCGAGAATGTTTTAGTGTGAAGAGATAAAACACATTGCAAGATGCCTGCGCTTTTACCATGGGCTGATGTCTAATTCTCGTGGCCTGGCCATTGCAGATTCAGAGACGTCAGCGAGCCGCCGAGCACAGTCTAGACAACATTTACGAAGTATGTCCAGGGATAGCTGAAGTCAGATTACAGGTCTCCAGGGCTACAGGAGATGTGGATATAGAGCTTCTGTTCTAGCGATTGAACTCTTGACCAATGTATGTATCGCACCATCTCCGAAGCCGCAGTGCCATGTCAATCCAGAACTTCTGTTCGCTAAAGATATGGCCTTGACGAGGGTATGTAACCAGCTCAAACGGCAACTTCTGACTTTCAAGAGCTCGCCGCATACCCCACGCATTAGACACATGACACCGTGTATCCTCCTCTCCATGCAATATCAGCATCGGTGGAATGACCATCGAATTAGTCTGTTGACTCCGCTTCACCGCATCTTCGAACTCCCACAACGGACTTGCTTGTCGATTTCTTGTATCATCGCGATCCATGTTCCACATCACACGTCCACTGTGGAGTTCAGGTTGAAACACACTTCCTAGATCCGAAGTCAAAGCCATAGAATCAGAGTCAGAGATTCCGGCTCCGGCAACCGCTGCTTTGAACTTCCAATCATAGGGGTGGAGGCCATTGCGTACACTACACAGGAAAGTCAGGAAACCGCCTTGACTCCATCCGCAGATAAGAAGTTTGTCATTGTTGGCATAGCCCTGCTCGATGGCGCATTGAGTCATGGTTATAATGTCGGCATAGTCGTGTTTTCCTGTTCCTCCGATAGAGAATTCTGCGAATTGCTGGCCGCGGCCGGAGCTGCCTCGGTAGTTTGGTAGCAATATCCCGTAGCCTAAGGACAGTAAGTAGGGCGTTAACATGTAGTAGTAGGTGTTGAAGGCGTTGGTTAGACGGGTGTTTGGTCCTCCGTGAGCCATCACGACAGTCGGCAAGGCTTCTTTGGGACGGTCACTTTCCGCACCCGCCGTCGTGCCTGCAGGCGAGAGGTAAAGTGCCTCAATGTCGACAGTTGCGTCATCGGACGGGCTTGTTAGGATGCTGCAGGTGCCAAATTTGCGTGACTTGAAAGCTTCTCCATGGTTAGACAATTGGATCATCGTAGCACCACCATCTACCGTCGTGAAAACCTCCACCGGATGGTTGACATCAGATGTCGCAATTGCAAGGATTGTCTCTCTTTCTTTGCCCGTGTATGCTGCATCGAAAGCCTCAAGTTCTTGTTGTTGACCGTACATGACTTTGCCGTCCATGGAGCAGATGCGACTTTCCAGGTGATGCTCCACCTTGACCAATACTTCTCCATTGCTTGCTTTGGTCAGACCAGCAGCATCGTCGTCTATTCCGAAGGCCACATGTTCGTAGCTTGAAGATGGGGAATCTGGATCTACGGAGTAGATGCCATGACCACCATATAATTTGTCCGCAGGCACGCCAGAGCAGAGATACAAGTGACCATCGTTCGCCCATGTGAGGTTGATGTTATACGATCTGGGTAGCGAGCAGACTTCTTTGCTCGAATCCAGATTAACATCAACCGTTGAGATGGTGACACCTTCAAGGAGACCGCTCTCAAATTCGGGGGTTCTGCTGCTAGCAAATGCAATGCGCGTACCATCCGGGCTCCAGTGGAAGTCCACCAGATGTCTGTTCAAAACCAGATTTGACACCTTTCGGGTCTCCAAGTCAACAATTCTCAATCTCGATGGAGACCATTGCTCGCCCCAGACGTGCATGTCTTCACCATCCGCTTCCTTCTGCTTCTGCTCAGTGGTCTTTTCGTCCGCCGAGAGAAACGCAATCTGTTTTCCATCAGGAGAAAAAGCAAACTTATCAATTGCCTTCTCGTTGTGCACATCCGTGATAGCATATGCTTCTGCGTCCTTAAAATCGCCGTCGCGCATTGGCAGAACATAGATAGCCCAACTCTTCCCCGCGTCTGCGCGATCAGATATGAAAGCTATGGATTTCCCATCGGTACCCCAGGCACCTGCGTAGTCCTTGTAAGAGCCTGATGTGAGTCGCTGTGCCGAGTTCTCTAGTCCGGTTTTGGCGAGCCAAAGGGTTGAGACTGCGCGAGAGCCTCTCCGATGACCCCAAGTCAGTTCTGTCGAGTACAAGACATGTTGACCATCGGGAGAAAATCTGATTGTGTTTGGGATTTCAAGGTCACATAGGCTTTGTAGAAGTTCTTTGTCGTCCGACATTTTCGCTGGCTCTCCAAAGCTGCCCAACGAGTTTGCCGCAGCACAAGGTGGATTGGCCAAAGAGCCTTGCGCTTTTGAAGTGAAGATGCTTGAGACTTCACTGCATTGCGGCGTAATGGGGACTTAGCAGGATAATTATAGAGAAATAATTGTTGATGCCTCCGACAGTTTTCAGAGCTTCCTAATCGAGCACACCGCGCGTCTCAAGGCACCAGCGATAAGGACACTGTTGCTCTTGTCCAAGGAATACTTACCATCTGTAACGCCTGTTCAAGTTCACTCATGCAGGAAAAAAAAAGGAGAAAAATACCCAAAACGCTCTTGCGAGATGATTACGAGTCGCAGGGCTAGAGATATCTGAGGATTGTTGGAGGTTTTGCCGTCGACAAGACAAGCCTCAAGATGATCAAGACTTTTGGCCATCACTTTCCAGCGAATTGGCCACACTCACTTCTGAGCCAATCCCTCAAACGTTTTCGCAGAGCCTCATGACGAGTTTTATCAAGCCACAAAAATAATGCCATCAGCAACCCATTCATTTGGCGATGTTGAATACTGGAATAACCGCTTTTCTCAAGAAGAACAATTTGACTGGTTAGCGGACTTTGCTGTCCTTGAGCCCTGGCTGAGGAAAGCAATTGCCGAGAGATCTGGTCATAATGAGAAGCCCCAAATATTGCACATAGGATGTGGATCTTCAGCTCTGTCAATACAACTCAGGAAGCTGGTCGAATCACCAAAGCAAATTCATAATGTGGACTACTCGTCTGTGGTCATAGACCGGAATCGACAGCGCGAAATCGAATTGCTGGACTCTTCGCAGGCTACATCTGAACCTACTTGTTGGTCAACACTGAACCTGTTGTCAGCATCACAGATCTTGGATTATGGAGCTTTTGGGAAGAAATTCGATGCGATCATTGACAAGTCCACCTCTGACGCTATATCCTGCGCCGAGGATGTAACAATCGACCTACCATATCAGATAAGCCGATTCCACACAAGTCAGCCTATACTCCCAACGACGACAAGGACTGTGTTCCCTCTGGATTTATTGGCCAATCATCTTGCTTACCTTGCAGATCCTGGTTGTCAATGGATTGTATTGAGTTATTCATCTTCACGCTTCTCACATTGGAATGACAGAGTCCAGACAGAAGGACTTCCACACCCGCTCGAGCTCTGGAATCTAGAAAGGCATGAGAAGATCGAGCAGCCACCAGATCCTAACGACACTGTTCACAGACCGCCTGTCATGCACCATTTGTATATATTGCGCCGTACGGACGTGCAGCTCAACCAGGTGATTTAGCTGTGCTTTGCCATGCAAGCAGTGCGTACAAGGAAACTGGATCTCAATCAATTCTGCATGAACCACCATTCAAGGTCTTGGCTTCCCTCTGTCTCGCCTTATGCATCATGTGCCCGCTTTTACGTCATGAAGGATGCGTGCCAGAAACCATGTAGAATTGCATGATCTCAAACCAGTTGTGTTCTGACTACTGGGCTTGAAGTCAATGACACAGGCTGTCTATCCTCATTTGTTGCAAGGACAATTTCTACAGCCATGGACAATCTACAGCTCTACACTCTGATTCATCACCGGTATCAGGTCTATGATCGTTCGGCCCAATTGCCATTCAGCGTCGTCTTTGGTCTTTGTCGACGTTCGTCAGAAGACACAGATCCCCGGCCCTTGGTCTTGAACATCAGAGGATCCGTACTGGATGTTCCATATGCGCTTGCCAATGAATTACTTGTTCTTGATGTCAAGGATCTTGATTTGAAGGAAGAAACGGCACACGCGATGAGGCAGTTGCGTCCTGAGAAAAAACCAAATACTTACCTGAGCCTTCCCTCTCCAGTCAACAGGAAACAACGTTGGACGACCGCGCTCGTTGAGTATCGTTACGAGATCGCTCCATCCAGACATCTGGCATCAATCTTCCAACCTGGCTCCACATACGAGCTGCAAATTGCGACTCGAGATTTAGGTATAAAGTGGTATGGATATGGAGAAATAGACCAGCTCATTGACGATGAAGGGCATCCGATGTCGGAGTCAGAACAGACTAAATTGATCAGTGACCGGAGACATGGTAGATACAATTTCACTGTGGTGCCCTCACTTTCACGGCCTCAACCATTGATCACGCGACTGCAGATGGAGCCGAGAAATGCGAATGAAGGACCTTTTGGTGACCCCGTGCTCCTGCGAGTCTCGGTGGGAATACCGGCACAAAAGACATAACTGTTCAAACTCGCGGTACTCAACGATTCCTCATGATCTGGGGAACCATGCAACCAGAAGAAACGCTTGAAGCCAGGCCTCGGATTATCGATGCCGAAAGACCAGTACCAGTCGCGAACTTGCGGATCATTGAGAAAACCACTCGCATGGTCGTTTACGAACCGCCACCTCTTGGTCCTTCTGGTCCTGGAAACTAACGTGATCCTCGTCCAGAGCTATGTCGCGTTGTCACCATCAGGTCTGGAGAGACACTTGTCCGCCTCATTGATATCCGTCACATGCTAGCTAAGCTCCCCGATGGCGTCTACGAGATTCATCTCGAGCCACGAAGAATGTGGTAGTGCGAAGGAGATAAAGAGAGTCTGGCAGAAGACGGTGATGGTCGTATTCCTCATCGTCTTTAGAACTCATCGATCCCGCCCGCAATGCTAGAATCTGGTGATATCGTAGAATTGTGTATTAAGAATGGCAACGTCGCAGGAAGTTGACTGTGGCTCATCGAAAAGGAACACCGGATTTCGCAACCGAGAATACTACTCGCTTTCCAGAAGGATTGCGAAGAGACGGCCTGGGACTCTATCCGTGCACAACGGCCAAGTGAAATCTCAACCCAGGCACGCCGGTTGATTTCCACTCGCCGAGCTGACACAGGGCTTCTCATATGTGGACAGGGCAAGCGCAAGGTGTCCATGGCTTGTAATCAGGCACAAGTTGGCCATAGACATGGTTTGTTACTCTACTTCCCTCAATGCCAAAAAGCGCATGCAGCGAGTCAAGCAGGCTTGATGTTGTCGCCGATGTTGCCGAATATTCCTCCAAGTTCCAACATACCGTTGACGGAACAATTGACCTGACTAGCTTGGTTTCACCAATAAGTGGAGAGAAGCATTTGGACAAAACTGTCGGGTTGGCCGTAGTGTCCAGAGATTGGACCGTTGCATCGGCTCACTTGCCAAGACTACCACATCACTGAGCCTGGGTCTCGAAACCACTTTGACCGAGTACCTATATCTTGGGGTTACTAAAAGGACGATACGAGGACTCGACCTTTTCCAAACATCCCCATGCTGTGTTTGGAAGCATGCTTTAGAGGAAGTCGGTTATACTTAGCCGTTGGCTGAAAACGGCGAGACAGAACCATATCTCCACCACCGTTACCGTATATCCTCTATAGGACGAGACATTCCTATAGCTGATTCACTCGCAGACTGTGGCTGGCTGACTTCACGACTACTATGCTCGAAGTAGACAATGGCCTCTGACTCGGGTCTTTACTGCAAAGAAGCTCTTGGAAAGTACAGAGCTCTAGAACTTCGACTGTTCCAACTACTTATGCAACAACAATAAGATCATGTCGCTCTACTACCGCAGAGAAAGATGCACATAAATTGTCGACGGCCGCCCGATGATCAGTGACAACAACATCTTTGCTCTTTCTTTCTCCAGACCAAAATGTTCTCTCAACCTGGTTTATGGGTATTATGCCTATCCCTTGGGCTGATTCAAGTCATCTCGGCATCACCTTTGGGTGCTCTGCAGTCGGACTTAACTTGTTCTGCACGCAATCTTGCCATTGTCAGACGTACCATATCTGATGAAGTCTACTTCTGCAAATGGTGGCAGGCCGAGTACGAACCTAGTCCAACTCGCTTCCGGAAAGATTCTGATTGCAAGCAGTACCCGTACAAGAACTCCCTTCCTGGAGTTTACTGTAGATGAAGTTAATGCACTCTGCAAATGCATCTCACCTATTGCCAAAGCAACTCCAAGCAAGCACAAGAGAGCTGAAGCGACTGGGGGAGAAGCTATCCTCTCAAGAAGCGCGTCTTCTGCTGTATGCAGCGCCGAAGTGAGCAAGCAGTTCACAGAGCCATGGCATTTTTGTACATTCTTCAACGCTTAGTATGTCACTCTGCAGCTTATTTAGGGTTATACTGACATGCAAACAGTCCAAGAACTAAATCCCCATTCAGATCTTACAACGCTAAGCAGTTGAAGACTCTTTGCGATTGTGT
The DNA here is from genome assembly GCF_000721775.1 of Aureobasidium melanogenum CBS 110374. Lineage (NCBI taxonomy): Eukaryota > Fungi > Ascomycota > Dothideomycetes > Dothideales > Saccotheciaceae > Aureobasidium > Aureobasidium melanogenum. The sequence continues at coordinate 119,299 of NW_024470071.1, forward strand.
CCTGAAAAAAGCTGTTCCGTCAACAAGCAAGAAGCTAACCACAAGTTCTCATAAGACGTCGACAAGCAGCAAAAAAGCTAGCCAGATTAGCACACGATTGTCTTCGAGCACCAAAAAGTCTTCTTCGAGCACCAGGACAAAGTCATCTTCCATACTTCCAAGGCCACCTCAACAACCTTGAAGTTGACACACTCGAGCTCGAAGTCGTCAAGTCCGTCGAAGGCAACATCAAGCACTCAAAAAGCTTCTACGAGCTCGAAGTCCTCGTCCAGCACTAGCAAGACGACTTCGACAAGCTCAAGAGTTATTGCGTCTTCAACATCGAAATCTTCCTCTAGCCGTGATACTTCATCAAGTCTAGTTTCTTACGAAGCTTCCAGCAGCATAATTTTGCCCAGTCTGATCATCGAAACATCGAGCTCAACATCAACAACTCTTTCATCGACAATCACAAGTTCGAGCATGCTGATCTCTTCAGCCATCATTTCAACTAACTCAACAAGACAAATCATCTCGTCAACTGTTTCAAGCTCAGCTGTTGATGATCTTCCAACAATCGCTGCTTCTTTGACCTTTGCCCCTGAGTTCACAGCTATCACGACCTCTTGTAATGACCTTGTTTGCGTCACTGTTGCCGTCGATGCTTCTACAACCAGCACGTTTGGTGCTCTTACAACCGACCCTGCAATTACCACCACTACTGCTACGACCTCTGCGCCTGAGTTCACGGCAACCACGGTTTCTTGCGAAGATCTTGATGATCTTCTTTGCGTCTCGTTAGCCATTGGTTCCTCTACAACCAGCACAATCGGTGACATGTTTGTCATTGGCTCCGATCCCACAGCATCGATCGCCCAGCCGACAATCACCGAGACGTCTGCAACTGAGACCAGCTTACCTACAACGACGACTAGCACAAGCTCTGCCTGTACCCCACTGCCCACTTCTTGTGACGACTACACCTACTTCCGTCTCAAGGCTTCCAGCAGTGACTCGGCCATCAACGGAAAATACGCTCAAGTTTCCGCCGAGGGCATCTCTATGACGGAGGAAAACATGTATTATGCGATGGTATTCTGTCTGACTAATGATAACGATCTTTTATATCCTATCAGCGATTACTCCCAGATCATTGGCAAGACAAGCAGCAACCGTCCGATTCAGATCGGCTCCATGGGCACCCCCTTGAATTGCACGGCTGTGTCAAACGAAGATTGCACTGCTACTCTGCAGTGTACTTGGCAGGATGATTACAAAATGGTTGTTGACAGCGCTGACACATTGTATCTGACCGACGAGAAGGCGACGGATTACAGCGCCGATGGAGATCCCAGACCAGTGAACCTCATATTGAGCTGGTAGAGGGTTTTTCTTCTTTCTCTTTTGCGATCAGTTGGTTTTTGGTCAACAAATTCAGGTCTCACCAAACTGATTGGTTCTGATGAAATCTCTAATGATTTATACACGTCAAAGCCCTCTCAATTCTTGATGAATCCATCTCTAAGAGCCACACAAAACTTACACCGTCCATTTTCACTCCTTCAACAACCAATAATCCAGCCAAGACACAAACTTCTCCAAGCATTGTTCCTTCGCCCATTTTGCGTATGGGTCTTCAAGATTCGCTCGTGTCTGTGGCAAAGACTGCATCAGTACACCCCAGTCCTAACACATCGTACCAAAGAAAGGAAAGACAAGACTTACCGCAAATCCATGCCCAACCCTCGAATAGGTCTGCATCGAAAAGTGCACTTCTCCTTTTGCGAGAATCTCCTGCGTCCGATTACGTTGTTCGTGTGGGAATAGCTCGTCATCTGCAGGTGCCACGATGTACAGCGGCGCTTTATAGACATCAGTAAACAGTTTTCAAGTTTGGAAAGAGGATGGATGGAAGGGGAGACTTGGGACACTCACCTTGCACACCTTTAACATGAGTTTCCCTCAAAAACGAAGGATGAGCAACAACCCCCACTCGACAAATGCCTTGTATGGAAAGTTGGCGGCAGACGAATCTAGCACCCCAACTAAATTGCATCAAAATTAGCATATACTGCACACTCCATCTCCAATCATACAATGAAAATCAAAGGGGAAACTGACCAATATCCCACACACCCAAACTTTACTCCCTCGCCTCCAAACTCCTTTACAACACTTTTGACCCAACTTTCTGCAATCTGCTCTGAAGAATGCAGATGTTTCTGCGTCCAAGCTCCAAAGTCAAAGGTAGGGTCAGAAAGTGGTGTTGTGTTGTGTTTGGCTACAGAATCCTAGTTGTTTTTCGTATTAGCACACATCTGCTATCACTCCTTTTTTTGGATCTTTCTTTACTGATATGATTTTCAGTCAGAACAGAGCAGAAGAAACAGAAAGATGAAATGGAAAGAACCAGACACTCACACCTGCAAAGTAATCGACTCCAAGCACTAAATATCCAGCAGCTGCAAAATTATCCATCATCAAAAACGCATTCTCATATAAGCCAAATGCATCTGGGAAGTAGAGTAAGACGTTTCCATTAGCAGAAACGGAGTCAGGAGGAATCGAGGTGTAAGTATCCACACCACCAATTTGGCGTATGTTTCCTCTCGGCGTTCCAATTTGTTGAGATCCCGGACGGAAGCAACAATCGGAGGGTGGTTTGGCAAGCATTTCATCCATTCTGCAGCACCAACAAATTATGATATAATTTTGATCGTTGATAAGGTTTTGTGAGTTTGTGACTGTTTGATGTGCATGGATACTCTTGTATATGCGTCGGTCACATGCGTGTGAGTCATGTCTGGAATCTGAGCTTCAGTTTCGTTTTGGTAATGTTGTGGTGGTGACCCTGTTGTTTGATTCTGCTGTATAGCCATTCTTAAGTGGTTCCATGACTTAAGCTGCTCCCTGACGTTTTCGCAAAAGAGATAGGCAAACATCTAGTGACTGCTATAGTGTCTGAATACGAGAAGTATTTGTTGTATATAAGTGATACTGAGCCATTCAGCTGATCCAAGATAGATATCGCTGTCACAACATACTCTTATTCAGTATTGAGATATCCAGGACTCATGACTCGTTGGTCTAGGCCCAGGATTGCAGGTGTGTTCATACATCTATACATGAGTCTATTCGATCCCCATAAGACTTTATCGGTCGCCAGATACGAGGGAGGCTCGAAAGTACTACAGCATTGGTTTTCCAATTGTTTCGACCAAACGCCCATTTTCACACCACATCCTCGACGTGTCTCGTCCTCAGACCCTCAGGCCACTGACTGCTCTTGCTCGGTTACTTCCATGATACGTTGCACAGACTGCATAATCAAAACCACAGTAGTATTGGATCACTCGAGCGACTTTCAGCGCTTTGCTGCCGGTGCTTGCATGCATCACACGTAATGTCTAGAAAATTTTGTGCGAATAATCATGAAGATGCTAGAGACCATATGTACAGAGTGTTTTCCTTAAAGCTTAGCCACAGCCTTCTCCTTTCTCTTGGTAAGTGCCAGTTCCTGTCTCACAGCCAGATCACCAATAATCTCTTCACTACCACCACCAACAACCAAAACACGAAGATCACGACTGACCTGCTCAACATAGGAACCAACACCGCCCTTCTGGTATCCAGCACCACCCATGACCTGTTGGGCCTCACGGCATGCTAGCTCCAACATTCTACCGCCAAAGATCTTGGCCATGGCAATTCTGCTGGCAACATCGGCCGTCCAGCCATTGGCCTTGATGTGGTATCCGATCTGTTCAATCCAGGCAAAGTGGGCTTCGATATCCTTGGCTACGTTTGTCAACTTGTGGCGAATGACTTGGTTGGAGAAGAGGGGTTTGCCCCAAGTCTCACGCTCCTGGGCGTAGTTGAGGGCGGTAGAGAGACAGATTCTCGCCTTGCGGTTCATGGCCACTGCGATCAAAAGTCTCTCCTTGTTGAAGTCTTGATAATCATGGTCAGTTTTGTTTCTGCGCGAGAGAGCCCAGCTCATGTGCGAGCGTGGGTCTGCTGTACTTACTAGCCATTAGTGCAGGGAAGCCGTTGTTCTCCTGGCCGACAAGGTTCTCCACAGGCACCTTTACGTTCTCCATGAATACCCATGCGCTGCCACCGGCGTTGTTACCGCTGTTGTAGATCTTCTTTGCCGTTACTCCTGGCAAGTCCATGGGGATAACCAAGACAGAAACACCGCCAACACCAGGGCCACCGGTACGTACAGCCGTAGTCATGTGTGTCGACTTGAGAGCACCAGTAATCCATTTTTTTGTGCCGTTGACGATGTAGAACTTGCCATCCTCGGTCTTCTTTGCCGTTGTCTTCAGGTTGGCCAAATCGGAACCTCCTGAAGCTTCTGTGGCACCTAGACAGAACTTTGTCTCGCCTGTGAAGATTCCTGGAAGCCATTGGTCCTTTTGCTTTTGGGTACCGTGGGTCAAGACCGGTGGTGCTCCGATTGTAGAGCTGCCACTCAAGCCTGAGAGTGGACCTGCGTGAACGCGAGCCAATTCGTCATGCAAGACGATGAAGTGGAAAATGTCATAATCTGTTTGAAAGTGATTAGAGGAGTTTCAATGCGAGGGGTTGAGTTTTGCTGACCTTCAGGCTTCACACCTCCCAGGAAATCTGCACCTTTGCGGTATTGCGTGGGAAAGTCCTGCAACACCATGCCTGCTCGGATAAAAGCCATTGCCTCCTGAAAACCACTAATGAGTAATTCGCGACATTGCTTGTTCTAGATTACCAAGTCTCACCTCTTCGGGGACCTCTCCCTTCTCTTCCCACTCTTCTTGTTCTGGCATGATCTTCTCGTCGACATATGTGCGAATGGCATTGCGCAAGGCACGATGGGAATCATTGTAGTAAGGCGATGACAACGAGTTGTACCATGCGGGTTCAGCCCAGGGCGAGAGATCGCCGTACATTTTAGAGCCTGACGTCATGTTTCGTGAATGTGGAAAAGGAGATAGAATGAGAGGAAGTGATGAGATATCAACTCGATGCAGGGTTCAAAAAGTAGGGAAAAGACGACTTTATCTCAAGACGGCTTCTCAAACTCCGACAAAGGGTCAGACGATGTAGCAACGAAGTTCCAGTCGGAAACCTATATAGCCGAGGGTTGGGGTGGAAATGTTGTCTGGAGACCCCACAAAATGCATGCCCCCCGGAATGTCGTTACGGAAATACTGGTTTCCCCCAAGTTCCGGTAACTTGGTTTACCCTGGATCAACATCTGAGGCCGGGTAACAAGCTTTCAGGCCCCTCATGGTGAGCCTTTCCAATGGGTTTGTTGGTGCACATAAAATCCTCGGGGGACTTTATTTAGCTTCAGTCCTTTAAATATTAACGGGCTTTGACCTCACCTTTTCGAGAGACAATCGTTACTCAAACCACTGCGGCCATATCCAAAATGCATGCGTCTTTACTTCCTCCTCTTCACATCCCCACGGACTTGTCTTTTGGGCAATTCTTGCTGAAATACAATCCCGATCATGTGCCAGCCAACAAGGTAGTCCTTGAAGATCTGGCAGAGCCCCACGACAAGCTCACTTATGGCGGCATTCGCCATGAGACTGCTCGCCTTGCAGGTGCTTTGCGTCAAGTCTATGGAATCCGCCCTGGAGATGCCGTTGTTCTTTATGCTGTCAACTCAGTGGCTTGGCTGCGACTTGCTCATGCAGTCATGTGGATGGGAGGCGTCTTGGTGTAAAAATTCCATGCTGATCGTGTTATCGATATCTTTCTTACTGATTCTGTGGCCAGTTGCATCAATGCCGCAGTCTCGGAACATGAACTTCCTCATTATCTGAAGATTGCCAAAGCTACACACTGTTTTAGTGATGCAGGTCTTTGCCCAAAAATGGATGCAGCACTCAAAGAGAGCCCTGGTTCAAAAATGCAAATACTTGAGCTTGCTGGTACACTGGTAAAGCAATTTTCACCCTGTATTCATCTACTCTATTCACTAACAATGGTAATGTTGATGTAGCAAAAACTGAAGGCAAACTCGGCTTCACCCATCCCACCCATTGACCTGTCTAAGACGGGTAACAAGAATACTGTGGCCATGGTGCTTTTCAGTTCAGGCACGAGCAGTCTTCCAAAGGGTGTGCAACTGAGTCACTTCAACTTGCTTGCTCAGGCTCTGAGTGCGAGAGTATCAACTCCCGAAACCACTTGCCAGGACGCTCGAGAAGTTTTCTTCCCACCTCGTACGTTCTTTTGGATGCTTTTTTTTTTCTGTCGGGTTTGACTAACGTAACATCCTTGAAGTGGCTCACATGTTTGGTCTTGCCTCGGTCGTTCTGCCAACAGCCGTCTCTGGCAGCTATGTTATGCTGATGCCTGCTTTTACATACCCTGGATTCATCGAAGGCTCAGCGCGTATCAGAGCCAACGTCATGAGAACGGTGCCCGCCATTGCCGTCATGATTGCCAAAGACCCAAACATCTCAAAGTATGATTTGAGCTGTGTCAGATCTCTTATTTGTGCTGGAGCCACTTTGCAAGAGGAGATTGTTTCTCGCCTTCAGGACGTTTTTGCCGGTGTTGAGATTACTCAAGGCTACGGGTAAGTCGGCACCCCTGGAATCTTGTTCAAGAGTAGATTCGCTAACTCAAGCCGCTACAGAATGACCGAAACTTCGGTCACTGTGTTGAGAGGACATCGATCAGTCGACAAACGCGGTAGTGTTGGTACTCTCATGGCAAACTCGTGAGTCTCATCACTGTACAAATGACTGTTCGCATATTTCTAATGTTGCTGTCTTACAGGCAAATCAAAATCGTCGACGACAAGCGCAATGAAGTACCCACAGGCACAATGGGAGAACTGCTCATCAAAAGTCCCAGCGTTTTCTTGTAATGAACCATTGATTCTCATGCAAACAGAAAAAATACTGACGAAGAGGATTCTAGCAACTACCGCGGCGATGACAAAGCCACCAAAGACTCTTTCCACGATGGTTGGTTGTGCACTGGCGATATGCTGCGTGTCGATGAAGATGGTTTCTTCTGGTTCATGGATCGCAAGAAGGAAATGATCAAATACAAAGGGTATGCCGCAGCGCCCTCTTGAAAGATGCCCTCTCTAACAATTCACAGGAACCAAATTCCTCCAGCTCAACTTGAGGATCTCCTACTCCGCCATTCCGCAGTTCAAGAAGCCGCAGTCTGCGCAACCTGGGACGCAGAACAACAGACCGAAATTCCCATTGGTTACGTAGTCTTGAGCCCCAACATCAAGAAAGAAGACCACCCAGCCTTGCTGAAGGAGATTCGTGAGTCCGTGGATACCAAAGTGTCGGGTTACAAGAAGTTGAGAGGAGGTGTGGTTGCGATTGATGCGTTGCCGAAGAACCATACTGGCAAGCTTGCTCGTAATGAGTTGCCTGCGCGTAAGGAGATGTTGAAGATGATGGAGGCGAAGCTCAAGCCAAAGGCTAAGTTGTGAGCTGGCAAGGACAGTCTGGGAGAGGGGATACAGTGCTTCGGGTCTTGTGTATATAGATATCGCGAATCATGTTCGACCGTCTTGGAACTGAGGTCTTGACGGAATCCCGCCTTTCGCCTATCAACAATCTGAAGTGTTGTACATGTCGTGCTCCCAACACGTGAAAGATATATCTCAGATGCTTTCGTTATCAGACCAAATTTTGGCAATTTCGCCGATTTAAAAATCATAGAATCACATGGAATATCTTTGCGTTCTACTGCAGGATGATAATTTGTATTGATATTTTGATATATATACGAGCTAGATCCAGACCAGACGCTTCACGCTCACAAACGAGACTGTGCGTCCAGGAAGAAGAGGTTTCTGCCATCAGACGCCTGAGAGACTGTGCCTTTGCGTCCAATGGGTTCCTTGTCCATACTGCTCAACTCAGCCAGCGTGACCTCGTCACCGTGATTCGCGATAAAGCGTGGTCGGTCGCCAGACTCCAGTCTTCCCACAATGTAGCCGAGCTGCGGCTTGTTGTTGCGGTCGAATTGTACCGTGTAGGCCTAGAAAAGGGAGTTAGCCACTTGATTGCTCAAGTAAGTAGAACGACCTATACTCACCTCAATTGTTGCTTGCCCTTGTGCCTTCTCAACGAATGAAGGAATCGGGAGATTTATTTCAACGTGAGGATTCTGATCGGCGTACGGTACAGTCCCCTCGTTCGGCTGCTTGGCCAGAATGATCACGTTTTGGTGGGTCAAAATACCACCATTAGCCAACACCAGTCCAGTTTTCTTTGTGCCTTTGCGCAGCTCTCGGGTCATGGCTGTCAAAGCCTATTAAAAGCCACATTAGCAACGATTCTTAGACCTGTCACTTGTTCGGATGGTCGTTTGCACTTACATGCATGGAATAGTTGTTACCAGCACCACCGAAAGAGGTCAGACCGCCTAGGAGCGTGACTGGGTTGTCGGAAGGACCAATAGGTAGGCCAAGATGGTGACTGGCAAACTTAGGCACTACAGGGAAGCATCTGGGACACTGCGTCAACAATCGTTCGACAACCCATGTGGTCAACTCACGAGTAAAAGTCGAATAAGTCAAGCTGTCCTTTTTGCAGTCCGGCATTCTTGAGAGCAAGATCAATACTGGCGCTAATGTGGGGTGCCGAGTCAAAAGAAGACCGTTTCCAGACTACGAAATGCGGTTAGTCAAAGATGCGAGGAAGTCTGATTTGTCTCTTCGCTGTAGGGAACTGACAATCGGGGTCTACAGCACTTTCAGCGCCACTCAAGGGGTAAACCCATTTGGACTCTGGTACTCCTAGAGATTTGGCTTGTGCAGCGGAGGTGACTATACAAGCGGCCGCGAGATTGACAGTGTTGAACGCGTTCATGAGAAGAGGATCTGTCGGTCTGTTAGTGTGTGCAAGTGATTGTAAATGGAAGATGAGCGGGAAACATACAAGGGAAGCAAATCATTCTGTTCTTCTTGGACACGGTGCCAATGTCCTCTTTTGAAGCAGCCTTTCCATGATTCCACGCGAGAGTATTCTCTTTTGCCACTTCAGCAAACTGAGCGTACAGTGCTGCGGATTCTTCATGATTGGCGCGAATGGACTGTTTCCTTTTGGCACGGAAGCCATTCTCATACAGAGGATAGATGTGAATGGGCAGTCCTATCTTGTGCAACGAGCCCGGTGCTACGACAAAAAGTCAGTCCAAGCCATTCACACTTCAGAATCAAATGTGCCTACTGGTTCCGAGGAGCGAGAGATCATCAGCAGTCATGGTGCGACTGTTTGGGTCAGGGGCAGGCCAACCAGGTGGTGGCATCTTCTTTGCCATTCCGCAAGACCGCACTACAGGCTCGTCAGCTTGAGGGTCACAAGGCAACGGATTGACACAGTTCATGTACATGATGCCAAAGCTTCTCCACCAGTCACAATAGCGACCTTGGTCTCGCCCTTTGCTATGCGACGAGCAGCTTCATCCAATAATTGACATGGTGAATTGCCTCCGTGTTCACTCAAGTGGCGAGTAGCGGGATTGATCTTCAACAGCTTGGACAGATAGTCTGGTAGGTCTGGGTATGGCCAGGTCCAGGTAGCCACGACACTCAACTCGTCAACAGAGGACATTAATGCATCTTGTTTGTCAGTTGAGAGGTTAATGTCTTTGAGAGCCTCCAGGATGGCTTGCTTCATCAGTACAGCTGGCTCCGAGGCATCTTCGACTTCAAGCGATTTATTGATGATATCTCCGACACCAATGATGACGGGAGTGAGCTCGTCTTTCGCCATGATGTGTGATCAACAGGTTGGAAATTCGCGTTGTATTCGTGAGCCCCAGTCGCGATTGGCTCGGAAGATAGAGGAGGTGAACTGGTCGAAGGTGATACTTAATTTGTTGTCCCAGCCGTGGATCTCGGTAGTGGTATTAGTGAGAACATCAATGACCGGACGTTGAAAGTTCCACCAATTCTGGCAGTCGAGCGCTTATCCTTGTCCTCGGTAGCCAAGGTGGGGGGGCTGACCGTTGGAGTTTTCGGAATTTGAGCTTTCGAGCTCGGGTAGCTTGGATTTCCGTACTGTTTCCATGTCGATCAGCAAGTCTTCCACGACAGATCGCTGTTGTTATTTCAGCATAATATATCCTCACTAGCATAGCTCCTATTTCTCATACTTGCAGTCAAGCAAAATCATCATGGCATCATCATACAAGACTACACCACCAAAGACGACCACTTACGAGCTGTCAAATCCCGAACCCGGGGTTCTGCTCGTGCAGATCTGTCGTCCCAAGGCTATGAACTCGATTCCTGTCGCAGGACATTGGGAAGGCGAAGCTGTCTGGAAGTGGTTTGACCAGGAACCCAGTCTATCTGTCGCAGTCATCACTGGACAAGGCCCGAAAGCCTTCTGCGCAGGCGCCGATTTGATGGAACAACGTGATAGAGGTGCTGCTAAGGATGAAACTGTTAAACCACAGATTGGACCTGTGGGAGGCTTCGCAGGGCTTAGTCGACGATTGGGTAAGAAGCCGGTGATCGCTGCAGTGAACGGCTTCGCACTGGGTGGTGGATTTGAGATTTGTCTTAATTGGTAAGTCACCATCATAGCTTCAACCAACAGAACACAAACTGACTCGGAATGATCAAGCGATATTGTCATCTCATCGCCAAATGCCAAGTTTGGTCTTCCGGAAGTTCAACGTGGGCTCTACGCTGGCGCTGGCGGATTGTCCCGCATTGTTCGCACCTGTGGAATACAAATCGCCACTGAGCTTGCTTTGACAGGAAGAGCCATCAGTTCTGCAGAAGCTCAAAAGTATGGCGTCGTCAACAAAGTCTCTCAGAGTCCGGATTCGCTCCTTCCCGAAGCTCTTGCTATGGCGAAAGAGATTGCGTCTCATTCACCAGACGCTATCATCGTCACACGTGCTGGTTTGAGGGAATCCTGGGAGACGGGTAGTGTTGAGAGGGCCTCCCAACTCACTGCGGAGAAGTACCAAGATGCCCTCATGTCAGGAGAGAACTTGATGATTGGTCTGCAAGCGTTCGCCGAGAAGAAGAAGCCGAAATGGGTCGCCTCAAAGCTATAAGTATCTTCATCATGCATGAAGCGGTTATGTTTCCTTTTCTAGTATTGTCAATGTATACAACTCTTTTAAGTCACTGAGTATGCATTTAGAAGATTAACGTAGACGTGGCAGCAGCGAAAGTTAAGCAAAGCTTGCGATATGCAAGTCAGCACTATACTATTGATCTTGTGTCCATATTCACGAAATGCAGAAATCAACCTCCGCAAAGTTTCTACGAGCACATATCGCGTAGATCCTGCTAGATATTGGCCATAGGATCGTGAGGGTTGAGGTTCAGCATAGCCTCCGCAGCAGCATCCTGAGCGTTGATTCTCATCCAAGTAGGGAACATTCTGAGTATCACAGCGATGTTCGCCATAGCAGGCATAACGACCTGCTGTGAATTGGCGCTCTTGAGGATCTCGCACATCCTGTCTCCAATATCGCTAGCTTCGAGCGCGGGCATGAAGAAATTGCCCTTCTGGACTACGGATCCAAACATCTTGGTGTTTGCAACGGCTGGGCAGATGACTGAGCATCTCACTGCTGGCGCTTTGTAGACGTGTTTGAGCTCTGTCTGGATTCCTTCATACAAGGCTAATGCTGCGGCTTTTGTGGCTGCATAGTCCACGATATGAGAAGTTGCAACGAAAGCACCTTGTGAAGCCGTAATCAGGAAGTGACCATGGTTGTTGCGTACCATTGCGGGAAGGAACACTTTCGCACACCAGACGACGGCTAGACTGTTCACACCAAAGGTTCTTCCAAATTGTCAGCTGGAGAAACGGGTTGTGGGATTAGGGTTCACTGACAACTCGACGTCCCTTGCACTTGCTTTCAGAAGAGGCTTGCCACGACAGATTCCTGCATTGGCAATCACAGCTGTCGGTTCGCCGACTTCCTGGCGGATTTGGTTGGCGACTGCCTCGAGGGCTTCCAGATCAGTCAGGTCGACTTTGTAGTAATGTACACCAGGAGCTATCGCCAGTCATCAAAAATCGTCACTGACAAAGTATTGCAGTAATAAACAACTTACGTTTGGTGTATGTTAAGGGCAGAACGTCAAGGACCACAACTGTGGTACCCTCTGCAGCCAATTTGAGAGTCGCTGCGGCACCGAAACCCTACGAAGCATTACTTGATTGAGCCTATCTTAAAACATCGATGGTTGGTGAATGTCACATACCCCAGCGCCACCAGTAACTACCACAATTTCTTGCTTTGGCTTGAAGCGAGCAACGACTGCATTGTTGAGAGCCCTTTGCGAGGCGATACTGTTCAGCCGCAGCAAAGTAGCTACAGCCGCGAAAGCAATCAGTTTCTTCTGGAGAGCAGGTAGTTTAACAAGATTCCAGCCTAGCGTCGAGCCCGGAGCCTTGGCCAAGACTATCTGCTGTCGGCCGCTGACATGAAGAGCAATTGGAATCGACAAAGCCAGCAACGGGCTAAGTAGAGTCTTGTCAAGCAAGTGCAAAACGTCGCCGATGGAGAATCGCATTGTGAGTTCGTGAGAGTCTGAGTGCTGTACTACACCGGTAGGAGTGCATAGGACTTCATTTTATCACTATGCTTGTGGTGTTGCCCAGGAATGAGGGGGCCCCCCGGAAATCCTTCACGGAAACAACTGGGACTTCAACTGCGTGCACTTACTTCCACTCCGCTGAATTGGCGTTGCGCACTGCGCAGGCTGCAGACCCCGCAAAAAGGGTCAGACAGAACCTCATCAGTATATAGATAGGGTCACTATCTCGGGGACCGAGGCATCTGTTCACTCTCAAGGTTAGCAGATCCGATCAAGAACCTCGCAGAAACCCAATCCAGGTCTCAAATCTCAACAATTGAAATAATCATGGCCAGCAGCGAATCAGGATATACGTCTCCAAAAGAGGTCGAGAGCAAGCTCGAAACCTTGCGAGCGACATTCGCAAGCGGTTGTACCAAGGACCTCCGTTGGCGAAAGTGGCAGCTGAAGCAGCTATTCTGGCTCGTCCGCGATAACGAAACAGCTATCGCCGATGCCTTGTACAAAGACATCGGCAAGCATGAGTTTGAGGCGTTCTTCACTGAGATTGCCTCTGTCAAAGGGGACATCCTCGACCATATATCCAATCTGGAGGAGTGGGCTGCAGATGAGGTCCCTGATGCCGGTTTCGCCTTCACCAAGCTGGGTTCTGCGGTCATTAGGAAAGAACCCTTGGGTGTCGCTCTCATCATAGGGCCATGGAACTTTCCTTTCGCTTTGGTGATGCAGCCGCTGTGTGCGGCGATAGCAGCCGGATGTACCGCCATGGTCAAACCCTCAGAGCTGTGTCCGACGGTTGCATCATTGGTGGAGACTTTGCTGCCTCAATACCTTGAGAGCAGGGCTTACACTACGGTTACAGGTGGCGCCGAGGAAATGAGCTTCATCCTCTCGCTCAAATACAACCACATCTTCTTCACTGGATCCACGCCTGTCGGCAAACATATCGCGGCTGCTGCGGCCAAGCATCTCACCCCCACTGTGCTCGAGCTGGGCGGTCAGGGTCCCACGATTGTCACAGCCAATGCCAATGTCGATCTCGCTGCGAAACGCATTGCGTGTTCCAAGTTCCTGAACGCGGGACAAATTTGCATCACGACAAACCACGTCTTTGTGGATCCATCCATACACAACGAGTTTGTCGCTCGGCTCAGGGTCTGGAATGAGACTTTCCATGGAAAACCAGAGCACGGCAGTCAGATGGCTAAGATCGTCAACGAGCGCAACCACGATAGGTTGACAAACATGATTACCAACACTACTGGCGAGGTGATCTGTGGAAGTACAGGAGACCGCGAGAAACTCACAATCCCTACGACTATCATTGACAATGTTACTATGGACGATGCACTACTCGACTCCGAAATCTTTGGCCCGTTGCTTCCCATCATCGAAATGGGATTCCAGGAAGCTGTTGACAAGATCACAGAAGGACCTCACCCTCTAGCCATCAACATTTTCAGCCACAAAAAGTCTGAGATAGATTACAGTAAGATCTGATGGCGTCTATCTTGTTTCCAATTTGCCATGTTGACTCTTCACTAGTCTTGAATCATACCATTTCAGGCGGTGTATCGATCAACGACTGCATGTTACACGCAGCTGTGCCAAATGCTGGCTTCGGAGGCGTTGGTAAGCAATCAGGAAGAACATTTCACCCTCCTTCGAACTACAAGACTAACAACTCTAGGTGATTCGGGTATGGGCGCTTACCATGGCAAGCTGGGCTTCGAGGCTTTCACGCACAGACGTACGGTTGCGCGTATGCCAGATTTCTTAGACAGCGCGATGAGTTTCCGCTACCCGCCTTTCGATATGAAGAACAAGAAGGCTGTTGACGTTGGCACCAGAGTCGGTTTCAAAAGAGGTGAAACACTCCAAGATCAAAAGATTGGAGGCGGTTATGGCAAAGTCTCGGTATTAGGTGTCACTATCGCTCTCGCTCTGGTTGCTACCCTACATGCCCCTTCAAGAAAGGTTTTGTACGCTAGACTCGGCAACATTCTTAGTTCTTGAGAGTATCTAGTACCAGCTATACCTACAGACGCATACCGGATGCACAGACGAAACCGAGAAACATTTAGCTCAAACGGTCTGTCCAATGTGAACCCACATCTCTCAATCATGACTTGCCGTTAACTTTGTAGAGGTGTAATATTCTGTCCAGGCAGTCAGCAAAATGAGATGGAGCACAAGAGGATGTCCGATTAGTTGTAATTACCTTCCATACAAGTCATCCCAAGACAAACTCGGTTGACTTGCAATGGCACCAGAGAAAAAGTCCGTTTCCAATGGCGTTCGCAAAGCGTCCATGAAACGCATGTCGGTATCATTGTGCTGGTCATGATCTTCACTGTCAAGAGCGATCACTGGGAATTCAAGAGGTTCTGTCGCCTGGTCTTGAGTGTCGGGGTCATGATGGCTGTTAGCAGGGTGATTCTCGTTGACACCCTGAATGACATCTCGAAGTGATCTTAAGGTCTCGCGAGCCACGAGGGCACTTGAGGATATCTCACAGAGCACCGTGTGGGCGGTGCGGAAACAGGCCAGTGGCTCCTGACGTGGCATGTTCTCGCGTTGGCATCGTATGAGAATGAGTGACACATAGATGACAGCACGCGTGAGCAAAATCGAAACTATCGTGCGGTCGCTGGGCCTGAACAACTGAGACCGATAAAAAAGGTCGATGGTTGCCACCATTTGTTTGGCGGTCTGCCAACCAGTACGGTATAGACGATGATCAACTGGTAGTGAAAGCATACACTCCTGACGTGCTAGCAACTGAAGGTCACAAAATCGCTAGAAGAATTACTTGTCAGAACTCATAACGGAATCCAGATGTGCAGATCGAGACTCACCAGATAGAAAAACAAAGCTTGCTTGGCGGAAGCATTGTTATCAGCGGATAACATGTTCCTGGACCATTGAAACTTGGACGGGAGACTTTGGTAAAGAATGACCAGGCGATCATCCATGACAGCCACAATATCAGGACTCGTCGGCTTCGAGGCACTCGCGCTGGCCACTCTATCACAGATCTCAGACGAAAGCACTGACCATTGTACTAGAGCCTCAAGGTGTGTCGAATTCTGGTCTGAATTACCAGACTTCGACGAGGCACTGATCGGAGAATGTTGATCTGCAGCGGATAGTTGCTGTGTCAAAGGTATTTTCAGATCGCAGTCGCGCATGATGCAAGGAATTTCGAGAAAGCGAGATATGTCCTTGTCGAGGCAGTATATCGAGCACATGACCTCTGTTACGGTGTGATTTTGACCCGATGCGAGTTTCAAATTCGATGGCTGAGAATTAAGTCGTAGTTGGTAGCACATGCGCACGCAAGAGGCGAGAGTGTCATATGCTGTGCTGAGCATGTCGCATAGTGTCTCATAAATCGTTTTCGCTATTAGGAACTGGATAGCAGCAAGTGTTGGTCGATATGGCGGCGTGAGGCGGGTAGTCAGATGAACAGCTTCTTGATACTCTTGCCATCCCGGTGGCGAACCTTGTTCGGGATGTAACTCCTCCAAGATCCGCACCGTAGCCTGCATCATCTTTATGAGCGCAGCGAAGTGTAGGTTGCTTGATCCTAGAGACTCTCCATTAATCTGATCCAGAATGATTTCAAGCTCTGACAAGCACTGCGTCTCGTTGATAAAGGGATACATTGAATTGACGTTGGTGAAGTAGCTTTGTACGCTCTCTTTTATGAGAGGCCCAGTATTTTGGTCGATCCCGAGATACGACCCAACGTTAGTGGATCTGGAACCAGCACGAGCCTCAAATGACTCGAAGTCAGATTCCATTTGACATTGCGCACTTTGAGCTGACGGTGTAGAACCTGAAGACGCTCGATCTGGTACCGCAAAAGCGTCAAGACGTATGAGAGAGCTACCCAGAAACCTTTGCGTAGCACTTGAAACAACTGCAGGCCGCGAATAGATTCTAGACTCGGAAAGATCATCACTTCCAAAGGCGCTCGAGGCGTCGCAGTCCGCATTAGCCGCAGTCAAAGGGTGGCTCATTAGATCAGAGTTGAATCTTTGACGTAGACTTTGTTCGAGAAGTTGCAGGCGGCGGTCCACATTGGCCTGCCAGGCTTTCAAGGAGTCACGATCTTCTCTGGGAGAGGTCAGGACACCTGGCAATTGACGTTTCGCACTGTGGGAGATATCGCGCGCTCCGGAAGCAGGCTCGTTCGGAGTAGGACATGTCAGTGCCGGTCCAGCCGCGCTGTTCGGGTTTCGACTACTGATGTTAGTAGCTTCGTTCGACAGCTCTGTGTCGGTCTGTCGGCGAACATGATCTTTCTTGGATTTTCTCCGTCTTTTGTTGGGGCCAGCAGCATATGAACAGTGCAGTGACTGCACTTGACAAGCCATGCAAGGCTGTTCGCCCGAGCACTATACAAGTGGTTAGTCCGCGAACAAGATCCTAAATCATAGGGAACTTGTGATGGACTGAATGTGCTAAGGCGAGCCAAACATCCAAAGACCAGTGTTCCTCACTGGACTACATACCTTTGTCTTCCGTCGCTTGCACGTCTCACTGGCGACACATCAGTTCATCTATACGCTTCGGCACAGGACACGTCGAGCGATCAGGTAATTACCATGCAGCGCGAACGTATTGTCCACGAACCGAGCCAGGTGTAGCCTTGGGCCGCTTCTCGGTCATAGCTTGATGAAGAGTCGTGGTCCGAATTCTTGTTGACTTATGACTGATGTATGAGTATCGACGATGCACAAGGCGAGGTTCCTGGAGAAGGGCAACGGCAACCCCGCACTTCTTCGCCGCGCTGAGCTCTAGATTCCTTGGCTCTTTGGGTCACGTGAGCTATCTTTGAAGCACAAATCAACAATATTGACTACAAGTAGGTTAGTAAAAGTTGATTGCATACTACACAGTTTGAGAAGAACGAATAGCAGACCAAGTAAAAACCAAGCTCAGGACCGAGTCATGTCACCTCGAGATCGATGAGCTAGCAACAGTTTCAAGGGCCTTCTGGGGTTCTGGGGAGACGAACGTGGGGGTGATCTATATGCGGGGTTGTGATAACAATATCCTGGAGACGACTTAGCTAAGCACCTCACAACTGATTGTCTCAAAGCTTACTGTGGAGTTGAACGCGTGTGTAACCCTGAGTAAAGGATCTCCTTGCCTTAAGACTTGAGAGACCGAGGCATGTCGGTCCTCACAGATCGTGGCGAAACATTCCGGCTACGCTTTTGAGTTCTCTATTTCCGGTTTTTTTTTCCGACAGGCAGGAGTCCAGGGCCCAAAATTCCGTCCAAGACTGCCATCCGACAGCCATAACCTCAAATGCGGGGATCAGCATGTATCTCGAATATAAAGGCTCCTTATTAGACCTCAAGTCCAGACAGTCTTGTTGAACCCATATCATTTCCTCTTGTTATACACATCACCAGATACATCATGAAGACAAACGGAGTACGCTGGTCAGACCCAATCTACCAGCCACAGAGAAAACTCAAGGTCGTTTGCATTGGTGCAGGAGCATCTGGTCTCTTGTTGGCCTACAAGGTCCAGAGACATTTCGACAACTTTGATCTTGTAGTGTACGAGAAGAACGAGGATGTCAGTGGCACCTGGTTTGAGAATAAGTACCCAGGGTTGGTCTTACCTCTTCTCGCTTTTCTCGGTCTTTCCTAATTGATCACATAGATGTGCATGCGATGTTCCCAGCCACAACTACACCTGGTCCTTTGAACCCAAAGCAGATTGGTCCGGAACTTACGCAACATCTGGAGAAATCTTCGACTACTTCAAGCAATTTGGCATCAGACATGGATTAGAGAAGTACATCAAGCTTCAACACACCGTGGTCGACGCCAAATGGAACGAGCAAGAGTCCATGTGGCATGTCACTGCCCTCAACACTGTCACTCAAAAGACAGTCACGACTACTTGTCATGTACTCATCAATGCTGCGGGTATTCTCAACGCCTGGAGATGGCCTGCAATTCCCGGCCTGCAAGATTACAAGGGCAAGCTCTTGCACAGTGCAGCATGGGACACCACGACCGACTTGCGAGGCAAGAACGTCGGTCTCATTGGCAACGGGTAATAATCCACCGAGTGGAATCTCAAGCAAGCGAATCATTGTTAACCTCTTTCTCAGATCATCAGGAATTCAAATCCTACCTGCAATCCTCGATCAGGTCAAGAGCTTGACAACATTCATCAGAGAGCCGACATGGGTTGCCCCTCCTCTTGGTCAAGAACCCAAGAAGTACACACAGGAAGAGATCCAACAGTTCAAAAACGATCCTCAACACCATCTGGATACGCGCCGCGACATCGAGAAGAGCTTGAGTGGCTCTTTTGGCACATTCTTCCGCGACTCTGAAGAACAGAACATGACCAAACAATACATGCAAGGACACATGGAGTCACTGCTCAACAACCGTGAGCTGTTCGAGAAGCTTGTCCCAGAGTGGAGTGTTGGATGCCGCCGTATCACCCCTGGTATCGGCTATCTCGAGGCTCTCAACTCTGAAAAGGTTAAGGTCGTTTATGGTGCAATCACCAATGTTAGTAGCAAAGGACCCATCATCGACGACGGCAGCGAACACCCTGTCGATGTTCTTATTTGTGCAACCGGATTCGACACTACCTTCAAGCCAAGATTCCCGCTTGTCGGTAGATCAGGCAAGGCGCTGGCAGATGTCTGGAAAGGTAAACAACCAAGATTGGCTTTGTTGAGGATGAGTAGCTGACATGTCCTAGATGAGGCTCGCGCTTACCTTGGTCTCGCCGTCAACGACTACCCCAATTACTTCATGACCCTTGGACCAAACTGCCCAATTGGCAACGGACCTGTTCTGATCGCCATCGAGGCCGAGGTTGAATACATTGTCAAGTTCCTCTCCAAGTTCCAGAAGGAGAACATCAAGTTAGTCTTAACCCATACCATCCGTATAGCACATAAGGCTGACCCACCAACAGATCATTCGATGTCAGACAGGAGCCAGTAGACGACTTCAACGACTACAAGGACGCATACATGGAGGGTACAATCTGGTCCGAAGAGTGCAAGTCCTGGTACAAGAATGGCAACGCAAAAGGCAAGATCGCCGCATTGTGGCCTGGAAGCACACTCCACTACCTCGAAACCCTTGCCGAACCCCGTTACGAAGACTGGAAGTTCACCTATGACCGCGCCGTCAACCGATTCACATACCTTGGCAATGGTTTCAGTACCTCGGAGAAGCGCACTGGAGATCTGTCCTATTACATTCGTAACAAGGATGATTCTCCTATCGATCCTTGTTTGAAGGGACAAAACGTTGAAGGACCCACGATAGAGGAGGCTGCTAAGCAGGCCAATAACTTGTTGACAAAGGGTGATACCCGTGGTCAGAAGATCGCAGCTGTTGGAGAGACTGTAGCAAAGCTGTAGTTATGTTGCAAGAGCAATAGATAGATGTTCCATATTAAGCAACTATCGCTGTTAAGAGGACGTTGATCAAACTTAATCAACCCATGTAGTTTGTTTCTCCGGGCTTGAAAGCATGCATGAGCTTCCTAATCGCGGTTCTCAGTCTGCTTCTCAACCATTGAATTTTCGTCAAATTGAACCTCATATCAAGCCATGATAGCATCGGTTGGATTTCGTTGTATCTTGCCTATGATTTGTCGAACTACCATTTTGCCTACAAGTCATCTGTCTACCAAGACTCTTCGAAATCAAATTCTGGATTGGAAGAAGCCCCAGATAGTTCATGGCTTGAAGTGAAGATCGGATTCCTTTACCCACTCGTTGGTTCCGTCTCCCTTGCTCGGTTTGACAAATCTTTATGGTGAAGCTGACGACAAGAATCCAGAGCCAAAAAAAAAATACACGGATACCGTCTCGCCGTGGCAAGGAAATCGAACCTACAGAGCAGACAGGGTTGCCCTGTTGGACGCACTCTGGACGAAGCATTAGTCATCTGCCAAGCATCACGGTCTATGCCTAATTAAGCTAGACAAACTCTCGGACTGTCTTCCGTTTTGCTCCCGAACGCCCGCAATGACCCTTCCTTGAACATTCATAGTTCATCAAATCGAGGTCTTCTTCTCATCCATTTGACTGTCCGCAGTTTTTTGATGGGCAAAATGTTTCCTGGATAAACATCCGGTATCAGCACTAATCAGAATGTCGCCCTAAAGATGCTCTCATCGTAGTGCTATCTAGCCTCGGCACAGTTATGAGATACCGGAATTGGTTACATTCCGAGGAAAGTCAAATGCAACAGGCATCTAAATCGACGTCTCCGCAAGGAGACTGGAGTCTTTGATATGCGGAGACCCTTTTCTCCTCCTTCTCGATCTTATATTCGGACGTGGGATCACATTCCAAGATCTTCAATTTCGGCATTGCGATGGCGGTCAAGCAGAAATTGTCCACTGGGGACATTTTGAGGATCATTCGAGTGCTCCTTGCAACTTGTATGCATTACCATTCTAGCTGCGTCGATTGCCTCTCAGCTGATACTTGCAACGCATAGCTGCAAAAGCATTCGGCGCTTTGATCACAGGTCCTTTCCGAGGAGCCAATGGCGCAAGAACGTACAAACAGCATGTAATCTTCACAGCCATAAGAAATCTGACTGCGAGTTTGTCTGTACGGCTCATGAGGCAAGTATTCCAAAACACTGACGAACTTCGACTTTGATGGGACTGACTTTGCAAAGCGCGCTTACACCAGGTACTCTTGACGCCTACAAGGCTTTTGCAAAGAAAAAGGGCTTCAAGCCGAATTTGATCGATACTGCTGGTGTTCAAGGAGGTTGGATCGGTAATCCTCAAGCTAAGAACACGATCATGTGGTTCCATGGTAAGTAGTACCGTCCTAAATGAACATCAATAGCAGAGCTAAATTGCTTCCAGGAGGAGGTTATGCTTCTGCCGCTGCTGATGGCCATATGAAGATTTTGGGAGATCTTGTGGATGAAGCCCAAAGCCATGGAAGTGAGCTAAGCGGCTTGATCATTCGATATGGTAAGTAACATGTTTTCTTTCGCAATGGGAGGTTTTTTTTTTTTTTCGTTTTTCTTATTTTGAGAAATGGAATGATGTTGACATAGCTGGTCTATCAGATCTGACTGCCGAGTCGCCATATCCCAGACAGCTAGAGCAAGCGGTTGCAGCGCTGCGCTATCTGCTCGAGACCATGGGAAAGTCTCCACAGCAAGTACGTCTACCCGTTACGCTGAGCTTGCTGACTCACGCACGGCTTCTCATGTTCTAATCATGGGAAACAGATCATTATCGCTGGAGACTCTGCAGGTGGCAACCTCTCTCTAGGCCTAATCTCCCATCTGACCCACCCTCATCCCAACATCGCCCCGATCGATCTCGGCTCCGAGTCCTTGAAAGGACTTGGTCTGATATCTCCATGGGTGACGTTTGCTCAGGACGCCGATGCTTGGAAACGCAATGCCTACAAAGACTGTCTCACTCCCGTGGCAGCGGCAAGATGGACCAACGAGTTCCTCAAGCAAGCGCCACAAGACAACTACAATGCCCCTTTGACAGCGCCAGAGTCTTGGTGGGCTGATATCCCCGTCGACGAGGTTTTGGTGACTGGTGGTGAGGATGAGGTGTTGGTTGATGACATTGCAGCCATGATCAAGAAGCTCGAGGTATGGTTTGACTGGCTTACGACGAAAAAGCTTCTGGGATCATTTTGACTGACTGGAGAGCAGACGCAAGACAAGGCAAAGGTACACTCACTGATTGCCAGTCAAGAGCCACACGATGGTCCTTTGCTCGAGATGATCCTTTCCAAGAAGACCGAATCAAGCAAATTCTTGACAGAATGGACCATGAAGTTGATAGCATCATAGATGGATCTAGCTTTTTCGAATCTTTTCTTTCTTTTCTGTTTTGGACCTTCAAGATGTGTTTGTTTGATTCAAAAGAAGATGCATGTCTGGCATGCGGCAATTGAGTGTACCCTCTGGTCAACAGAAACACGGTTCAGACGCACATGATTTTAGCATTTGCTGTATACGACCCAACGAACGTGGTTATCTCAAAGAATAGTGTTTTTCTCACCTGTCGCTTACAATCATGATACATGATATACCTCTATTCCTCCACCTGCTTATGATCTGATGGAAACTAGTGTTTCGGTGAGGAGGAGTATGATAAAACGTCCTGTCACACGAAACATTGATTGCTGGGAAACTCAGTAGTCACAGTGTAAAAGTCTTTCTTTTTTGTTCATATGCAGTGTGTGAACATTTGGTATTCGTGTTGATGGGTAGTAGCTATATAAACAAAAGAAAATTTGGTGTGGTGGGGAGGGTGGGGGTATTGGTTCCTATATCCTTTCCTGTCCTTCCTTGCGATAAACCTGTTATTCGCCCTTTGATATCATCCCTCCTCTTTTCATAACGCCAGCGCAAAAAGAAACGATAAAAAGCCCCAGCGTTCCTTCTTTCCAAAAGAAATTCTCGAATCCTGACCTGAGGATCTTACAGAGTGCATCCACTGAGTCCAGAACTCCATCCAGTGAGTCTGTTGGCGACGTCTGAGGCATAGCACAAAGTACAGCATCCAGTGCCCAAATCATCAGCATGGTAACCACCCAGACCACCGTTGTAGATGCGAGCAGCACGGTAGTACATGCTAACATCTGTGACATCGGTCTCTTTGAGACATTGCACAAGGCCATCGCCAGAAGCAGTGCCTTCAGTTCCATCGACAATCATTTGTTCAATCTCAGAAGCGGGACAGGGGTTTTGAATCACACCGCCAGAGTTGCAAGTACCAGAGCCAGCATGGTCCTGCATGAGTCCAGGGTTTTGGACACTCCAAGAGGTGGTGACGACACGAACACAGCCGTTGGATTCTTGCATCACAATAGCGAGGATAAAGCGAGGGTCCACTCCAGACGCAGCAGAAACCTTGGTGATGGCAGCCTTGATGTCTGCAATCTCGGTGGGAGAGTTGTTGGCGCCCCAGCCGTTGTTTGCGCACGATTGTTGCATGATGGGGATGTTGGCGGTGAACATGGAGTCAAAGTCCATCCATTGGGATTGGGAGGGCCAGCCAGCGGCGACGGTGCCGTTACCGGTGTACATCTTGTATGCGGTGGAGGCGACGGAAGTTGAGGAAGACGAGCCAGAGTTGGAGGTCTGGGTAGCGGTGGTGGCGGTAGAGGCGGCGGGGGATGATGCGGCGATGGAAGATGCTGCGGCGGTAGAAGCAGAGCCAGAGCTGGTGCCGGAGCTGCATGTAGCGACACAGTAGGCATATCCAATCCTGTGCATATGTTAGCTTAAGGAGTCCCTAAGAGGGAGAAAAGAATCAAATGCTTACTGGATGTTGTTGCAAGAAGGTGCATTGACAGCAGGGTTCCAAGCCATGAAAGTGTCGGTGGAGATGCCGTTTGCAGAAGCAATAACATAGCAGTAGTCGCCAGACTTTGCAGTGTACCACTTGGTACAGCCAGACACGATACCAGTCTGTGTGGAAGCAGGAGGTGCAACAGTCGCGCAAGAAGACGAGCTAGCCTTTGCGGAAGTAGCAGCAGCCTTGCTAGAAGACTGGGCAGACGAAGATGCCTTGTAGCTGGATCCAGAGACCGAAGCGGGAATGCTGGAAGTGGTAACAATAGTCTTGGTAGTAGCGCCATGTTGCATGATAGAAGACATGGTAATCATGGTAGAAGACTTCTTGGACGAGGAAGTAGGCTTGACAGAGGATGTGCTGGCCTTCTTGCTGGAGGAAGTGCTGGTGACCTTCTTAGACGAGGAAGTGCTAGAGACCTTCTTAGCAGACGAAGAGCTAGTCTTCTTGGAAGATGTGCTCGATTTCTTGGTAGATGTGCTTGCTAACTTGGTCACAGGGATCGCGGCAGATGTGCTCGTCTTTTTGGAAGATGTGCTCGACTTTTTGACAGAGGAAGAACTTGACTTCAAAGAGGACTGAGACACATACCTGACTGTGGTAGCCTTGGAGGAAGAAGAAGTCACTTTGCTGGTAGAAACACCTCCAGCAATAAGGGTTGGGGACTGGGTAGCGGGAAGGTAGACGATACTAGTCTTGATGGCAGCGCAAGAAGATCCAGAGGAGAGAGCAGCAACCTTGATGGCAGGAGCCTTGAAGGGCGTCAATGCCGAGAAGGTGGCAGTGACATAGTTAGTGACCACATCGGTAACAGTAACAGTCTTCTCGCTTGCAGATGCAGTAGTGACAGCTCCATTAACAGTAACGGTGTTGTAGACGGTATCAACAGATATGCTGGTAGTGGTATCAACAGTCTGAGAAAGTGCGCCTACAGCAGTAGGTGTGGTAGCTGCAGCAGCGAGGAGGACCTTGACAGATGCGTCGGAAGGAATGGCAGTTGAGATGTTCAGAGCCAATGATGTGTTCGAAGGAGACCCGCTCGCATACGAACCATCGGAAGTGAGTGACAAAGTGGGGAAAGCAGTTTCTGACTGCGAAGTTGTGGAGGAGATGGTGCTAGAAGCTACCTCTGAGCTAGCAGAGTTGGCATCAGTACCATCTGCATAGTTAGCAGCAACATTGACTGTAGAAGTCTCGTATGAAATGTGAT
This sequence comes from Aureobasidium melanogenum CBS 110374, assembly GCF_000721775.1. Lineage (NCBI taxonomy): Eukaryota > Fungi > Ascomycota > Dothideomycetes > Dothideales > Saccotheciaceae > Aureobasidium > Aureobasidium melanogenum. The sequence continues at coordinate 144,405 of NW_024470071.1, forward strand.
CAGCGTAGATTGTAGAGTTGGCACTTTCTGTCGTGGTAGAGTTGGAAAGAGTGCCGTTGATGAGGGAGCGATGGTGAAGATGATGAAGATGGGTATGGCGAGAGTGACCATGAAGAGGTCCAGCGGCGACGAGACCGATAGGCGCAAGGGTTGCGATAACCTGAGTGACGCGCATTGTAAAGAGTGTGGTGAGGTGTATTGTTGTGAACGAGAGTGAGAAACCTGGTTCTGTAAAAATGTGCAAACAGCGACCTGGATATATATCAGTGCAGACGCGAACAGCTTAGACTGTCGGCAAGCAGGGTTGGCTGCAGGAAGCACGGATTAAGGTAGTGTAGGGATCAGGAGGGGTGGGATACTTAGCCTGTGTGGCGCTCGCGGAAAACCTGGGATCGAGTGCTTCTGTAAAGGGGCTGGAGGGGTTAGTGAGTCGTAGAAGATTTTTTCTTTTACCTTTACAGCTGCATTTAACCTGGTTGCCGGGATGAGTGTCACGAATGATTTGTTGGTGCGCGTGAGAGAACAATGAAAGCAAGAGGCGCACATCATCTTATACCATTTGCAGTCGAATACTTGAACTGTCTACACGTGAAAAACTCCACCATGTGGTTGCGTAGGAGGGCGTGATAGAGGTCAACGTTCTACGATAGGAAGATAGTGTAACCCAGGTGAAGGTGCACGGACGGACCCTTCAATGACAGGTATTCAAGTCACGATCGATAGGTGGATTCGTCTTTGTCCATTGGCGCGACTGACCTGACAGTTTGTTCGTGAAGAGTTGTCCATGCAGGCGCGTTGTAGAGACGCGTAAAAGGGGGTGCTTTGCAGAAGGGGGAAAGCCAGGTCCACAAATCCAGAATAGAGTCACTGTCTCGACCTGGAGGAGTAGCGCAATTAGAATCCGACAAAGGGAATAGAAGAGCCAGATCTTTTCAGAATGTTGCCCTGCGCTACAACGGTAGTTATTGGCATCATAGACGATATCAGCGGTTCGGTTCCTAGAATATCCCTTGCTTGAAGGAGGAGAAAAGAGGTTCGGCTTGTGTCCAACGGGTGGGTTTCTAGCCAACGGTCCTGTTGTTCCGTCGACGCGACTTTCAAACGGACAGAATGGGATCTGTAGAGCCCTACGGACGTCAGTGTCCGTCCGAGTGAGACTCAGAGGCGCATCAAAGACTGGTGACGTGCGCCTCTTTCGTGATGGTCAAGTGTCATGCAAGTCTCGTCAAACAAGGGAAGAGGTTGGGCGGGCAATGGTTGGACAAGAACAAGCGGGGCGGACCGACAAGGAAATTTGCGACCTCTCCTCTTCAGCACTTAACAGCCAACAATTGCTAAATCCACCTTCTACGCCGCAATGCTAGCTCTTCGGGTACTCGTACATGGAAGCATGCGATTAGTTTGATATGTAGAAGATAGCCGTGGTGACCGCCGTTTTGCAGCCGGCTACCTGCATTGGGCTTGAACAGCCGAAGAGTCGCAAACTGTAAAAGTCTAGCCATAGAACCTCAACATCAAGCGAAACTAGCAAGCGCTTGGAGATTGTATTGACTATACCCGTATCACTGCGCTACAAGTGTTGAACACTATTGTGATGTCAATCGAGGGAGTAATGCGACAGATGTGTTGTTGAAGCATTTTCCAGTCATGTCCTACGGCTTCATGCATGGCATAGATCTGGCGCTTGCATAACCCAAGGAACTACTGCGCGTCAAGCCAGATACCTTCCAGCCGCCATGTTATAGATGTGAGAATGTGATAGGTCAGAGTGTGGAGATTAACGACGGGATATGTTTTTGTACCATCCTTGTAACATTTGAACTGAGCGCACTCCGGCTCGGTAGAACGCAGCCGGGCCGTGGTACCTGACATGCAATCATGACTTTTGCAATCACATACTATCACTCTAGCTGCAGCAGAACTCCATAGTGAGAAGCGCGCGCTTGTGGAAAGTGCATCAGGGAGTGCCTTGATGATTGTCGCCGCATAGGTAGATTGAACGACAGGTAAATCATAAAAGGGTTTCTTGGAATATTTGTACAGACCATGTTGAGAACGCCGATAGAAGATGCCCGAATTTTGTGAGTCCCTGATATCATATACAGCCAGCAGAGCAGGAAATAACAAGAAGATGCCGTCACTCCTTAAGGTGAAGGAGACTCGGGCATGCGGTTGGCAGACTGATCGACGCTGGGGGGAGGCAATTCACGTCTCGGCCGCCTGAGCGACTCCTCAGTGACACCATTTCCAAGCTTTGTGATGCCCATGACTGGAGGGTCTCCAGCACGCACGAATTCGTAGAGCCCAGGCAGCTTGTTTCCAGCCAATCTGAAAGCATCCTTGACAACCTGCTCGTGCAGCTCTCCCTTGAGCTCAAAGATGATCTTACTGACAGCAACACGCGAAGCCCAGTAATCGAAGCTACCCTTTCCCTTTCCCATACGCGACTCGTTACCAGAAGTGTAGACACCGATGTTTGCCGAGATGCGGGTGTAGAGGCGGTACTTCATTCCACGCAGACGTTTACGGATGACATCTTCGCCAATCTTGAGCTGTGCAGCGCTGATGCGACGATCGTGGTCGAGAAGGCGAAGGCCGTAGTCACCCCAAACGACGGTGGTGCCGCGAGTGCTGCCACCAGTAGGTACACGAGGTCGTCCTTTGCGGTCTTTCTTGTTCGCGCCGGCGCGAGGAAGGAGCCAGGATTGAGTAGAAGGTGTTGAAGAGAATGCGCGAGACAAGGATGAGAGAATTGGTGACGTTTGGCTTGGGAAGAATTGTGGACGTGCTGGAGTATGGTTTAGTCTTGACTGCGTGAGGGTATAGGTGGATCGAGTGGCGTACTGCAGGTCTGAGCGAAGGAGAAGAGAGTGTTGCGATGCGAAGCAAGGCTCGCGCGAATCCGTGGTGCCGACATGGTTGATGTGATTGAGTGTATACCTATTGCTGCATCTCGTCTTGGTACAGGCCCTTGGACTTTCTCCAAGTCGAGCTCGGTTTGTTCCGTTTCCCGCGGGAGTGAAGCAGCCGAATCGGGATAGATTGATGACGCGCTGTCGAGTGATCGCGAACCCCCGAGCGCGTCTTGTTTGAGAGCTGCAATTGAATTGTATCAATTATCATAGCATTTGCGGGCATCGACCTATCTTGCTTCTGAATAGAGATAGACCATGCCAGCAGATATTCGCAGTTTCTTTGGTGGCAAGCCGGCTGCTACACCACCGGCGAAAGAGGAAAAGAAGGCTCCTGCCAAAAAGGGTAGAGCTAGAAAGGTCGTTGATGACAGCGACGATGAGGAAGAGCAAGTGACTTGACAGGTATCAAGAGGAAATCACATGCTGACTCTGCGACAGAGTAGCACCAAAGAAGGCAACAACGACGAAAGCAGCAACAGCGTAAGCGTGTCTGCCTGGCTGCAACCTGCTCCTTCCCCAATTGACTCCCTCGCAGAAAACGCGCCGCATCACCAAAAGGCGAGGAAACAACGACTGCCGCCTATTTCGCCAACAAGAACAAGCCAAAGCGAACTGCCACCGCTACCAGATCACAACCTGCTGCTCCCCAGAAATCTCCTGCCAAACCCATCAAATCAGAAACAACTCCACCACCTTCGACAGATGACTTGAATCCCGACGACTTCCCTGACGACGACCTGGACGACGTCCCCACAACAAACCTCAAGAAGGAAGACCCACCTGCCGAAGACATGCCTCCCAAGAATCGCGCCGCCGCCACAAAGGCCAAATCAACAAAGGTCAAGGACGAAGACTACGAAGACGCCAATGTTACCATGAAAGACGATGACTTTGTCGTTCCAGACGATGATGACGATGACATGGTTATCGAAGAACCCACCAAGGCCAAACCCAAATCCAAGGCCGGCGCAAAGAGAAAGTCAAAGGACCTCGACACAGATGAAGAAGAGGAAAAGCCCAAGCTCAAAAAGCCTCGTGCTCCAGCCAAGAAGAAGGACAAGGATCCACCACCCGAAGACAGTGCAGAACTCAAGGCCATTCTCAACGACATTCCTTTAATTCAGGCACCCGACCCTCCCAGTGATGATGAGACGACCGGCAAGAAGAAATGGTACAACCGACCCAAGGATGATAACCCCGCCCCTGGTGCCGGTAGTCTCGACATTCCCGAGGGCAATGAAAACTGTCTTGCTGGCCTGAGCTTTGTCTTCACTGGTCAGCTTACATATCTTTCAAGAGAAGAGGGTCAGAATCTGGTCAAGCGTTATGGTGGAAAGTGCATGACAGCTCCCAGCAAGAACACTAGCTACGTCGTTCTGGGAGCTGAGGCTGGTCCCAAGAAACTCGCCACCATCAAGCAACACAATCTCAAAGTCATTAACGAGCAAGGTCTTTGCGCTCTCATTGCGAAACTTCCTCCTAACGGCGGCGATAGTGTGGCCGGCGCAAAGTTTGCAGAACAGCAGAAGAAGGATGCCGAGAAGATCAAGAAGGCTGCTGAAGACATTGAAAAGGCAGAGCGTGCAAACGCTGCCAAGGGTGGTGCATCCCAGCAAAAGGGTATTGCTGCTGACGGCACCGACAACAGACTCTGGACTGTCAAGTATGCTCCCACTCAGCTCAGTCAGATTTGTGGCAACAAAGGTCAAGTGGAAAAGTTGAGCAACTGGTTGCGCAACTTCCACAAGAACGCCCGCAAAGATTTCAAACTGGCCGGAAAGGATGGCAGTGGTACTTACAGAGCAGTCATGATTCATGGCCCTCCTGGTATTGGAAAGACCACAGCAGCACATCTCGTCGCCAAACTCGAAGGTTTTGACATTGTTGAAAGCAACGCCAGTGATACTCGCAGCAAGAAGTTGGTCGAAAGCGGTCTCAAGGGCGTCCTGAGCACAACTTCCCTCATGGGTTACTTCTCTTCCGGTGAGGTCGAGGCAAGCAAGAAGAAATTGGTCTTGATCATGGATGAAGTCGATGGTATGTCTGCTGGTGATCGTGGCGGTGTCGGCGCGCTTGCCGCTGTCTGCAAGAAGACTCAGGTCCCGATGATTCTCATCTGCAACGACCGCAAACTGCCCAAGATGAAGCCATTCGACTTTGTCACATTCGATCTACCTTTCCGCCGTCCAAGCAACGACATGATTCGTGCTCGTATCGCAACTATTGCCCACCGCGAAGGTCTCAAAATGCCTCCAAACGTTATGAACGCTTTGATCGAGGGTACAGGAGCAGATATTCGCCAGGTTGTCAACATGATCTCTACAGCAAAGCTTGACCAGTCTGCCATGGATTACGACAAGGGCAAGGAGATGTCCAAGGCCTGGGAGAAGCATGTTGTCTTGAAGCCGTGGGACATTACCAGCAAGATTCTTGGAGGTGGCATGTTCCAAGCAGCCAGCAAATCAACACTCAATGACAAGATTGAGCTGTACTTCAACGACCACGAGTTCAGTCCTCTGATGTTGCAGGAGAATTATCTCGGCACAAAGCCGATCTTGGCTGCAGATGCTCCTAATGCGAAGATGGCCAATCTCAAGACGCTCGAGTTATCAAGTCAAGCAGCCGACAGTATCTCGGATGGTGATCTGGTTGATAGAATGATCCACGGCTCGCAACAGCAATGGAGTTTGATGCCTACACACGCCATCATGAGTTTTGTTCGTCCAGCCTCGTTTGTTGCAGGCTCTCAAGCTGGTTCTCAGACTCGCTTCACAGCATGGTTGGGCAAGAACAGTACCTATGGCAAACTCGGTCGTCAAGTCAAGGAAATCCAAGGTCACATGCGTCTACGAACTTCTGGAGACAGACACGAGATCAGACAACAGTATCTTCCCACCTTGTGGCAGAATCTTGTCAAGAAGCTGGAGGTTGAAGGCAAAGAAGCAGTCCCTGAAGTTATCCAGCTGATGGATCAGTACTTCCTTACCAAGGATGACTTTGATGCCATCATGGAACTTGGTGTCGGACCTATGGATCAGGAAAAGGTCAAGCTGGAAACTCAGACAAAGGCCACCTTTACCAGGATGTGAGTGATTATTGCACCATCTATCTTCCCTTTCAAGGCACAAGCTAACCCAATTGCCACACAGGTACAACGCACAATCTCACCCTCTCCCCTTCATGAAAGCTTCCAGCGTCGTCAACCCATCCAAGAAGATCGCAAAAGACAAGCCCGATCTCGAAGAAGCCATGGACGACTCAGAAGATGAAGCAATCCTCAAGGACGCAGCTGAGGATGATGCCGAAGAAGAGGAAGACATGGATCCTACAAAGGACAAGTACGTCGCCAAACCCAAGAAGAAGAAAGCTCCTGCTGCAAAGGGCAAGGGAAAGAAGAAGGCAGACAGTGGAGATGAAGATGATGAGGAGGATAAGCCAAAGCCGGCTGCTAAGAAGAAGGCTCCTGCTAAGCCAAGGGCTAAGAAGTGAGTTTGAGAGTGCTCGTCGGTGTGAATGCTGAGAAAAATGGGCATACTTCCGTGAAGGGGTTCGATGGTTGCTGCAAGTTGTCTTGCTATGATGGTCTTTGCTAGGCGCACAATTGCTGTTCGATCATTCAGCTGGGAACATTACATAGAATTGCAGGTCTTATCCCAAGGAAAAGCAGGAATCCTCGAAGCATTCTATGAAGTAGCTTCCTCTGGCATGCATGAATCAAAGAGAATATACATCCTTCCCGTCTCCTTTCCTCCTTTATCTGACTAGACGTTTCTGTTCGCCCGCAGGTTACCTCATACTAAACCATGCATTTTTTGGAACCCTTGACTGCAAATTGGCTGCTTCAAGAAATGTTCAAAGCAGTATTTGACCTCCCATGAAACATTGGTTAGCACCACCTATTCTGCCTTGCCTCTTCTTGTCGAACATGGACCTTCTCTCTTCTCTCTCTCTCTTCACGAAGCATATATGGTATCCAAAAGTCTAGAACTTTTTGCGGAAAAAAAGACGTTTTTTCATGTTTGTTACATAGCTTTTCTCTCTCTCTCTCTCTCTCTCTCTCTCTCTCTCTCTCTCTCTTTTTTTTTTTTTGCCTCTCCCCTCCCCATTGTTTTTTTTGGCATATGCCAGCCATGTTTTCCCCACCAGTGACTAGTGTCTGGATATTACTTAGATTAGGCCTTTTCCATCTCTCTACTTGGCAAGCTCAAGTACCTTCCTGGTGTTGTTGGAAAGTGGAGGAGTTGGGGAGATTTGGGGTCATATCCAAGATCTGCTCGCTTGCGGGAAAGGTTACTTTTGATAAAATTAGGAGCACTCACAACGACCGAAAAAAGACTGCTAGTTTTTTGTCTCTTTTTTTTTGGTGGGGGTGGGAAAGGTAAAGAAAAAGTATGAAGAGAAGAGAGAAAAGAAAAAAAAAAAAATGATAGACAAGGGGTAGAAAAAGAAGAAAAACATGGAACGGGGGTTGAAATTTTCAATGTTTTTGGGGGTGGGTGTGTAATTCAATTCATATTGAGGTTCGGGGTTTCGTTTCTGGGTAGTTAACGTCCAGTTCTTTTTCAACACAGCTCTCCAAGTCTCCCAGTTTTCCCCAACAGAAGATCTCCGAATCTCCCTTTCCTTTCCTTGCTGTAACATGGAAAAACCTCAGAACGCTCAGAAGCATGCTCGAAACAAAAGCCAATTGTCAAGATTATGATATAGGCAGAAAATTGCCCACAATAACTGAAGGACTGTCAATCTCAAATGTCAGCAAATCGATCGCCATCCTAAACACTTTTTCCTTCGTAATTGTCTTCAAGAGGCAGAAGTCAGTTACTCACATGTTATGTATATCCCTCCTGATGGTAAACGAAAAACAGCATTTCCTCAATCCTTTTACCGGTTTGGGCTCTGCACCTCTTTCGCCTTGTTTTGCACTCTTGCCTTTGCCATCTTTGACTGCAACACCATCTTTGCCTGCAACACCATCTTTGTCGTCCTTGTCGTCGTCGTCATCCTCGCTAGGATTCTTCAACGTGCAAGACGTCAAGATGGCTTTTTGACTCTGGTCAAAAGCAATAGCGCCGAATTTTTCCCAGTAGGATACTAAAGAATCTTCGGCCATGATTTCATGCAGCGCCAATTTTCCATCCCGTAGCTCTTCCATCGGCACTTGAATCAGTTCCGCCATTTCCTTGTTGCCGCGAAAGATTTCTCCTGTGCGACGCCAACAACAAGCTGGGATTGCCATACTAGCAAACACGCGGTCATATTCCATAAGTGTGGACTCCCACCACATCTCCACTCTAATCAGTTGGATATCCGTCAAATTATGCATGGCTTCTCTAAACTTGGGACGGAACTTCTCCAATTGTCGCAAGATTTTTTGACGGAGGGGTGGTCGCATGTGGGATTCCATGTAGGTGTTTAGACGCGAGTAGCCACGCACGTAGTTGAAGGGCCGTAACATGCCGGCGTCGTATTTTGCTTGTAGCAGTTTTAACATGCGAGCTTCGGGGGTGTCATTGCCGGCTGGATCTGCAGCGGTCATGTAGAATTTATCGCGGGCTTTGGCGTCGACGGTGGGGCGGGAGAGGTCGTTTGCAGCAGGCGGAGCAGGGGGGTCTTGTTGTGGTTGGGAGGTTGAAGAGGGAGCAGCTTGATGGATTCCAGAAAAGAGATTCATGTTGTTTGCGTAGGTGGAGAGGGAGCCTGTTGCCAGCAAAGGATCGTTGAAGATTGGATTCGAGTCGTCGAGGTTGTAGGTTGCGCCATCGTCTAGTAAACTGTTGTTGAGAAAGTCGCCGAGGAAATTGTATTCGTCTGTGACTTCTGAAGTATTGAAGGTGTAGTTGGGATGTAGATTTCTCATGTCGTGTAACTGGTTTGTAGAGCCAAAGTTCCAGTCGTTTATGGAGAAGGGCTGTTGAGTGGGTGGAGGCTGAGTCTGTTGCTTGATGTGTGTAGGCGACAGTGGTTTGGAGTGTTGAATGCTTGGAGGGTCCATTCTCAGGCTACTTCGGCGTTCGTCTTGGTTGGCAGTGGTTTCGGCGGGAGGAGTATCAGTGTCTGGTTTCTTGCCTTTTGCAGGCTCTCGTGGTTCGTCATGGCAGAGGTGGGCAATGTCGCGTTTGACGCATCTGGCGCATGGTCGTTCGAGGTCGCATGTCATGTGTGATCGACGACAATAGACACAGGCATGGTTGACCTTTCTACGCTTCTTTCTCGGAGGACTTGATGGACTGTCTACGGTGGCCGTGCTCTTTGATCTCTCCTGCGACTTGGGTGTGTCGGTTGTATTGTTACTCTGCTGCTTGTTGGCGGGTTTGGAGTCGTTCATGGTTCCATTGCGGTCGTGTTTCGTGTCGGCGTCCGTCATGTCCAGTCGAGTTTCCAATAGGCGAAGCAATCACTGCAACGCCAAAACCAAGCTCTTTCAGTTTCCAGGCTCTGGTATACGCGTAGGCCGAGGTGCAATGACGGTCCGCATCGAGTCGCGAGGGTCGAGGGTCAGCGGCCCGCTGCCAAGCCCGCTCCATAGTCCAAAAGAGCTCATCTTTCCTGAGCATTCAAGATTCATCTTGGGAGTTCATCTTATAAGATTGTCTCATCTTTTGCTGCCTCATACGGCCTCTCTCTTTACTTGTATGCATGTCCTTGACAAAGAATGCATGTTGGTGTTTTTGTTTTCCTTTCTCGGGATCTGCAAAGGACAGACACGGCCCGATCAACCCCTTCATCACTCCACCATTCTACCGATCCTGCCCGCTCGGCATATCTAACTATTACTGCATCCATGTCCGAGATGCTGCCTAAATTGACAGCTCAGTATTTCAATGTTTCAGATCAATCTTCAATGAGTAATAGGAACCAATATTCGCTCAATGCTTGCATCTGCGCTGCTCAACCGAGCTACAATTAAAATTCGCTTCTTCAGAACCCGCTTCCTATAGAATCGAAGCCTGTATCCCTAACCATGCACATGGCATATCTTCTCGCATGCTTGCTGGCCCTTTGCTGAAAATGCCTCCTAACAAATCCCAAAACTCCCTCGCTGCATATCCTCTAGATACCGCGTATGCTTGTTGATGCCCTTCTCGATTCAAGAGCAACATCATCTGGTGCGATCGACTGTCACATAGTCCTGCCCTTGACCATAGTTTGGTGTAGGTGTCTTGGGCATGGCACCAGGAATGTGGGGTTGGAAGGACTCTTCTCTGTTGTTTGGTGGCCTCTGCTGGTATGCTTGTTCGGGGTACGATTGGTAGCCAGAGGGTTGTCTAGGAGCAGCTTCTCTCGAAGCATAGGATGGCTGAGCGCCTGATGCAGCTTGGTGTGGAGTGATTTCGTGGTCGGGACTGTTGGCAGCTCGTGCTAGACGTTCTTCCGTCTCGCGTAGGCGTGCTTCGATTTCTGCGAGTTCTTCTTCTCGGGTTGATACTGTGCGCTTCCTGTGTCTGGTCAGCTTGAGCTGATGGTGTAGCTTGATGTATGAGATACTGACTTCTCTTGGACGGTGAATGAGAGGTTGCCGAGAGTGGTGCCCGAGTTCAAGCCAAATAGAGAATCCAGGTCATCCGAGAAGTTGCGAGCAGCGATGCTACAGCCATGTAAGTGTCGGTCAAGCAGTCGGGTCAATAGAGGTCAGCATACGACTCAGGTCTGGCCCGCTGTTGAGGGGTGTGTTCCATGACGTTGTGTTGACAGGGATGGTGTAGCTGTTGATAGAATATGCGTTGTTGATTGGAGCTGGCAGCAGAGGTGTTGCAGTAAACAGGGACGGATGTTGAAAAGTGGACACAAGGCGGGGTGTTGGTGAAATGGAAATAACTTAGTCCTTTGAGTGATAAAAGGAGGATCGTCTCATTCATATGCAAGCTGCGGCATGACCACTTGGGGGTGCGTTCTCGTACTCGATTCAGGCAGTGACCAGGTCGCCAAGACTGGCATCATCAAGCATCAAGGCAGGCCGAGGAATGTACTCGGTATACCTACACTTAGCCATCGACTCTTGAAGTAGAACAAGACAATTGTGTTGTGCACGAGAAAAAGTCGAGAGATGACGCCTTTGCACGGCCTCTAGATTAGAATTGTCTTGTAACCGATAAGAAAGCTCGCTGAGCCATGTTAGATGGGTCAGTTGGGTACTGGTGGTCGGGCAGCAATCGAGACATTTTTTGGAGGCTAGCATGTCAAGGTATAGCTGCATCATCTCAAGATAGACGTTAAGGCAGATGTTGCATCAAAGTGTGGAACAGTCCAAAGGTTCCAAGATCTAAACTGCTCTACGAAAGCCAAGCAACGGTTGGCGGCAGCGGAAGAGGCGCGCAAATCCCATCCCAGCCCAAAGCGACTCTCAGACACGAAGCACGAGGCCAGCAACAGCACAATCTTTCAGTCCATCCATCATCTCGCACTACGACCACCATGAGCTACAACGCGTAAATCAATCACCAGACAAGCATGAACTGGAATCATCGCGACTTCTGGCCCGAACACAACCAACCACGCTACTCTGGTCGCCGACGTCGCCAACACTTTGCGACAAATCAACTCGCAAATGACTAGTCTGGCCCAGCACACTCCGCTCGAGTCGCTTCTGCTCTTGCACGCCTTGCGCAGTGATGGCTTGACTGCTATCCGCTTTGGCCAGATTTCAGAGCAGCTGAACAACATTCCACTCGTCCGCAACGACCCATCTTACGACAGCGCTCGTCTGCATGAAGATGCTTTGAAACACTTGTGTCTACGACTGCTCAAAGATGAGGCACGCAATAGCCTGGATCAGCATGACGACAGGAAGAAGAGACAGCTCAGTCCGACCATTCTTACTGTCGAAGAAGCCGCCAAACATTCTCACTTAATCCCACGTCTTGTCCATCGCCTGTACACCCGCTACAGGGAGGGTGTAGTTGCTGAAATCAGAAAAGAGGAGGAGAAATATGATACTTTGACGCGAGAGATTGGGGAAATCGAGGCTGGACAATGGGACGACCGTCTACGAACTGAACAAGCTGCCTCTGCGCCGTCCACGCGACCTGAACCTACTGTTGCAACACCAACAGCAGATGAAACTGCGCAGACCAACGGATCTACTGCTTCAACTCCAGGAGAGAATGCGTCGCAGCAACCCAAGGACGCAGCACGACTGAACCGCGCAAAGATTGACGCCGTCATCAACCATGAACCTGTCGCTGCTCGTCCTACAGCTTCGCCAACTCCTCCACTGCCGCAATCATCTTCGCAATCTCAGTATGCTCCACCCGCAGTACCTCACAGACTGTCGACCACTTCTCTGCCACCCCTCTCGGAGATGGCTCCAGAACAGCACATGCAGCAGTCTCAGCCCTCTCCTCAGCTACCGAATCTTCAGTCAGCTGCTGGTTACCGTGTGTCTCCAGTCTTACAGCAGAATGGCTTCCCGCCTCAATTTGCTCGTCCCAATGCTCAGCAAAGTCCTCGTCACAGTCCTGCTCCATCTTCGCCTCATCCAATCCTGCCTCTGCCTCCTGGTATGAGCATGCCACCTCGTCCGCATTCTCCTGCTGTTTCAACCCGTGGTGGTCCTGCTCAATATCCTTCGCCAACTCAGCGTGCTCCTCCAGTGCCTCTGCAGCCTGCCCCACGACCACCTCACATGCAATCTCCCCAAACATACAACCAGGCCTACCCTCAGTATCCTCAGCAGCCAGGTTATCCTGCTCAACAACAGCCAGCATATCCAGCTCGTCCAGCTCACCAAGGAGGCTATCAGTTGCCACCCTTCCAGGTCGCTGCCCAGGATCCAAACAGGATGCATCAACAACATCTGGCTCAACAGCAACATGCCCGTCAACCACCAACTCCTGCTCGTCAGCATGTCCCTGCTCCCTATTCTCCCCACACACCATACGCCTATCCTACACCTTCTGATCCTCGTCGTCCCGATGCTGCCAATCCTTTGGACATTTTGAGCAGTTTGAGAAAGACTCCTCGTTCAACTCTTTCGCGTTCCATGACTCCTCGTTCAAACTCTCGTGTTGCGACTTGGAAGCGTGAGAGACCCTCCTTGCTGTCTCGACCGTTCATTGATGGTGTTGAAAGTCCCGCCCCTGAACGTGCGAGTCCACCTCCGCCATCGCGTGAGATCTCGCCTGTCCGCACGACCAAAGAGGTTCCAATCAAGCCCAAGTCTGTGGAAGAACACCCAAAGCAAGTCGAACAAGAAGAAGCAGAACCGACTCCCAAACCTACCAAGTCTAGCCGCAAATCAACTAGACGTAATCGTGCCGCAAGCAATGCTTCTTCTGCTATTGCGAGCTCCGTTCGTGCAAGAACGAGGAGTCAATCCGTGCTATCCCAGATCGAGGCTCAAGCTCCCAACCCAGAACAATCGGCCCCATCTCGTATCGTCAAGGATGAACCAATGACACCCGCCGACATGCTCCAAGAAGAGATCCTCCAGGCCGAAACCTCTGATCCACCTTCCCAGCTCCGATCCAAACGTGGTCGATTCACTTCCAACAAACGCAAGAGGCCTCGTTCAGCAACTCCCCTCCCTGCCTCCGAAGCACCAGTTGCCGAATCTTCCGAGCCTGAACAACAAGGTCCTGCTTATGGACCTCCCACTAAACACAAAGTCCAGGCCCATCGCAACTTTGCGCGTATTTCTAACGTGATTATCAACGACATCACGCAACATAAACACGCAGGACCTTTCCAAAAACCCGTGAGAGAGAAAGATGCAGAAGGATACACGGATATAATCAAGCGGCCTCAAGATCTGAAATCCATCAAAGCAGCCATCACTTTTGGGTCTCGCGCCATCAATGCCGCTACCACTTCTTCAACCGTTGATTCCCCAGCTATTGGGACACCCTCCACTTCTTCATCTTTGGTACTGCTCGACAAAACAGCAGATTTGATACCTCCCCGCGCCATTGTCAACTCGAGTCAATTGGAAAAAGAAGTCATGAGGATGTTTGCTAATGCAGTCATGTTCAATCCTGGCGAAGAGGGAATGGTCAAGGATGCCAGGGAGATGGCTGATGACATTGAAGCCAAGGTTCGGGATTGGAGACAGGTTGAAGGTGCCGCTGCGGTTGGCAGACAGGAAGAGGACGAGGAAGGGCAAGCTGTCGGAGGAGACAAGAAGAGAAGGAAGGTTTGATAGATCAGTTTTCGAATTGAGTTTTTTTTGTCTTACTGCTCGCACTTTTACCTTTTTTCTTGCGACTTTTCGCGAGCAAGGGGGGTTTGGCCACCCTCCCCGTGTGTCCAAAGTCTATAAACTACCAATTCCATCCATTCGTCTTTCGAACTAGAGCAGGATATACGCTATCAACAGACACGGTGTTTTTTCGAGATCACAGGCATGTTCCACAGAGAATCCATGACTGCATCGCTTCTTGAAGTGGGTCTTTGTTGTAGTTTTCTCTAGGTGGTATTGTGCCGATTTTAAAAGCACACGCGTTACAGAGTTTGAGCACACGGGGAGGGGGAGGTAGGTAGGTAGGTAGGTAGGTAGGACCACGATCAAAGAAATGAAAATGAGCATTATATCTCTTCTTTGCTTTTTGTGCCACCCCCCTGACTTTTTCCCTCAACTTGGCATATTACCATTTATTCCAATTACTCTTTCCTCTCGCTCATACACTTGTACTTGTACTTTTTGCAGAATCAAAGATCTATGCCATTGATGTTGCAGCTTGGTGAGGACATTGGCCTTGGAATAAAGTGCACCACTCCCACCACCGGAGATCAAAGGTATAGAAATCGGCAAGAAGATTCTTGCAAGGTGTTTTTCTTGCTGTGTGTTCGGAACTATGTTACGGAAGTGCGGGATAGCGATGGGGAATGGCAGGGTGTTTATGAAAGGGTGATAAGGCCAAGGGTATTTATGAAGGGTGGGTGATAAGGCCAAGGGCTCTAATGGATATGGCATTTCCTTTTTGAGAAAGACTCTGCCTTTGTATAGTAGAAATTTGTATTGTTGCGTAGGCTGGAGTAGGAGTATAGCTAACAGGTAAAAGGGATAGGGAGAGGTAGAGAGGTAGGGAAGTAGGATATAATGGTAAAGGTATAGAGTCTATTACACAGACAGAGTCAGGGAGGAGATTTGGTGGATGTAGAGTTACAGTTAGTGGTGTTTAAGAAGCGCGATCCAGAAAAATTTGATTGGCAAAGTTGGTAAGTGGGTAACTAGGTGTGCTTAGTTCAAGGGTATATCGTTTATACGTTGGGTATGGGTGTAGCATATAGGAATATTAGAGAAACCTTGAACCAACAGCGAGTTCTTTTTCTTAAGTGTTTGTGTAAATGGCAATTTGGATATTTGGAGAGTTATTTTTTTTGTGATTAGTTTTGTGGGTGGTAGTAAGGAATGTTGATACATATGGTCAAGTATAAGATCTGATCTGCTTCTGGGGTTTTTAGTAGATTTTGGATTGGGGGGTTTGGATGGCTGGGGTTTGTCTATATCGTTGTTGTGCATGTCCGGAGATGAAACAAAGGTCCTAATGTAATATGGTCTTCTGACTTGCCTTTTGTGCTTGTTCGATATGTTCATCTCCGAGATCTGGGTCCTGATTTTTGGGGTGCGTGGTTTGTCTTAACCCCTGCCTTATTTGTGACGCTCTCTGTCTTCCTAACTCGAGACTGGTGAGAGCTCCTGCTGTTCTGAATAATCACGCCTCTTCGTCTTCATTCACTTCCCCTTCTTCGACCTCTCCCATCTCCTCTTGCTTCGCATCTTCTTCCTCATTGGTCTGGTGATCAGTATCATGATCCCACATCCAATCCCCAGGACACCAATCCCGTTTGCAACACTTCTGCCCTTCTTCCCCATGGCCACCATGAACATACCCCCTAGGTGGTTGAACATAACTCGGCGGCGAGGTCAAAGCGTGAAGATACTTGCAATACTTTCCTTTTTTCTTTGGACAGAGACCGTGGTACCATAGGAAACAGGTTGCGTGGATCTTGTTGTGGAGTTCACTGACTTTGACTCCAGGAGTACTATGTTGCAGCGATGTTGTGTATGGAATTACGTCGAGGGGTTTTGCTGCGGCGAGGATTTTGCGTTGGGCTTGCTGGGCTTGTCGGGCTTGTTTTGCTGTTTTCTTTGCAGCGTTCTGCTCTGTGGTGCGGTTGTTGCTAGAGTCTTTGGTGATGTTGGACTTGTCGTTGCAGATCTGGGTGAGGTTGGTGGGTTTGGTCTCCTTGTTAGCGTCTTTGGCAGCATCTCTGATCAAGTCTTCGTCGCCGTAATCAGTGAGGTTGGGTTTGGCAGAATGTTCGTCAAGCCCTCTGTCAGACTTTCTGTCAAACCTTCTGTCAAGGTCTCTGTCGAATCCATCGTTCATTCCTTCCACTGAACCAGCACAAGACATGAAACTTTCAGTGCTTTTACTGGGCTGCCCAGAAGTACCATCATTTGATCTCTGCTCATCGATCATGACTGATTTCCTGACTTTTTTGTGCGAAAAAGGTGTATCTGCATCTCTGATGGGCGTATTTCCAGTCGATGATGCCGATGGTGAATATGGAGCTGAAGTGAATGAGTTTCTGCTCGATGCCAAACTTGAAGCTTTACGTTTTAGTGTAAAAGGTGCAGGTACAGATACCGCATCAGTCACGTTGCTGAGAGACCTATACGTTTGTCCCCGGGCCGAGTTTGAGTATTGTTGGTGTTGTCCCTGAGCATGAATGTGTTGCTGATATTGTCCTTGTCGGTACAATCGCTGTCCCTTGGCATATCTTCCTGCTCGTGGACTAGTTGGAATCATCGAAATGGCTGCGTTGCCGGTTGTAGGTGAAGCTCTGCTGCTGCCTTTTATCTCCAACCTTTGCATACTCTGTCGTTCTTGCGCTGGAATTTCCTGGCCTTGGTCTTCTTGCTTGGCAGAGGCATAGTGAAGATTGACCTCTGCACTTCCTACCAGGCTTGATCTTGTGTGTGAAGGCTGAAAATCGAACTCTCCATCTCTGTTTCCATGTTCTCCTTGGCCTTGACTCTGATTCAGCTGTTGACTTTGCATCCCAGCACCACTCCGAATATTCGTGCCGCGCACGTGGGAGACAAGGAGAGAAGCAAGGATATCAGGGTATGCTGCTAGACCTTTGAGGACTTGTTCGCGGGTGAGAAGAGAAGGAGCAGGATCTTGAGAGTGGTGCTGTGGGGCATGATTCTGATGTTGAGTTTGCCGAGATTGCTGTGACTGCCATTGGTACTGTAACTGATGCCCATATTGTTGATGCTCTGGATTTGCGTCAAACTTTGGAGTTCCATGGCGAGATGACTGCTGTTGGGCCCGCTCATGTGGAGCTATGAGAAATTGGCGGAGATCCATGGTATCCTCTTTTAGTCCCGGTCAAGCAATATAGTTGTGGAGAGGAAAAGCTTCGACGAGAGATCGGGAGGTTTTATAGGCTAACGTCGAAGGGAGAGTGAGCTGTAAGAAGCGATTGTGAGTGATTGGTACCCAAAGTTATTGCGAGATGATCCGGGCTTTGTGAACAATGCAAGTGAAAGGCGTTAACACTGTCAGGAGAGAAGTTCACCGAGAGATGGTCAAGCTGCAATGCCGAGTGAGTGCTGCTGATGATTTGTGAAACGAGTCAAGTGGCAAGGCAAGCACCTGGCTCCAGCAGGGACGGACAGCGTCGATCCTCTCACAGGTCGTGCTTCCTCCAGGCAATACCTCATGACTTTTAGCAACACCTTTTCATTTCGAATCTTCTCTGGAGAGCATATCTGAGTGAAGTAGCAAGGCAAGCAGCCCCTTGCATCCGGGACGAACAAGGCATTCATCAACCCTGGTGAACATCAACCCTCTCACTGGTCATGATCTCTCGAATGAATACTCCATGACTTTCAGCAACACCTTTTTGTTTCTCATTCCCTCGGGAGAGTGTGTTTAGCAAGCGCTACAGACTCAAGATCTTGAGGTCATCAGATCTGGTGAAGCACAGAGCTTTCTCTCTGGCTGTGCTCTGTCTCGGAATTACTCTGACTTTGAGCAGATGAGATTCGCCTGTGAGAGCACATGGCTCCACTCCCTCTGGCCAGACTCCAGATCTTGAGATTATTGTGACTTTTCACAACTGAAGTTGGCAAAGTGAGCGCGATGGGAGTGATTGCTTTCGCTGCATGTCAGCAAATGTCTCTGCATCAAGTCTTTATTCTCAAAAATATCCTCAAAAAAATGAGCATTTGAAGCCACACCATAGAACGATTGTGGAGAAGAAAAGGGATATGTGAGTGCAAAAAAATATATACATGTGTATTATGAACTTGGATAGGCTCTCGCTGGGCGACTCAGACTTGAGATCACGCGCTGTTGCGCTTAGGCAAGCAAGAACGAAGAATCGAAAAAGGAAAAAAAAAAAGAAAAAAAAAGGTTTTTGGTAAATGTGATGCAAAGACAAATGCATCACCACAAAGAAGCGAAAAGCGCGCAGAAGCACAATGCTTTTTGTTTGCGGAGAAGCCATAGCGTGATGCGAGGTGTGAAAAAGAGAAAAGGAAACCGATACATGGGTCCTGTAGAGGCAAGAAAGAGAAGGTAAACATAGGCTTGAGTCTGTGATCTCAAACAAGAAATAACAAGGGAGAAATATCAACAGAAAAAATCTGAAAGGCATGAAACTCCAAATAGCCAGAAAGAAATTCGTAGAGTGAGTCCAGAGGTGGTCACAGCGCAACACTTCCTCAGTGTCTTCTGAAGATGTTGAAGAGGCTACTTCTCCTTCGTTCTTCTCTGATCTGTTTAACAGCATCACCAATGAGATGATCAGAAGCATCTCCATGACTCTTTTGTCTAGGTTTCGGCGCTGCAGGTCTCATACTAGCTCTCAAGCCAGCCATCTCCGCCTCCTCATGCGCAGAATCCTTTTTACGGAATAGATGCAGAGATTGTCGTGCACTGTCACCGCATTGACTGCCTTGAGCCCAGTCATGGCGATCTGCTGCTTTGAGCATTGGACGGTTGAGAGGATTGATGTATGCGGGTGAGGCTGATTCTTCATGAATGGGTTTTGACGGTTTGGAGTAGACGTTGTCGACGGCATCCCAGTCGCGCATGTTTTCTAATGCTGTGCTGAGGGGCCTTGGGCGGCCTGCTTTTGATGCATCGCGGAAGGCGTGGAGAGCTTGCATACGTGCTTGAGACTTTTCTGCATCGGGGTATTCGAGTGTTGATGGGAGTGGTGGTGAGGAGGGCTTGTGGTGAAGGGCTGGTTCGTTCCAGTCTAGGACGTGCTTCCTGGATGTGTCCTTTACTTTGACTTCCTTGGGCTTGGACTCTGAGGCTTGGTGTGAGGTGGTTGATGGTGTTTCGGCCTTTTCCTTGAGTGGGGTTGTTGTGTTTGCGAATTGTTTGGCTGCTACTCGAGGGATGAAAGGCTTAGCTGGCTCAATGGGCGCTGTGTCTTCCTGGGCTGATTGCTTGCGGCTGCGGTGAATGAGGGATCTTCTACGTTCCGGTTGCTCGTTGGCAATAAGACTTTTTGGCACAGAACTGGCTTGTGCACGCTGCGATCCGGCATTTGCTTCCACCTCTGGTGCTGTAGTGCTGACATCCTGCTGAGTAGTTGGTGGTTGTGCTGAGCCCAATGCCTTCTCTGCCTTCTTGTTTGCCTGCTCGCGTCGTGCCTTTTCCAATTTCAATTCTTGACGATAATTTTCCAATTTACGGGTCAGTTCGGCAGCATCGAAAGGCTCTCTCAACGACCTTGATCGTGTGAACTGTTGAGCTGGTTGCGGTTTTTCTTGATGTTGTTTGGCAGCATATCGAGGCTTCCACAGATTGGGCTGAGAAGTGCTGGTCTGAGCCATTGTTGCTACGACAGCCATTGAGTGTGATTTCGCGAATGTGAGAATGTTCGACAATGTCTCGAATCAAGGTGATCGAAATGCGTTGTAATGTGAATATATGTCAAAGGGTCCGGTCCAAACCTGCCGTTTTACGTTTTCGGGAAACGGCCGAACACGCAAGTAATAGCACCGAGCGAACAACGTCAGAGGGTTGGTGATGCGACTCGAAATCAAGTCGTGCAGGGAAAAAAGTGTAAAACAAAAGTAAAGATAGGAACGAGTGGGAAAAAAGGGAAGGAAGAGATCCACTCTGCGCGCAAGCGTCCGCCGGTGTCCGGGTCCTTATACCTACCTCATTCCTGATCACACGCTCGCCTCGGAGAGAAGGGCAACAAGAAGGGGGCCCGCCAATGTGACGAGGTAATCCCTTTTGTGCTTGGTGCCATTTTTAGGCTTCTGTCGACCACAGGTACGAGGTACAGTCCGGCATGGCATCGCGTGTCGGTAAAGGAATTCTAAACTATTCCCAGCGTAGGCACGAGGGCTGTGAGTGGAAGAAAAAAGGCGCCATACCAAGAACGGTTTCCAAGTCAGGTCAAGACCGTAACCCCAGATCGACGCACCTAGCGGAAACCCAATCGCTCAGCGCAGACCAAGGAAGTGTGCTCACTCTGTGACCAACGCTTTTGTGCTGCGTTTCTTCCTGCGTCGTGCGAACAGATTCAGGGAGATTATGGTGGCTTTGGTAACCTTTGCGTTTTCTGCCGCCCGTAGAAAAGACAAAATAACGAGCCGTGAAAGTTGCTTTTAGACATGAGACATGTGAGAATTGAGGAGCATCTAGATCACCAGACCGCCTCAGGAACGAGGAACAGCTCGTTTGCGCCTCCCCGGAGTATTCTCGTTTAGAGCGGACGCCTTTTTTGCTGGGCAAATCCGCCAGGATCACAATCACAATTTTTCCCCTCATTTTCCGATGTGCTGCTTGAGCAACACCGACAATTGTTTTGAGCTCTGTGCAATGCACGCATTGAGGTATGAACAGCCAGATTATGACATCGCTGTTACCTCTGTTGCCGTGTTCGGATCTCTGCGGCGCGAGGACTTGTCGCACGTGTTGGTGTATCCACTGTGCCTGCGTCACCAAAGAGGACCCCTCTGAACGTCATGTTGCATGCAGTGCTGCAGGTTGCCGGTGCTGCGCTGCATGCTGTCAAGCATATTCCTGTAAATCCTCCGATACGAAGGTACGAGAAGTTATGCCAACCTTTTGTTAAAAAGAGGTAACTCTCTATATGTCTTGCTCTATGAAAAATGCATACCTACCTCATGCTTTCCGGAGCGAAGCGATGTCCGCGACAACAGCGTCATCTCTGGGTGTCAATATTGCGCATTTCTATAGCTGCACTGCCACAGACCGCCTGCCTTCCATCTTTGAATCCCTTCTGAATCGTCAAAAACTCGAAAAGGTCTGTCAACCTCTGTTCCCCCCAAAAAGTTGCATCCCGCGTAACTGCGATCGGGAAGTCAAGCGGGAAGCAATGTCTCAGTGCGGGCAGCGGTTTTCTCACTGTGGCTTTGTTTATACTTTGCACAAAACCTTCTCAGCCTCTACGGTCTACGGTTTCGCATTCTTCTCTTCCAAATGGAATGCGTCGAACGATGACATTTAATATATATCGCGCAAGACAGAGTCCCAACATATTTTCTGTTTCTCTTTGCAGACAGACAGAAGAATATTGATTGCGCGTTCTTGCCCTGACTGACCAAGCGCTGAATCAAACAGTCCGCGACTCTCGAGTCAAGAGTATAATTCCCCGGAGATGAACGAGGTTCGATGGCGTCTTTACTGGCGTCTTGCTTTCTGGCTTGTGGTGACCAGTTCTTTAGCTCTGTCCTTCGGAGCTGAAGTTCAGGAGCTGAATTTTAAGGAGCTGAGACGTTTTGGGTTCCGATCGATACTCTCCACATTGTCGGAGGGAGGAGGTGAGGTGAGTTGCGGAAAATGTCTCTCCACAAGACCTCGGTACAACACACCCGACTTTGAGAGCCACGATTGCGCACTTGAGAATTTGATGGACAGCGGTAAAGGAGACAATGCCTTTTTGCACACCGTTGGAGCTTGGAAGACAGTAGCAAGAACTAATTAGTGACATGCTATAGGACTCAATGGTTATCACTATACACACCTATATATCGATAAGATCGGCATAACTAGCTATAGTACTGAATGTCACTTGAGCAAACCTTGGTCATGGCGAAGTTTTTGTGGAGAAAGTCGTTAAAGAAGTTATGAAAAGGACAGTTTGTGGCCATGTTCAAAATCCAGATGTCATTGAGCGTTTTCGTAACTACGATACTCTGATCGGCGTGAATCTGCTATAGACTGTATACCTTGCTGGTGAATATGCAAATCCAGAGATAAGCATAGTAAAAGAAAGAATGGCAAGTAGAGTATGCTTCCTCAACTCGTGTATCCTCCAGCTGAGTGTCCTTGCAGAGCTTACATCAAGCAAGCCTGCGAAGCATCAACCAAAGGAGCACCCAGACGGTGGAACCCACCCTTCTCAGCAACCTTCTCCTGCAAAACGACCATTCTCTTCTGATCACCGGTAGGATCTTCAGATTCAGCGTCAAAGGTCCACTCCAAGAACTCATTAGTGTAATTAGGAGTATACTCCTCAGGCAAAACACCCAATCTCTTTCCATAAGCAGTGACTTTGTTCCAGTCTCTGGCAACATTCTTCATATCCTTTGAAAAGTAGGCAAAACTTCTTTCGAAGATTTTGCGGTTAAGAGGTGTTCCCATGGCAGGTTTGAAAGAAACGTATTCCTCGTAGGCTTGAGCGGGAGAAGCCAAAACGAAGTCTGTTGCTTTCTTGCAAGCACGCAAGAATCCCTTGACCGTTTCGGGGTTTTGGGCGATGAAGGACTCATTGCCGATGTAGAGGATACTGCAGAAACAGCAACAGCCAAGCTCGGCGAGTTCGTCGATGCGTAGCATTTGCACATCACTGCGAGGTTTTCCTTGCGAGGCAAGCCACTCAGCGAGTTCGACCATTTGAACGTTTTCAAGTCCAATGCCTGCATCAATAGATCCCTCAATGATAGCCTTGGAGACATTCATACCGCAGCGAACAGCAGTATAGTCGGTTGGTTTCATGCCGTAATGGGAAGTCAGTTCGTCGATTTGGATTTTGCCAAATTCGCCGACGTAGCCGATGCGCTTGCCCATCAAGGAGCGGAAGTCGGTGGTGATGCCTGAGGACTTGAGGTAGACTACTCCGGTGAAGGGTTCATCGAGGAGAGAACCGATGGACTTGATAGGGAAGCCGCGAGCTTTTCCGGCGAGGGTGTGGATCATGGCCTTGAAGCCGAGATCGACTTTACCGCTGCCGATGATCTCGGTGACATCCTGGAGGAGGTCATTATGTGATTGTGAAGTAATGAGAAGAGAAGCAAGATCATACGCTAGGGTCATTGGGCTCGAGGAGAGCAACCTTGAGGCCTTCCTCTGCAAAGTAACCCTTGGCTTGAGCAAGGTAGACAGGGGCGTGGTAGGGGGTGGCATGCCTACAATAAGCTGTCAGCCACGCTGCTCCATTCTGACAACGATCAAGGGCAAAGAGCCACAGACCAGTTAGCCAGGAAGGTGATCTTGTCAGTAGACATCTTGAAGATTGTTTAAGGCAGAAAAGCTGGTCATGTCAGTAAGTCCACCCTCAGTGGAGGGGGATAAAACAGAAGCAGTCCTTTCGCTGGAATTACCCAGATCAAGTTCTATGTCATGGAAAGGAATGATCTCTTATCAGACAAGAAACCACTCCTTTCCATGGCATTACGGTATTTCTCAGATCAACCTCAAGATTTCTAGCATCACTGCAAAGTAACGAAAGACATCTTGAAGTTGAACACCCGTCTGCAATATACATGTTTTGTGTGTTTTGAGACGTTACCTGCTGCTTGATACTTGGATAGCTCCATGTCGAATGGCTTCTGTCTTGACAAGACTCATACCAGTGGTGGTGCTCGAGTGGTAGTTGTATGTTTTGTTTGTGGTGAGAAGAAAAGATTGAGAAGAAGGAAGACCAGGGTGAGGCATTTATAGGTTGTGCTCGGCGTACCTACCTCTAGAGGTGTCGTGCAGCAAGAGCGGGTCAGAAAGAGGGGGATCACCGTATAGGACCGAGTTTATCCATCCAGGTGTTATCAACAAGGCTTTCGGGCCGCTTGTCACTGTATGGAGTAGGGCTTTTGGGTATCTCATGACAGAGATCAATGATGACCTCGCTGCTTTCCACTGCGGTAGCAACTGAGCATTGTGTGTATTTACGCAAAATTTCTCGGCTCTCGAATCAATTCATCCCTAAGCATAGTCGGTTCGACCTGTCCGCGGTTGATATAAAGTATGGAGCTGCAACGACACATAGTAGGGTGGGAATACCAAGACTCAGGGCAGTCTTGCTTGAGCGACATCGCACCACCCTTGAGTCACCATAAGCATGAGGCATATCAACCGTTCGTGATTGAACTCAACGCTCTAAGCTCGTGGCTCGAACACTTGCACGATCATTATCATGTGATTGCTCCTGCAACTTGTTTGTTGTGTCAGTCTTGCCAATTATCAGAGACGTGGGCTTGTAGGGCGCATTTTAATCGAGTGCGACGCCCTTTCGAACGATGAGCCCAGGTGTTCTGTCACCACAAATACCCAGCGTAGCTTTATCGAGCTTGAGAAACGAAGGTGTATTGCGACACCACGTTGTAATCCTGCATGCTCTGTTTCGCTATTCCGGTTCTCCGGTAATACGCGTCGTCCCAGGTGCTGGATTGTCACTCTCCCCTCTGTTCCCGCGGTGATAAGGTAATTCGATCGTGGGAGACACCAACTTCGAGTGATGACTTCGTGTGTTGGAGAAGATATAGAAATGCCTGAGGCATAGACGTGGCCCTCTCGAGCAGTACTTGTGTATCGTTCATTTTTACATTGGCCGGTGTGACAAACTTCAGCACGGTCGAAGGATTAAGGTTAGGACTTCCGAGTAGCGTCTGTGTTGTTTTGAGGTCTTCGTTAATGGAGTGACCCTGGTCACATTCATGATGTCTTTCGATTGAGTAAAACTGCTCACGCGAGCATCTCTTACCGTCGCTGATTTCTTCTTTTGCATCAGGTTCACAGTAGGATATCTATATATATTGCAGGAGTGGGAGACGGCAGATAGGAAGATTGATCTAATGAGTGGGTGCTGGAAACAAAGGTTGCGTGCTTAATGCACTAGATCTGGCTTCAAAATGCATCGAAATACCAGAATATTGCAGTGATTCGGAACCCGTGGATCCGGAAGGAATATCAACGACTATTGACCATTTGCAAAAAAGTAGACGACTTGACCAATCACCTCCCGAAGATGTCAGTTTACTTGACTTGTACCTGACAATCTGGACCAACAGGAAGAGGATATTCAGGGACAGTGCGAGCTGCGGCCTCTTTTTCGCACAGACAGTCGGTGGGGCATGACGTCGAGCCTCTCCAACAGTCGAAGATTGGGGGATAGTCTGTCGGCCAGAGCGAGGCAAAGATATTCATCAAGACGTGGCACCTCGTTTGAGGGATAGCAGCCAGCAAAGTGGCTCCCAACTTTGTGCGCAACCTCAAGGCCCGGGGCAGAGTGGTCAAGTCGAAACCCATCTTCAGCTACCTGCTGCCACAACGAAACACCATCCGCAATCTCCGTTTCGACACGCTCCCTCGACTGCGCCATTCCGCCCAGTCCCGTATATACCGCTTCCTCGTTGGTCGCCAGCTCAAGAAACAGCAGCGAAAGGCCAAGGGCATACTCGCCTATCTGCGTCAGCGCAGCCCGGCACTCGTATCATCACGCGCCGAGAAACATGGTCGTGGATATCTACAACGAGCAATCATGTCATACAGAGCCTACCAAGACGATGCCCCTCGCGAGTCGGGCGGCCGTCGTAAGAAGCTGGCCGGTTACCTCAAGGCCGCCAACGAGCTGAGGCAGTCGTATGCTTCTCAGTGGTCCCAGTCCAGAGACTTTGCACAAGACAGTGAGGAGCAACCAGGCATCTTCCCTGGTGCCGATGTCGTTCGCAGTGGTGATGAGGAGATGATCATCTTCCCTAGCTATGCCACAAAACACATACGAGCAAAACCTCGCGCCCAACCAGGCACAATCCAACAAGCTGGTGGTACTGGAAGAGACTATCGTGATACAGTAGGAGCAGGAGATGCCGAATTCTGGAAATCCCAATGGGAAGAGTACGAACAAGACAAGGCCATCGTCGATGTCGACGTGCGAGGCTGGCTATACACACCGCACAAGGGTCAACTCAGTCGAAAACATCGTCTCATGGTCGGTCTTGCGAGACAACTCGTTGGCATACAAGCCCCATCAGGCAGATCAAGTTCTGCCAACAGCCGAGCCAGCAGTCGCTCGTCCAGTCCCGTTGGCGCTCACAGAGACTCGACAACAAAACAAGAGGAGGAAGTCATACAAAAACAAGCAGACGAGATCCTGAAGAAGGGCGAGAAGGAGGCCGAAATCGCTGGAAGAGGAGGTTTCAGCGAACGTCCGAGTAATTATGCCGAAACTACTCGTTCTAGAGAACCTTCTCCTGCTCCTAGCGCCAGAGAGGGTCCTACCTTTGACGACTTCCTCGCTCCTTCAAGGACCAACACTTCTAGCTCCGACTATATCGACCCTGTGCAGAAGCGCTCATCATGGCCAAACCCTGCAAAGATGTCGTCCGAGCAGCTCGTCACTGCAAACAACCATCTCATGGCTCGTCTGAGGCCATTCATGGCCAATCCATTGGCCAATGCATCTGTCAGCGCTTTCTTTTACAACGATAAAATCTCGCGCCAGAGAACTGTACAGACGAATGCTGCCGGACACTTTCACCTGCGGGCTGCTCTGGATTTTGTCCCTACTCACGTACGCATTCTCGCGTCAGAAGATCTGTCCGCTACCGAAGAAGTCAAGGTTGTTCCCGTCAGAGGTGTCAGCTTGATCAGTGATATCGACGATACCATCAAGCACAGTGCCATCACCAGTGGTGCGAGAGAAATCTTCCGCAACGCTTTCATCCGCGATCTTGGTGATTTGACCATTGAAGGCGTCAGACAATGGTATGGCAAACTAGCCGACATGGGTGTACAAATGCATTACGTCTCGAACTCACCCTGGCAACTTTATCCTGTCATCACTGGTTTCTTCAAAGCTGCAGGCTTACCAGCTGGATCTTTCCATTTGAAGCAGTACAGCGGTATGCTGCAGGGTATCTTTGAACCCGTCGCTGAACGCAAGAAAGCTACTCTGGACCGCCTGTTCCGTGATTTCCCAGAACGCAAGTTTGTTTTGGTTGGAGACAGTGGTGAGGCAGATTTGGAGGTCTACACTGATACTGTCCTGGAATATCCTGGTCGTGTAGTCGCCATTTTCATCCGCGATGTCACATCCAAGCCTGACAAGGGCTTCTTCGACCCATCGATGGGTCCGTTGAGCAGTGACAAGTCATCTAAAGGTCATCTTCGTAACATGTCGACTGATAGCTTGACTGGCGCCAAGAGGCTTAATCGTCCTTCTGACATACAAGACGATGATGAAGAGCTTCGCAGAGCAATTGCCGAATCTCTCAAGGATATCGAACCTGACAGGAAATCACTATTTGGTGCAGATGTTGAGCCAACGAAAAGACCTGCATTACCACCAAGACGTCCTACAGATCCTCCTGCACCACAAGCATCTGCGGTAGAAGAAAACCTCATCGACTTTAGTGATGACGAGAGCACTTCACCATTATCCAACGAACCTCAGAAGAGAGCCTACAGCACATCCCTCACCAGAAGACCAGCTATCCGTTCTCACACAGAAGGCCCCGCTAAGCGCGCAACCCCTCCACCTCCTCCAAAACCGCTCGCGCTACGATCACCATCTGGCGAGGGCAAGAATGCAGTCTTTCCACCTCCAGCGAAATCTTCAACTCCGCCACCGCCTAAGCCTCGCAAACCTAGCACCACTGTTAATACCACGAACGTGCCTTCACCATTATCTCAAGTGGTTGAGCCTTCTCCAGCAACTCCAGCACCACCACCTTTACCGAAGCGACATTATCTTGCTTCGGCAAAGCAAAAGCTATCTCCTACAACCACATACTTTTCCTCGACCAAGCGTAGTCCTACCTGGGCATCGGAGAGTAGCGGTGCCTCAACACCTGGCGAATCACGAACCTTGACGTCCTCGGCAGCTTCGCGATCAATGGACAACTTACGCGGCCCGCCGTCCACTGCTGCCTCGTCCGCTGCCCCGTCTCAGCAACCACGCCCCAAACCCCCACCACCCCGCCGCAACCTTTCCCACTACCCAGCAGCCGCCGCCTCGTACGCCAGCAACCGTCTTAGCGGCGCCTGGAACGACTCCTCCTTCCACGACCCCTACGATCCCGAAGGCGGACCCATCCTCTCCAAAAAAGAAGAATTGTGGAAACGTCGCTGGGCCAAGGCAAAATCCATCATGGAGAGAGAGGGTGTTGTGCTCAGGACGTGGAGGGTCGGGATGGACGTTATGGATGTTTGTGTTGAGACTGTACGGCAGGAGTTGGTGGAGATGGAGAAGAAGGATAGACGGGATTTGGAGATGCAGAAATTGAAAGATAGAGAACAACAAAGGGAGAGGGAAAAGGGGAGGCAGGGCACTTTGATTTGAGGCAAGACGGGTTATGAAGGTGAATGTGCTGATGAAAGAAGTGGGTGTGGTATTCTTGTGGTTTTGGGCGTTTTTGTTGCATGGAAGCGTGGTTGTACATAAAAGCTGCTACGAGTATGAGTATTGTTTTATCCGTTGTTTCATGCATCCCAACCTATACTATTATCTCCTTCCATATCAAGCACCCTCTCAGCTCATTTTGATCGTCCGATGGGTCGTAATTGTCGAGATTGTCGAGAAGAAGGCACACCAAGCATCAAGCGAGACAGGTCTATGCACTTCGACGAATTCAACGTTCCCTCTATGGGCAATGCTTTCCTGTGGATGGATATCCTGCAGCACTTCCCTCTATTCATGCCCCTGTCCCCACGTTTGGAAATCGTAAATCTTTTTAATAGCATTATAAATAGACAACTAATACATAATAGCCTAAGTACTTCTAGGTCACACAGATAGCGTATATCTAGGTCAGATAGACCACCTTTGATATAACTCTCTAAATCCCGAGAAGGATTTTTGACGTCATCTGCGAACCATAATCAGGCATAACCCCCTCAGCCTTTATGTTTTCTTTGCGCCGAGATATTCGGGTGTGCAAAAACATACAAAGGCAGAACATCCGAATTCTATACAAACTATCAAATTCCCTGCTTGCGATAACAATTTTGTACTCTTTTTTTTTTTTTTTTTTTAACTCCTTCAGCATCATTGTTTGTGCCGTTCTTGAATCCACAGAGGTGCGTCTGTTGCCATTGCATCATGTCTCCCTATACACCGAGCCGCCATCATGAAATCCGGTCATTTTACATTCGTTTGATGTTGGGTGTGGTAATGGCCCTTCTTGGGATAGCATCGCTGTTCGCAGCACCAAATCCAAAAACCTTTTCGCGACATGAGGCAAACAGAACTGTACTTCTGGCTACAGCACACAACAACAACAACGATACCATTTCTACCATTGTAGAACTGCGATACCTCCCTGTGGGAATGCGAGAAAGCGGCGCCAATGCCATTTTCATCGTGACTTTGATTGCTGTTGCCATAGCAGGGGGATACACAGGCAGTGTGATTCCTCGAGTGGAAGCAGAGATCAAAAACACCTCTCAGAACAAGGATGAGTACGATACACGGATATCTAATGTTTGGGCAAGGGACGAACTTGATCATCTTGCCGGCCCAGTCGATCGCTGTTTGTGCTTGTTGTACATGATGGTTGCTAGTATCGGAATAGTCGTTGCCAGCGCTATATCTTTCATCGACGACTTGAAGAGTCCAGAAATCAAGGCGGCGGAGCATCTCGATGGGTTTCTTGGGAGCGTGGTTAATTCCACCAATAATACTGTCATACTCGGCAGCGACAAAACAGATGGCACATACAGTTTTGCGGCATGGGTTTGTCAATGGGAACCCCTCTTGATTGACAACCCCGGCCATGCAGAATTCCAAGCTGCTTGTCGGAGAATGGTGAGTTTCTGCTCTGTTCCTTTCACCTGAGCATTTGCCATTCATTGGCGTTTTGTTTTCCTGGAGACCCTCATCTGCTTACACCTTTTGCCGGGACCTTTCCAATAGACTGTATCAAGATATCTCTTGATGCTTGTTTTTGTCGTTGCTGGTGTGCAAATGATAGCCGCTACACAACCACGCTTGACCGCTACACTGGCGGACTGCGTTGCCAAAGTCTTCGACTCTAGCTGGTGGAAATCACCAGGGATGGAATGGATTGCGCTGGGATCTGGGCAAGATGAGGAATCTACAATCGCGGAGGAAGGAGAGGAAGAATAATCAAGAAAGCATAAGGTCTTTTTGAATACGGTATCAGGGATGGGACTACAAACTTTTGATAAAACGTGATCGAAGAAGAAATTTGATCACCTAACCATGTAGCTAAACTGCAAAGACGGCAAGCTATTGTCTTGACCGCCAGGAACCCCTTTCCAAGTCCCTCTTCCTCGATTTGTAAATGAATACTGTATGGCCAGAGTCTGTAAATTACACTTGAGCGAACAGTAAGATGTTGAGTCGATTCACTGGCAGCGAGGCGCAAGGGGTACAGCAGGCTCCAGGGATTTGCAAAGGACAGAGTACTTGAGAAGGGCAGGCCACATGCTTAATGTTCCTTCTCCACACGACAGACCAGAAGATTCAAGAGGTCAAGGAACAGAAGACAGGGAGGTCAACACGGTCAAGACCATTAGCAAATCTCTCTCGCTGCAGGAAAAGTCCGAAAGGATCAACACACTTATTTGGAGAGGTCGGTCTTGCTTTTTGTAAAGAGGCAATGTTTCTGACGACAATAGTTGTGGTGAGGAGAGATTCTGAAGGCAAGCATAGAAGTCTGTTTCGTGTGGTTCTCTCTCGGGGGAGTGCCGTCTTCGGCGAGGGGGTGAAGTTCCAGGAAGAAGAATTTGAGGTGCTTCCAATCAACATTGTCGTGTTTTTACCATCATGCTCGGCATCAGTCGATCGAGGTCAAACGTTGCCATGTTGGAGAAGAACGTCAATGGGTGCCTGTCTATTAACCTGACATCTGCTCATGCTTGGCCTCGTCTGACATGTTGTAGCGCATATTTACTTTCACACGAGGTGTGCGGTTGTGTGGGAGAGTCGGTGGGTCGGCTAGGTGGCCAAAGAAGAAAGGGTACTATTCGTCCATGTGATTGAAGTCCGAAGGCAGCGGATTGTTGGGCTGAGTGGCGAAACCCAGGTTTAATTCTTCTCGGACATTGTAGCCAAGGCGATCAAGTACCCTGACGATATCATCCTGCTCGACTCTTCTCTGGTGATCTGGTAGAGTATCCTTTGCCGCGATGGGGCTCAGTTGCTGGAGAAGAGCGAGGTCGGCGAACTGAATGATGTGCTGGTCGAACCTGGCGACATTGTCTGCATCGTCAGCTAATGCGCCTGCCAAAACGTTGAATGTGGTATCGCTGTCCAGGACATCAAGGCAAGGGGGTTGTCGAGCTCGGGCTTGCTTTGGTGTCTGCGAGTAAAGATCTGACCATCGTATCACCAGATGAAGAAATCTAGGAGGTTGGCAGCCCTGAACTCAGGAGGGAAACGGTTGTTGTATGCGCCGTAGGAGGCGCAGGCATGGCCCACCACTTCATGCGAGATGTCGATCTCGTATGTTGCATTGAAGTTGTCCAAGATATTGACAGCAGCGGCTGGGCGGAACTCGTTTGCTGGCAAGGCAGGAAGTTCACGGTCTTAATATACGTTATTGGTTTTGGCGATACGCAGAGCGACCCTCCAAGCTCCTTTATGGCGAGCTACTATGACGGCCTCGGCAGTCGAGATGATCTCGCGCTGTTCAAGGTAAGAGAGTGCATTGGACTGCTCACGCTTTCGGTGGACTTTCTCTCTTTCTTGGGCGAAGTAGAATGACTCTTTGAAGCTGATTGCGACATCAGATATAATGACAGATCTGCGGTCGCGGTAGGTGTAATTCTCGTTGTTGTCGCAGAGCAAATAGACGATGTCGCCAGGGAGGTGCGGCGCATTCTCATTGGTGCAGCCGATGATCTCACCAACGAGCGGGAGTCTTCTGAACCTGTCTTTCTTGTCGATAGTCAGATTGGCCTGCTTCTCGCGTTCTCTGGTGGCCTCATCAAGGAGGACGTTCACTCTGCCAGCGCCCCTGCGTGCGCGTTGCAAGCGTTGGTATCTGGCATCTCGATGTGCTTGTGTGACTCGTCTGTCGAGTTCAATGCGCTCGATAAGGACCATGTTGGATGAATCCGAGGCAGGAGGAGATGGTGTGATCTTGAGTGGATTTGGCAACGGAGTGATGCTCTCGCCAAATGGTGGTGCTTGAAGGAGCGAGAAAGATACGCGTCGAAGTTGTGTGGCAACGGAATGATATGCGAAACAGAGCAAAGACTACACTACACGAAGACACCATCCCACGGAGAGCAGGTGAAATGTGCGTCTTTCCATGGAACTATCTGATCTCGTGATTTCTCTCGTGCATTTACACACGTAGAAGCACTATACCATAGCATGAGAAGGATGAGATGCAGCTTGGAGTTTGTGACTTGGCCTATACTTCCAGTATAGCGAAGGCTAGAAAGCACTCTATTCAAAGGCACAATCGTATTTTCAAACAGAGATATGGCCACAGAGAGCAGACAAGACGGTGCCCCTCAGTGGACGTTGTTATGTTTGGCGGGCGTATTATGCACCTATTCAGAAACATGCATCACATGTTTTCAGATCGGAGTACCAGATAGAGTATGACATGCGATGGCTTTGGATTCATGGAAACTAAAGGCTGTTCCTCTGTAAACAGCCGTTGTTTTGTAGTCATGCAACTCAATGAATGGCTAACTATCCGACCATGCCGAGCTGGATGAAGGCAAGGCGTTTCCGCCTCTTGAGCTCAATGAAGGACTGACTGACTCCCCGGACATGCCGAGCTAGATGAAGGCACGGCGTTTCCGCCGCTTGAGATGCTCTGCTTCACCCTACGACAACTTCTGTCCAGAGAACTTCTGCACCATATCCCAAGTCTCACGCTTGTGAGCACGCTTTGCGTGTCTTCTGCTTCTGGCGGGCTTCAAACGGTGCTTTGCGTTGACTTCTGGCCGGTGGTGCTCTTCGGAGCATTGCTTGCAGATGTAGGTATCGCACTTGTGGCAGTGCAAGACGCAAGGCAACCAGACACGGCATCGAGCTCCAGATCTGCCGTCTTCACAGAGAAGGACACCTTCTTGTCCGAACATTTTCTTGTAATGGATAGGTTCTAGTGGTGGAACCCCCTGGCCACGGAAGTCTCTCCAAGGACTGGTATGCTTGCACTAGTAAAGGCTCGTTAGATTGATGGTGCAAGCTGTACGAATAAGCTGACACTTTACCTCAAGGTTACTGTCTTGAACGGTCCAGCCAGGGTTTAGTCTGGTACCATCGCGAGCAAAGAAGCGGTTGTCGATGATGGCTTGTCTGACAGCATAGTTGTTGGCGTTGTCAGAGCGAGGCAAGGCGGCGAGGGCGAGGTTCTGGCGGCTGACGAAGGGGGCAACGACGGGCCTGGCAGCACTCACATTGCAAGACCTTTCGGCCTCGGCTGGAGTGCTGCCAGAGTGTGCGCCTGCGGCAGGATGTGACGGGCGCACTCCCTCCTGAACAGCATTATATTAGCGAGAGACTGCAATCTTTGATAGAGGTGCTCACATCGTCGTCGTCGTCATCATCGACGCGAGAAAGTCTTGCCTTGATGAGATTCGACATGGTGGATGGTGGTGATGAAGATTGGGTTGGTGGTGGACGCGAAGAGGAAGAGTTACAGACAGCGAAGTGAAGTCATGGCATGGGAACAAAAGGTTGACCGAGTGATTGGCTGACGAGCTGATTTTTCACTCGGAAAAAGAAGATTGACAATAGCACTCAAGATGACGGAACAAACAAACAATGGGACCATTATCATGAGAGTTGATGTACGAAAGAGTTGGAAGTGAAATGAAGATGCATTGTTACTATAGATACCAATCGAGCCATGAGCAGAGCTTGACGCTGCTGCTGCTGAGTGTCTCTACCAGGCCTTGCGGCCTGGTCCTGTGCAATACTTATGTAAAATACAAATTCGCAGCTCTTGGTCTTCTCATACTGACTAAAGGCTTAGTCTGCTGTTCCAAACTTGGCAGCGCGAGCTGCTTTTCTCTTCAACGTGGAGGGTCTCTGACGCTGTTTCGCGTTGACCTTCTTGGAGTCCTGATGCAGCTTGCAGCACGCCTTGCAGTAGAAGGTGTCACACTGATGGCAGTGCAGGAGGTTGCGGTGCCAAAGGCGGCACTCGGACGAGCGTCCGTCTTCGCAAAGGAGAACTCCAGGTCTGTCAAACATCTTGACGTACGAGACACAAGATGGAGGTTCGACGGCCACTCCGCTGCGGCCTCTGGCGAGACCGGTGTGGGTGCACTGATTGAACGTTAGCTTGGTTGGTGTAATGGCAGCATAACATAAATGAGTCTTACCACGAGGTTACTGTCATGGGGAGTCCAACCAGGTTGAAGTCTGTTCCAGTCTCGGACATGGTAGAAGCCACGCGTGATTGCCTGTCTGACCTCATGAATGTCTTGGACGTTGTTTGCATGAGTGAGAGATGCGAGAGCCATGTCGTGATGGCTCATGGATGCAGATGAGACAGGAGCGGGTGATTGAACATCGGTGGAAGTGCCAGCCCTTTCGGGCTGGCCGTGAGCAGATTCAGGAGAGCGAGCAGTGACCGGAGGAGGGGTCAACGGACGAGGCGAAGAACAACACGACAGGCGAACTCCTCCCTAGGCAGCCAGGTCAGTAAAGCATCACAATTGATGGAGGTCAAGGCTCACGTCGTCGTCATCATCATTGGCGAGAGAGAGTCTTGCAATACCTGCGATGATGGGGTCTGACATGGTGATGGTGGAGGGGTCGGAGGTGGAAGAGGGAAGAAGAGAGAAGAGATGAATGCGCTTCTTATGGACGCGTCTCGGGGAGGTCGCAAAGTTGGAAGGCGCAACCACTTACTCTCAGTCTTGGCTGTGTTTACTCGCACCTACTTCACTTTGACAGTCCGCGTCACAACAGCCACGCTTACTCTAGGCGCGCAGCTTCTGTCTTCTTTCTTTCTTCCCTCCCTCTTCACCAACGTCAAACAAACGTTCTGCATTCCATCACAATGAACTCACGTCTTCAGAGCAACCCCGTGAGATCCCACGACCAGACCGAAAGGTCTGGTGAGCAAGGCGGAGCTTCACGCTCCGACCAGCCCGCAAGAGCTGGTGCCAATGACCAGCAAGGTGCTCGCGTTAGTCACTTGGCTGTAAGTTGACCTATGCCCATCGTGAGCTGCTCATCACTGACGTACATACGCGCAGACATTCTCTGACTTCGTCGTTCAAGCCCTGCGCGACGGACGCTTCCATAGCAGACCTCGTGAGCCCCAGCACTATGTCCTCACGGTCAGTTCATTCATGACTCCAACGTTATTGTTTACTCATCTGACTATCCGATCTTAGTGCAAGCACGTTCACCGTCGCTCCGGTGCTAGTGAGTATAATCCGATCTCCTACTCCACCATGTTTGACGAACCCGGTGTGCTGCAATGTGAAGATGGCCGTTCCTCTCGTTGCCGCGTCTGGTGGCCGACCATGAATCTATGCCCTCATTGTGGCATTCACTTCTGTCAGAAATGCGGTACTTTGCATGCGAAGAACGATGTCAACGCAGTGAACCGTAAGCGCCCTTCGACATTGAGAAGAAAAGCAGATCGCTTCCTCAAGCATCTGTACGGTCAGCAGCCCAAAGTTGTTCGTACTGGAGATGACAGAGATCGTTGAGAATTTACCCAAAGCTGGGTGAAGAACTTGGCCAGCCCGAAAGGGCTGGCATTATGCTCAAGCGCCGCGAATATGCATACTCGAGTCGCCTTATACTTTTCTGTAGTATCAAATCAATTGCTTCTGTGTTGGCCCATACTTATGCCTCCAGTGATAATCATCAATCTGTCATAGCACATCTCATGATTCTCATCGTTATGACCCAGACATAATTTTCGCTCATTTTGTGAGCCAGGAGAACCATACAAAGAGATACCCAGCCATCCCTAGAGAAAACTTCTTTGTTTGTTCGTGTCGTGATCATCCTCCCGATCCATATGACTGCTTGGTTAGTAGCCAAGGAGAGAGGTTTGCAGCAGCTGAGGTTGGCGATAGCTACAGGTCGGGGTAGGCGGTGAACGATTTTGCCACTTTCGTACTACTACCGACCCTGCTCCGCAATCTTTCCTTCCAACTACATCCTCTACATCTAGATCGAACTTGTTGTTTGTTACGATAGTTTCAGGTGGCTGTCCTATTCGAAGCGTCACCGACTCAGCGATATTGCTCCTGGCAGTACGTTTCCCATTCTTTTCACGTTCTTGGATGCACGATTTCTTCCAGAAGCAAACGGACAGCTTGGGGAGTGTTCATTTTCGTACTGGGGCTTGAAGTGAATCTCAAATGATACGACTTTCTCATTATCAGATGTACCCTAGACCAAACCCACTCGACAGAGACTGCTGCGTCTTGCTGCTTTACTCCGCTGCTGTTTCATTCGGATCTTGCTGTAATTGCTCAGCTCCGGGTGGAGATTCTCTTTGGCATTCGAGGACGAATCTCTAAAGCCATAGAGCTCAAAGAAACAATATGACAACTTCGATAAGATATAACAGGCAACGAGAAGGAGCAATCAGGAGTTGCACCTCGCAGAGACCAAGAATACACGCAACAAAAGAACCGTCATGATGACATCTATCACAGGACAGATTCAGTACTGTTACGCACAAAGAGATGCACCGCATATTGTCATTTCTATCCTCATCGTATTTGTACTTTGTCAACAGCTCCCTGGATGTTTCGGATTCCTGCAGAAGCAAGCGAAGCTGCTAGGTGTTTAGTCAATTTCACACATCGCCTCCAATTTTCCGACACATTCACACGTGCACCTCAAAAAGTGTTGTCGCTGAGTGGGAGATTCTTCCTCTCTTCTGCTCGATGCATCTTCTTCGCCACGCATTACTCACACCATGGAGCCTGCTGACGAAGAATCAGAGCGCACTATGGCCACTAAAGTCAAAGCCAACTCCGAAGACTTGCCTCCATCGGCTTCATCTTTGCCCATGCAACCTCCTGGTTCCGAAACAAGCGAAACCCATCCCCAACCTCCACCTAAGATGACGACAACCATTTACACCGCACGCGCTCTTCATCGCATACTCTACAACGCATGCCTCGCCGGTCAGGACATCACCCGCATCGAAGAAACTTACCTGAGCGACCGCGATTCCGCCGAAGATCTTATCCAAATCTCCCCTCAGGATGCGCCAATCATTCAACTCTGGGACGAGCAACATTCCCGCCCAGAGCGCGTCCTGGGCGACCCTCTGTCTGCCGAGTCGATAGCCCGGGCCATATTCTTGGCTCCTCACCCATCAAACACCCTTCAACGCAAGAGTAGCCACCTGAGTCACGAAACTGGTTCTCTCAGACTGGCTGGTGTTGGTCCCGGTATTCAAGATACATCATCACTTCCTCGCACTGAACAGAACACGGAGCCTAAGCGAAAACCACATTGATACGCGAGAACTCGAAAGGAAATCATCGCCTTGACTCCGTCTTGTCTGCGAGCTGTTTTACAGTTCTTGAGCCGTCCCTCCAAACCACGTTTCAACTAGAGTGACTATCTGCCGTACAAAAAATTGCCAGAACCTTGTCTTTCCAAGACGCCAAACATCACCCTTCTCGATCTTCTCAACAGCATACGTTAGCTCGACTTCCGAAAGTCTCATCAACAAGTTGACAGCGAGTCTAGCACCTTGCACACCTCTTGCGCCAGCCGAGAGGCTTGACTCGGACGTGGCCACGACTTGGAGCATCGCAATCAAATCTACCAGCACTTCGACTGTTCGCTGACCTTTACCGAACTACAACCTCCTGCTAGGTGCCAAGCTGGTCATCCTACGTACCAGATGCCTTTGATCCATCAAATCCAAGCAAAAGATAGTAGCCACAATCTTCAACAGTATCTGGTCCAGACCGCGACTAGTATGCTCACGAGAGATAGATGTGTTCCCCTCCGTTGGTAGTTTTAGGATGATTTTCACTCTCTTTTGCCTTCAACAAAATCAAGTAGACCTTATTTACACAAATCAAAGATCAAAGACTTCCTTCAATTAATTTTCACAAAACTATATCACGTGAAGAGAGCACCGTCAGGTTCATTCTTAGTTTTCTCACTTTCATCAATCAACCTACATATGCCACCAGATCTGTCATACCCACAACTTCAGCCCCTTTAGTGCAGTGGTTAGCACGTTCCTCAGATGAAGTCTTGCAAACACAAGCTGAGTAAGGTCTCATCAGTCTAAAGAGACTGAAAAGTCTTGCTCCCTGCCTGTGAAGACTCCTGAATTGGAAAAGCGTGAGTTCGATTCTCACAGGGGGCGCTTATCTTCTTTTTGCTCTTCTCTTCTGTGCTTTGTATGTTCTTTTGTTTGTGACGATTCACGATAAATCTTCAGAATCACGACAATGTCGACGGGAATACACAATCTCCTCACATTATGTTGGACAAGCTTCTGGTCATAGTTTCATTGTGAGTATCACGGCTTTGATCATCCCATATCGCTTTGATCACTCAGGAAATTGCCGCGTCGTGTCCTAAGTCTGGTACATGAGGCACAGGTCAGATTGTTGGTCGGAAAGCATGAATGAGGATGTCTATTGAAAGGGTGATATAGTCCAATATGTGCAGCTCCTCTGTCATCCAACTACCTCTTGGTCATCATACTTCAAGCTCTTATTGGCAATGAAGGAGATGGAAAGTTATACCTGCTGAATGCTTTGCTGAGTAAACACAGTATGGGGTTTACCAGGTAACAACGGGAAAGATCTATTTGGCATTTCTGTAAGAGAGACAAGTTGATCATTTCCGCGAGGCTAAGCGGTCCTGTTTGGTGTTCACTGACTCGAAATAGCCTCGATCTCAACGTTGTGAGTTCCAGTCCGATGAACTACAAGTAGCTTGATCATTGCAATATTGGGCAAATCCGGTACAATGGAAATCTTAGAGGCTGGTTCACAGCGACGAGATTGAGCTCGAAAATTTCCTCTATGATTTCGAAAGACATTCCAGTAACTGTGTGGCTGAGCACAGCATCCTCTGTGATATCTTGTTGCTGGGGCCCATGCCTTGAGCAAGGAGATACTGGAGTGTTTCAATATGACTTCCACACGCGGCAAAATGCAACGCCGTTCCTCCCTATAAGTCCTGAGCATTGACCTGCACACCTCTCCGGAGCAGCACCTACACCGGTGCGTGAAGCCGGGCGTCACGCAGTATCTGTACAATCTTGCCGTGACCTTCTCTGTGGGCTGCCCGTATTGCGGTGTCATACTGTCTGCTGCAAGCAGTGATGTCTGCACCACTATCTAGCAGCACCCGCACGATCTTGTCGTGGCCGCTTGATGAAGCTAATACCAGTGCAGTAAAATTCCCATCCTGAGCATTAACGTCTGCACCTCTTTCAAGTAGCATCTGTACGATCTTGTAATGGCCTCTGCTAGAAGCTTCCTGTAATGGGGGGCCTAACCATCCGCCATGAGCGTTGACGTTTGCGCCTTTGTTGAGCAGCATCTGTACGATCTTCTCATAGCCTTGTGATGAAGCTGGCTGAAGTGGGGTATATGAACATAATACGGATAGGTCACTCTGACCATTGACATCGGCGCCATTGCTAAGCAGCATCCGTACGATATTGTCATGACCGTTTGCTGAAGCTATTTCTAATGCGCTGCCCCACGGTTCGCTCTGGGCGTTTACATCTGCGCCTTTGTCGAGTAGCATCCGTACGATATTGTCATGACCTTCTGCTGAAGCTAGTTCTAATGCGCTGCCGTGCTCTTCGCTCTGGGCGTTTACATCTGCGCCTCTGTCGAGCAGCATCTGCACGATTTTTTCGTGACCTTTTTCTGAGGCTACCTGTAATGCGCTGCCGCTGCCGTACTCTCCGCCCTGAGCGTTTACATCTGCGCCTTTGTCGAGCAGCATCTGCACGATCTTGTCGTGTCCTTGTTTTGAAGCTGCCTGCAGCGGAGTGCCGTAGTCACTCTGGGCATCCCAATCTGCACCTGCGTCGAGCAGCATCTGCAAAGTATTGCTGTGACCTCCCCTTGATGCTGCGAACAAAGCCGTCCGGCCACAGGAATCTGCTTCTTCTACGTCGGCGCTTTCTACACTGAGAATGTGTTCTAGAATTCGATCATGGCCGTTGTACGCAGCAAGTCCCATCCTCGTCATAAATCTAAACCCACGAAATTTATTGGTCTTCGAACGGGTCCAGGTGTGGTAACTTTTTCCTCCTGTGTCATAGAGCTCCAGTGCATCTCGAAACGTGTCTTTCTCGGTAATGCTCTCGGAAAATCTGTGATGAGTCGTCCACCACTCGGAACAATATTCTGCAAATTCCTCTCTGCATCTCTGAGACTGGTCGCTTTCGTCAGGATCATAGTGATCGCAACAGTATGCTGCAAATACTTCCTGGTCGCTTTCGTTCGGAACATAATCATCTAGAGATTGACTCAGATCTTCTAGGTTGAGGCATCTGATACAGATCTCTGCCATCGTCTTTTCTATCTCCATATGCTCGAGACTGTGCATCCACAAGCTATTCTGTAAGCTTCCTAGCATCGGCGTACACTCCTGAGCGACGAGAAACTCCCGCGCTGTCTGGTGAATCAGGTATACTCTCGAGTGATTGAAAAACACGAAGAGACCGCACCAGTGTCTTAACTGATTCTCGAGATGGACTGCATTAATCTGAACATCCGCAGATGTTTCATGTTGCTCGGATGTTGCAAGGCCGAGAGCGAGAGCCATCTCGCCTACTGCAAGTGGACGTCGAGCTCCTACAATGATCCGCAAGATAAGCTTCACTTTCTGACGGCGTGCTTCTGGGATTCTGTTTAGAATCTTTTCGTAGGCGCCCTCTACTGAAGACGGAACTGAGTCGATGGGCTCCTCGTCTGGCCTGAGGCTGTTTTGTAGAGTCGTACGGATATCGTCGATTGCCAAATGGAGCCACAGGTACGTACGGTGCTCCATTGCCAACAGAGTCTGTTCTAGACGTGAAGATGTGCTCTTGCGAAGACCCAGCTCATTTGCTAGTTGTAGCACCCTTTGGTCGATGACACGGTTGATCTCTGCACGAATTTGGTCGTTCTCCTCCTCACCTCGCAGCCGTATGGCAGGTAGAGATGGGGGCATGTGCTGGAACCCTCTCTGGATGTCGTCATAGGGGCGACTCGTAACGATGAACTTGAGCGATGATTGATGGGGATGCTGAGAAGCGGCGGCGGTCTCGTGAAATTGAGCAAGCTTATCGATCAGATTGCTCCGGTCCCCATCTTTGCATTCGTCGAGAGCATCGAGTACACATATGGTGTTGTGCG
This sequence comes from Aureobasidium melanogenum CBS 110374, assembly GCF_000721775.1. Lineage (NCBI taxonomy): Eukaryota > Fungi > Ascomycota > Dothideomycetes > Dothideales > Saccotheciaceae > Aureobasidium > Aureobasidium melanogenum. The sequence continues at coordinate 185,791 of NW_024470071.1, forward strand.
CAGCCCCGTCTGACGTCGCTGCAAGTAAGATGCGCCATAACTTATCAGTCTCTTGCTGCAGCTTGCTTCCATCACTGTGCCAGGCCGCAGTGGCATGCTGTAGAAGGTGTGGCTGATGCTTAAAAAGTTGGTGCAACAACGCACAAAGGCAAATTGCGAGACTGTTCTGTTCGTCGTTGTCCTTAAAAAAGAAGTAGCAGATAGTGCTGCCAGCCGTATCGCTCATCAATCTTTCATCCACCAGCGATTTCGAGAGGACTGACTTACCGCAGCCAGGATCTGCCGAGATCCACAGCAGGTCATCGGTGGCACTTTCGTTCCAGCGCTGATACTGCGGATGATTCAACACCCACTGGCAGGTCTCCTTGACACGATCGGGATTGATATTCTTGAAATGCTCGTACGTGCTAGTCTTGAAGACTTGGTGACACTTCCGATGTGCTTCGTTTTGATATCTCAATGCTTCGTTCGCTAAGTGTTGGTTCGTCGAGTGCGCGTGCTCTTTGAGTACGTCTGTCGAGGACTTCGTTTCTTCAATCAGCTCCGTCACACCTTTTTCGACTAGATTTTTATTTCTTTGGTCAGATTCGTCAAATATTCGATACATGGACACAGTCACATACTTTTAGCTAGTACCTTTTCGAGCCTCTCTTCCTGCTCGACCCTACCCGGGATCATCCTCGTAAGGATGTCCTTTGCGTAGGCTGCCGCTGTCATTGCTGCATAGCCTTGCCACTCTTTGTTCTTGTGCGAGTCTGAGTAGTCGCAAATGCCTCGAACTACCAGACACGGAAAGTGGTTCATCAACCCAGCTGCTTCCATTTCGAAACATAATACGTCCTTCTCCTTCGCTATGGCGTCCCTTGTTATGGCGTCTTTCATCAGCTGGTCGGCAGATGCAATGACACCATAGTGAATGGTGGGATTATCCTCATCCTCTCTCCTTTTCCGACGCTGGACCAAATCGGCAGTCTGACCTCCACACACTTCCTTGCAACTTCGTTTGTCGTCTTCCGGATGAATGACATCAGACGTATAAAGTCGATCGCTCTCCGGGCTTGGCCGACTGTACTTCTGACGTAGCCTAGATTTCCTGCCCAGTATCTCCGTTATATTTGCTTCAAGCTGGTGGCCGTCGTCCTCGTATTTGCTTCTTAGACCATTGACTGCAGTGCGCACGACTACCGGGGGCTGATTAAGGAATCCGGTCGGCTCGAAGCTTCGTCCTTGGATGGCCTTGCCGTAGTTGTACTGGTACACACAAGGAGCACTGCCTTTCCGGCTGCTGACAACAACGTCTCCGAGTCGAATGTCATTCTTCGCTGTTGGCGCACCGCCCCCAATGCCTACCATCAGGCCGACTCGGACATTGGGAAAGCTGTGGAGCATGTCTTTGGCAACGGCTGTAGCGCTGCTCACCCCATACTCGCTATCTGGTAGCACAGCGATAACAACATTGTGACCGGCCATCTTGCCAAGTGTGTAGTCGTTACTGTCGTTGGCCGAAACGTGATCCGGGCTCCCGTGTGCTTCGTCGAGGAATTGGCGTGCTGCGGTATATTCTGTCGTTATCGCGCAGATCCAGCCTACGGTATACTGCTGCGGATCCGACATGTTTGTAGCAGATTTCTTTCAATCAGATGATATATGTGAGCAATGACTCTTGGTTGGTTTGATACGATCAAACCTCAAGTGGGCGGTATGCCTCTATTTGACCTTGTCTGGCTCACATGTGAGGAGCCTCGCAGGCGCCGTGGCTGAGCCGCGTGCAGACGCCTGCAGAATCCTGGTCATGCAACCAACATGACCGAGCGGCCCAGCCGCAAGACCATCGGAGGCTTGCAGTCTGACCAACGGACTTCGACCGAGGCAGTGATGAGAAGGGTGATTTTGATCGAACCCGCGAGGCTAATTGACGCAGAAGCTGCGCAGCTCTTTGAAGAGTACACAGTCGAACAATGAGTTCAGTCAATCCTGTTAGGGCTTTGTTTGAGATTTGCTTGTGAAGGGACTCCGATAAGCGCTGGAGAACAGCCTCCAGATCTCATATTCATGGGTCCATTTGTCAAGGAATCTCGTCTTGTCGCCGAGCCAGTCGATGTTTATGGGCGCGCGTGGCACGCCGGCCTGATACAGTAGCGAGGCGTCAACCGATGACGCGAGTGAGAAAGTGTGGACAGTATGGACGCAAACATATCAGCATCAAGATAATTGATGGCTTGCTGTGTTCTTCTCCCGCCTTGCTCTATCGCGACGAGGTGACTGCGGTGCAGTCGTTGGTCGAGTCGAAAAGGCGGTAAGACCCCGCTACGCGAGTGTGATTTTTCTTTTTTTTTTTCCTCTTTTCACTTCTCTTTTCCCTTTCGCATCGGCAGACACAGAGCGAAAAAGCAATCCTCTTGATCGTTCCAGTGGCCTCATCAATCTCGAAGAACCCATGAACACAACCATCGTAGAGAAGTTGGGGTCTGAGGCCACAGGGGCGTCGATATGCCATTGCTTGCACTTCCACGAAGCGCGAGTCAGACATGTGCTAGAGGTCATTCCGTAACTTCTCGAAGAGATCACGAAGCGGCGCTGGGCTCTTCTCGACCTTAGCAACATCAGTCGGCAGACGCAGAAGAAGACGGCCCACCGAGAGTGAGTATTCAAAGCCACCAAGAACAGCTGCAACAGATCGCATGCAGATGTTTGTGAGATCGGCAGTTTGACCATAAATCGGCTTGCGCGTGGTGAGCGTGGGCCAATGGAAGATGTTCATCAAGAGAGCAGCTGTTTGACCAGATTAAGCCCTTAATCAAGCCATGTAGGTATCTGAGGCGACTTTTTTAACGCATTTCAAAGAGTGTTGGCTCCATAGACAGATCCTATACTTATCTCTATGGTCAGGCTCAAGTACAGGATACAACTTTGCATTTCGTCGGCTCATTGATGTCTTAATACCTCCCGATGGAGAAAGCGATGAACTTAACATTGAACGTTGTGACTATCTTTAGCATATCAAGAGTAGTGGTCACATCAATTTCAAAGAACACATTTAACGAAGAAATCAAGAACAAACTCCTCCTCGTCCCAAATCAATAACTCCTTGTTTAATGTGTGCAAAAGTACACCGACCAGCAAGATTAAAACATAGCTATATGGTCATGTAACGCCATCGAGACTGTCTTGTATTTCTTCATCCACTACATCTTTCGTTAGTCTACCACCTTCTCTCCAAGTTACTTTTTCATACTGCGGCAACTAACTCGTTCATTCTAAAGAGTTACTGCCTTTCGTACCCCGTTCTTCAACAGGTCCACCAAATCTGACATCGCCAGGCTTAGGTCCCGTCCAAACATCATGACTCACAGAACTTCGCTGTTGTTCCATGTATTGTTGTCCCAAGCCGCTATCTTGAAATTCCCCTCGGTGTATGACTTCATAAGTATCGGGGTCGTGGATAAGGATATGCACTTTTCCATCGACCGCATTGTAGCCGGTAAATACATCTTTTCCAGTCTCGTATTTGTCCAAGAAGGCAATGAGTGCGTTTTTCTCCTCGGCGACAACAGTGTCGCTGAGGCTGATCTTCTTCGATTCAGACATTGTAGAGTGGATATTGATTGAATGTGCTTTCTTCATGTTAGCAACTTATACCTTAGAATCAAAGTAATGTATCGTACCGGACAGGAGACTAACTCGAACAGAGATGGGTGATGGAGTGTGATAAGAGGTCCTCTTCGCTTATGCTACTGTGCGTTGGTTTAAGTAGCTTCAGACAGACCTGCGGCCGTAAACAAAACCCTTCATACACGAGCGACGTTGCGAATCAAGGCGATAAGTCCCGAGGTGAAAGTGTGTGGATTCAACTCCTTTCCCAAGCCAAGATAGGCACCTTTTGCGATTTCAAGCTGGAATTTGAGGGCAAACTTGTGGCACTGGTCGCTATATCAAGGACTTCTTAGCCGACACACCACGCTCCAAAGGCCTTGCCCCGTCTTTCGGACCCCACACCCATTGTCAACTTCGTACGTGATGCTCATGACATCTATCCGAATCAAAACGTCTTGATGGCTAGGAGGTATGGCATACTTGGCCTTGGGAGCAGTCGATTGATGTCGTGGCGAGGATATTGTGGAAGACAGATCAACGCCGACGAACTTCACCAAAGTGTTAAAATATCACATCGTGTGAGAAGACGTGGATATTCGTATTCATTCCTATTCCTGTAAAGACTGTGTTCTTGTGCCTGATTCTGTAAACCCCCAAACAAACTTTATGTGCTCTGGGTGCCGTTGACGATGCAACAGTGTGATCATCCAGTGACTGTCTTACAGTTCAATGTCGTCGTACCTACCCTACCATTCCAATTCGATTTTCTGCTTACATTGCATAGTCCTCATCATCACTGTACTCTTTGGGTTCGTCGTCGTCACTGAATTCAGGCACTGAAACCTCACGAAACCCCTGATGACAATCAGTCACAACTCATACATAAGGAGGTTGTGGTAGACTTACATTTTTGACAACAGCCCATCCACTACTGCCGGTCTTGACACGAGGAGCTTGGACAGTACTGGCATAAGTCGAGTTCGAGAATCCAGAGCTGGATGAAGCAGAGGTAGTGGTGTTGGTTGTCACGCGAGAGTTGGTATTAGTGGATGGAGCGGGTACAAAGCCGTTGCTGGAAGCCAATGGCGCACCTCCGCTGGTGGACGAACGGGAGGTGAGGTCACCGGTGATGCTCTGTTCAAAAGCATAAGCCATGTTCAGCAAGATGTATCAAGTATACTCACAGTCATGCAGTCTTCATCGGAATCATCGGCCTCGTACGGGTCCTGCTGTCCAGGCCTGACGTTCTCGATCTGGCTGATACACGTTGTGCATCTGGCAGAATCAGGGTCGCGCCTCTGAGTTTTAGAGAACCTGCCGAGACTGAGAGTTTTGTTGCATCCGGTACATTTGAGCTGCGTGAGAGGTGCAGCGGTGCAGTTGCTGCAGACCATTTTGTCGAATATCTTCTTGTCACCCAGTTTTGCGCCATTGCTCAGCATCCAATTGGCATCATTCTGGCGGTTGTTGGCGAAGCTGGCGAGGGGCCGGAACTGAGAACATCTCTTGCACCAAACCCTGCAGAATGTCAGTGTACGATAGGTGGACCAAGCTGAACATGCGTACAGATTAGGCAGCGAGCGTGCATTCTTGTACTCTGGTGGTGGAGAGCGGACGTCTTTGGAGGCTGAGCTCATGTTATCGGATAGAGGTAGGGATCTGGAGGTTGTCTGTCAATAGGGAACACACGAGCCGAGCGAATGAAGAGAGGTATGATGCAGGCAAGCATGGTGCAGTCCATGATGAATTGAGAGTTGTAAGGGAAGATGGCAGGTAATGGATTGTAAGGTATGCCAGGGGTATCAGGTTGCAAAGGGATGAACATCTTACATGATGTTGATGAATATGGATGAATGTGAACTTTCACGTAGAAGATCGAAATCTGGAAGAGAGAGAGAGGTTGATTCCAAAGCTGGCAGCAAGATGAATGAGGAAGTCGAAGGCATGATAAATATGGAAGGCTCAACCAAGCGCTGCGTTTGGCGGCTCGTTTGCTCGGCGTTCCTGAAACAAGTCTTTCAACCAACGAGACAGTCTAGTAATCGGATATACCTTGTTTGAGCCGATAGAGCATGTTTTTCAAACAATGTTCCACAAGAAAAATGATGGGACTGTTGGAGATTTTGGCTGTTGCGAAAGTAGACGAGGCTTGACATCGAACCAGGCAAGATACAGAATATGCCTGTTCAAGAAGACAAGATAACACCAGAATTAGAAATATTGTTCAGTGATTCGCAGCTCTGATTTACAGATTGCCAGTGTATAGTACCATGATTTCTGGTAACGCGGTTTGCAGGCTTCAGCGTATGGTAGCTTCATGTCCCTACATTAACATTAGCACATCACGCAAGTATCAAACGAAGCACAGTATGTTCAAGCCCTTGCAGCATCCGCATGCTGCTTGAAAGGAGCGTCTTGAGAGGCAAACATAATCTGTCATGTCGCTGAGATGGGGATTTCCACCAGCGCCGAAGCTTCAACACCAGTCCCAGAGAAGTGCACAAGAGGACAAGAGAAAGATCAGCATTAGAGAGAAGAGGAAAGATTCATTATACAAGCCTCAGCGTTCGAGACCTCATGCAGGTGCGAAGCCGGAGCCCGTCACAATTTGCATCGCCATGCTGAGACAACCCATCAACCAGGTCTAATTTTGCGCTCTAAAGGATGTATTGGTACAAGGTATCATCGTCGTCGTCGCTTACTTAGTCTCCTCAGCCAAGAAGGTGATGAGGTCGTTGCGGTCCTTGGCCTTCTTCAAGCCACCGAAGGCCATCTTGGTGCCGGGAATGTACTTCTTGGGGTTCTCGAGGTACTCGAACTGGCGAGGTTGTTAGCGGTTGAACGACTGTGTAAGACTGCCATGTACAGCAATGCGTGAAGGATCAAACTTACGAGAGTGTCGTTCTCCCAGGTGATACCCTTCTGCTTGTTGGCATCGGAGTAGGCGAAGCCCTCGACCTCACCAGTCTTGCGACCGAAAAGACCGTGAAGGTTGGGTCTTTGCGTATGTTAGCATCTGAAGAGAAGGTGTTGAGAGGGAGAGTGTATCAGGCATGGTTGGCAGTATGCGCAGCCATGACAAGAGTATACTCCTTAAGGCAAAACATACCCAATCTTGTTACCCTCACCCTCCTTGAGGTTGTGGCACTGAGCGCAGCGGGTCTTGAAGAGGTTGGCGCCCTTCTTGGAGTCACCTAAGATGTGTTGTTAGAACGAGGTTCTTGCTTCGATGGCCATTGAGATGCGGAGGAGAGGTGGCGGCGATTGCAAGCACGGGAACGAATACGCGAGGCTGAGTCCTTGATCGCAGACAGCATTGAAGATTGAGAGCCGTCCAGGGTGCGGCGACTAGGTATTCATCGATCGTTCGTCGTTCGTGTCCAGTGCTTCCAGGTGCGCTGATGTGGTGTGAAGCTTGAAGATTGAGGTTACCTACCAGGTGCGAAGCTGTCCTTGCCCATTTTGATGGATATGTAATGTGTATGAAAGGGTTGGAGGTGTGTAGGAGGTTGTGGCGGTAGAATAAAGAGTGAAGAAAGGTGGATGGGAATTTTGTTCGACGATCGCGGCGAACCAAGGAGTTTCCAGGATGCAGGCGTCGCGCACCGACCACCACAATCAACCAATCAATGCAGGCCAGAAAGTCAATATTGTTGGAAACACGCTTGTCGCTCGGGAAGCCTCGGAAGATTTCTTGTTTTCCATCGTTGTCTTTGTTCGCCAGCTGTGGCAATCCTCACCTCAACGTATCATAGACCTGTGCTCTATGAGCTCCAGACTCGATCTCGAACATAGAATGCTTCCTGTTCTTGCTCGTCTGGTGTTACAACGATCCCATAACCTTCTAGAAAAGCCACAGTTCCAAACGAATAATTTCTTCTCCCTTGACCAGTCGTGATGCATGACTTGACGCGGTTTGACGTCGTGTCGAAAATCAATCACCGCGCCAGCGGCTCAAGCTCCTTCAGCTTGCTTGCAAGGAGCTGACTGGCGTCAGGGCAACACGCGACGGAGATCTTGATCTGATACGTGATGATCTCTGATCAATCATCCATTTCCTTTTTGGTTTTAACCGAGCACGGCTCAACGCTTCCTCTGGGCGGGCAGCGGGCTCCTTTAGCAAAACCCCCATGTTTGCTCCCGCTGTCGAGGTGTCCCAATCTGAAGCACCCTTCTCGTTAGGGCCAATACCACTTCCTTTTTTCGAGACATGAATCAGATACCCGAGATTCTGTATGGCAAAACCGGACAGAAGACTTGGTGTATCGTTGGTGCATCCAGAGGTATAGGTCTGGAATTCGTACGACAATTGATTGCTCGTGAAGACCGCATATTCGCTACCGTCCGCGACACCGCCGCCGTTCATGCATCCGGGCTCTGGGCGCAAGCAGGAGGTGATCATGGTCGCTGTCAAATGCTGATCTGTGATGTCTTGTCAGAACAGAGCATAAATGTAAATTCGCTCCTGCTTTCTTACCAGCTCTTTCTTTCCTCGTTCTCGTTTACATACTTTCCTTCTTCGCTGTCGTTCCTGATCTCTTCTGAATTCATATGTGTACTGCTTTTCCGTAGTAGACATGGCTAACAAAGCGTTGCGAAGAACTTCGTTGCTCAACTTGCTGCAGTACCGGACCTGAAGTTGGACTATGTTGTAATTAATGCTGGCGTGTTGAGATATCCGAATGTAAGTAGTCGAGTGTCTTTGGATTGTTGTCGTAACTAATTGATGTAGAGAGCGACTGAGTTGTGAGTATGATGTCGTTGGCTCCGGACTCCCTGCACGAGGCTGACCATCAAGTTCTTTCGATGAATTTGCCTTCCACTTGCACACCAACACGATTGGACCGATCATCACCGCTCAAAGACTTCTTCAGACAATGATCCCGATTGGAACGATTGTCTTCATGTCCAGCGACTCTGGCTCAACACAGCGTTTCCTGGAGATGGAAGATGGGTAAGTACCTTTGTCAAGTACTTTGCATCCTTACTCACCGCTTCTTTAGGTTTGCAGCTTACTCCGCGTCAAAAGCTGCATTGAATCAAGCAATGCGACATATGGCTGCCGAGCTCAAGCGGAAAGATGATGATACCATCTTGTTAGCAATTCATCCGGGAGAGGTTGCTACGTATGTATATCTGGTGGCCGAGCGAAACGAGACATGTGCTGATTGTTCACACCAGAGATATGGCGAATATTGATCTTGGTTGGGAAGTTGACGGCATCATGACACCACAAGAATCAGTGTCGGCGATGATCAAGGTCATCGAGAGTAAAGGAATACAGCACAGTGGAACGTTCTGGACATGGGAGAATAAGGTATGTGACTTTAATGATATGTCTGACCGTTTTCCTGACTATTGCAGCAATATCCCTGGTAAAAGCATGCATCGTTGTGCCCAGGACGCAGTACTCAGCAAGCAACTTCTGCAAGTATCTAATGCTGATTGCAGAAGAAGCAGGACAGTAGAACAAAGAACTTGAGAAGGGATTTGGGGAGACTAGAGTATGGATGCAACTTCGACGAAGCAGTCGGAGATAGGTACAATATAATGTTGAATTCCTGACTCACGCATTTGGATTTGTAGATGCATATTACGTTTCGAGTAATATGTCTCGTGATCGGCATACCTTAGAAAGAACTCGCCCAGAAGATGTTGATGAGTTTCTTTGTCCGGCCACCGAGCCGATCTTCGGTTTTCTCGACAAGGCCATTGTCAGTTGGTAGCATGTTAATAGGCAAGTGTTACATGGTAGTTAGGATGGCACGTCGGATGGACTCTGGTGAAACAGTCGTGAGCCCACCGGAATGCGTTAGAAGTAGTTGCCGAGAGCCGCTGTAATACGGGCCTGAGTGCCGAATATGCATGCATCGGCCCAGTGGCATGAAAGGCGAAAGAAAGAGATGGTTGTTGTTGAGAAGAGGTGACTTTGTCGTGGCCTGGATTGGCTGGACAAAATGGTAGCACAGACAAAGTTGACCAGTCGGACGGGAACGTCATTCTGCAACGGCTTTGGACTTCTCCCAACAGCAGGATTGAGCAAAGAGCGGTGTCAAACACATACAAAGACAATGAATGTGATGGAGTCGAAACCGACAATGTCAGACGCGGCTAGAAACGCGCAGTGTCGGGAGGTAGGTGTGTAGGCTGTGAAGGAAGTCGAGAAGGCGCGATCGCCAGTTCCTTCCTCCTGCGCGTCCGTTCAGGCATCCCTCGACACTTTCTCACGCCGGCGACTCACATGTGGGGTGAGATGCATATATCCACCATTCCGCCTCGACTCAGATGACCTATTGCGCCTACGTTTCTGTTTCTGTTTCTGTTTCTACTGCTCTCGTGCTTTCCCTACTAATTTCTTCTCCCTTCTGCACTCTCTCTTCCGCCCCTCCTTTGCATCACAACATTCTTCTTCTTCCCCACTAGCTAGCTGGCATGGCTTCCTGGGACACTTACGATCATTCCCGCTACCCTTACGACGATTCTTACAATAAGCCACGACGCTCACGAAACGACTCGACGTATGCTCCTCACATACTTCTGCCTATCCCAATCTCGACCACTGACACCCTGCTAGCCTCGACCCCACCTATCATGACTTTACGCAACCATATCAATACCCCTCCATACCTACACGAACCCGGAGTCGTGCACCCACAAAGAGCAGAGACCACAGTCGAGCACCACGCCAATGGCCCCCTTTGCCGTACGTCGAAGATGAGGAGGACTCGCTGAGAAGGGAATACAAGCCTGAACCTATACACAATGACCACATTCCCTCAAGAGGCACCATCGGACAAGAGCCATTGCTTATTGATGTGCCTGACCACATCCCCGACCGTCGCTACGTCTGGGTCCCTTCAGCAAGAGATTCTTCCAACGCACAATCAACGCCTTCCAGCGACGATGAGCGAGCTAGACGCCGCCAAAAGCGCAACGGTCCTCGGATAGAAACAGCTGGACTTCCAGAGATGCGAAGAGAAGCTTCACCCTATGCTTGGATGAAGCCAACTTCATCTTCACACACCCCAATGCCGTCAGAAGACCTCTTTCTGTCGCCAGAGGCGCTTACTCCATCTACTGCTTTCAAGTCTACAACTTTCGACAAGCTACCACCAACCAGCATACCTCGCTCTGACTGGTCTGACCCCAAAACAAGTTCACGGCAAACTCCAACCAGAGACGGCACTCCACCACCGCGATCAACTTCACAACACGTGTATAAAGGACGTAGTACTGCCGAAGCCACTCGAAGTGCAGAAGACCACATCCCACAGAGATCGTCAAATCGGTATTCTTGGACCAAGCCAGACCAATCTCACTCGTCTCCTACAACACCTCTCAATCCACCATCAGTCGATCCCTCCAGAAGACGTTCGGAACCGATAGAAGGCTATCCACTTCCGACCGATTTCTCGCGCAAACCAGCACCTCCGCAAGTTGTCAATTTACAGCAGTCTGGACGACCGACTCAACATCCTCGTCACTCCAGTGAGGGAAGTTCTAATTCTCACGACGCCTATGCTCCGACTCGCAATTTGAGCTCAGACAAGCTGAGAGACAGTTACCCACCCAGTCTTCCTAATTCTAGGCCAACATCGCGTGGAGGCTCAACTCAATCCTCGCCACAACCTTCACCTCGCATAGTGCACCATCCAGAGTATCCTTGGAACATGGGCTCGGCCGCTTCGACCACGGCTCGCCGTGCACAACCACCTTCTCGTCTTGCTGAGTCGACGCTTCCAAAGACACCACGTCCCCAGGCATCTAGGTCTGTATCAACTCCGTACTCGCCACTTCCTTATCCGGATGACGATCGTCCATTTGAGACCATGCCCTCTGAAAGGGATCATCAATATTTCCCAGCACAATCGAGCACACTACTCCCACCATTCAGTGAGCCAGTCACGCGTGTCAACACTCCGAAACAGCCAACACAACCCAGCAAAGCGCGACCAGTTGAGGAAAGGTCTGCAGTATCTGGTGCATTGAGACGAGAGGCATCAAAATCCGAGGACCAATCCTCCAGCACAAGAAAGAGTCAAATGGAAAGGCTACCAGCATGCAAACGGGTGACATACAAATTGAAGTATGATGACTGGTACACGCTCGATGGATATCCTGGCTTCAGTATCTGCCCGCGCTGCTTCAAGTTTGCCTTTGACAGGACTCAACTGGGAACAGCTTTCAAGCTCGTGCCTAACAATGCACCCAGGATGGCCAGAAGATGCGAGTTTAGCAACCCTTGGATTCGACTTGCGTGGGTTTTGACCGCCAACAATCGTCACAACACCCTGAGTGTGATGACAACCATCTTCAAGGCTGACGAGATCGAAGAGCCCTGCCCAGGGAACGCGCGGGGATGGTGTAATTGGTACTCAATTCGCGACAGAGATGGTCATTTCTTACGGGACTTTATTGTGTGCCCGTCTGATGTGAAAAGGTTGGAAACACTTTTCCCATGGTTCAGAGGTCTGCTTGTACCACTTCCAATGAGGCATTCCTATGACGAAGACGAGGAAGTGTTCGGCCGCTTCTGCTCGCTACGAACCGACCACAATAACCGGTTCGCAGCCTACATCGACTGCTTGTTTCAGCTCCACGAAGATGCAGTGTCTGGTCAGCGGTTGCCTAGCACACATGAGTTTGTGTCACTTGTCCGACACAAGACCAGACTCCCCGAATGCATCCGTGACGACAAGCTTCAAGGAGTCGAGTGGTACTACATTCCATCATTGGCGCCTGCCTTGACTGTCTGCGAGGAGTGTTACCATGATGTGGTACTGCCATGGATGAGGTCAAATTCGGAGGTAGCTATGAGATTCAATCGAAGGAAACAGCCTGTCCGCAATGAAGGTAGAGGAGGAGTATCCTGCCAGCTCTACTCAAGACGAATGCGAGATGCATTTCGCTATGCGGTTGACACGAACGACATGAAATATCTTGCAAGAAAAGCAAAGGACAGAAAAGATGTTGAAGAGGATTTCCAGCAAAGATGCAGAGATCTGCAAAGAGAGGCCGAACGACTCAAAGGTCGCAGCGGGTATGCGATCAGCTCTCGGGCAGAGCAACAATTGGACGATCTTCAGCGTGAGATTGAAGCAATTGGCGAGACTTGGGAGATGGAGTGGGAGTGAGTAGAGACAAAAAGCTGAGTTTATCTGCTTCGGACATTCAAATAATATGCTGCCGGTATAACAGAACGGCCAGCCTTTCTCCTGGTCAAACTTGTTGATTAATTCTCGTCGTGATTGAATCAATTAATTAAATCAACTGTGACATGTGGAGCAACCCCAGATTGTTCCCCAGACCTCGGCATGTGTCAACATCATCATTCACATGCAAGACAATGGACAGAACATGACATTGACCATCTCTCGAACAAGGACATCCATGAACAAGACACTGAGCTGAACATGGTCGAGACATGGCGGTACAATCGAAGCTGTCACTGCCTGGCGGCCTCGTGTCGGAAGGAGCGCTGAAGAAGGCCGTGTCCGATCTCACAACTCTATACCTCAAACACCGCACACGCATCTCACGCGCCATCTACATCGGCCTCTTTGTCACCTTACTGAATCGTATCCGCAACGCCATCAACGAGCAGAAAGCCGCAGAGCAACAACGGCGAACGGCCGCTCGCAATGGAGAAAGAGAAGGAAGCACATCCACTGGCAGGAAGAAGGTCGAGCTCAACAGAGAGTTCTTTCGTAACCTGATCCGCTTGTTGAGGATCTGTATACCAGGCTGGAAGAGCAAGGAGTTGCGTCTTCTTGTCAGTCATAGCGTTTTCCTCGTTTTGCGAACATTGATCTCGCTCTATGTCGCTGAACTGGACGGAAGATTGGTCTCTGCTCTTGTTCGGGGCAAGGGCAAAGAATTCATTGGTGGTTTGCTGTGGTGGATGGTTGTCGCCATTCCAGCTACCTTCACAAATTCCATGCTCAGCTACCATCAGTGCAAGCTCGCACTGCAGTACCGCACGCGCCTTACTCAACACATCCACAACAAGTATCTGTCCAACATGACCTTTTACACCCTCTCCGCCCTCGACGACCGCATCAAGAACGCCGACCAACTTGTCACAGTCGATGTCAGCAAATTCTCAAACTCGCTTGCCGAGTTGTATGGCAATCTAGCAAAACCAATCCTGGACATGGTCATCTACAACTACTCGCTCTCGCGCAGTGTAGGTGGTGAAGGCCTCTTTGCCATGGGCTTGTTCGTCCAGCTTTCTGCTTCCGTGATGCGAGCTCTGACACCACCATTTGGCAAATATGTTGCCGATGAAGCACGCTTGGAAGGAGAATTCCGCTTTCAACACTCTCGTGTGATTGATTATAGTGAAGAGATTGCACTATACCATGGCCACGAAGCAGAAAAAGACGCTTTGGACAAAAATTACTTTACACTCATCAAACACGTCAATCGCATCTTGAGACGAAGATTCTATCACGGCATCATGGAAGACTTTGTCATCAAATACTTCTGGGGCGCTTTGGGGTTGATGCTCTGTTCCATTCCTGTCTTCTTCAAACTTCCCATCGCAAAGAACGCAGGAACAACAGCCAAAAACTCGACAGAAGCTTTTGTAACCAATAGACGTTTGTTACTCAGTTCATCTGATGCTTTTGGAAGACTAATGTTCTCCTACAAGGAGATTTCCCAACTTGCGGGATATACGTCTAGGGTTTCGACGTTGTTGGATGTTATCAAGGATATCCAAGCAGGACATTTCGAGAAGCAACTCGTGAGTTCCGCCTCGGTGGATGCTAATGCAGCTGTTCTCGCAGGCAGAGGCACTATAACCGAAGGCACTGATATCATGTTCAAAGACGTACCTATCGTGTCTCCCAACGGCGATATCTTGGTCTCGGCATTATCTTTCCACATACGCCCACAGGATCATCTGCTCATCATTGGCCCCAACGGCTGTGGCAAGTCCTCGTTGTTCCGTATACTAGGCGGATTATGGCCCGTGTACGGCGGCGAAGTCAGAAAACCTCCCGCAGAAGATATTTTCTACATTCCACAACGACCATATCTCTTAGCGCACGGAAGCCTTCGCGCTCAAATCATCTACCCCGATACCATTGCAGAAATGCACGAGAGAGGAGTTATAGATGCAGATCTGCTCGAAATCATCGCGTCTCTAGATCTGGACAATTTGCTTTCTTTGCCTACCAAAGATACTTCTCCCACTAGTGGTAATGAGGGATCAACGCAAACAGGCCTAGACACCACTGCACCCTGGCCCGACCTCCTCTCCACAGGAACACAACAACGCCTCGCCGCCGCAAGACTCTTCTACCACTCCCCGTGTTACGCTATCCTCGACGAATGCACATCTTCCTTGACTCCTTCCATCGAAGCTCTAATCTACACCCAAGCCAAAGCCCGCAACATCACTTTATTGACCGTCTCCCATCGCAAAAGCCTGTGGCAGTATCATACGCGTATACTACAGTTTGATGGCAAAGGAGGAGTGGTGTTTGGACGACTGGATGCGGAAAAAAGGTTAAGACTTGAGGATGAGAGGGAAGAGTTGGAGGAAAAGTTGAGGGGCGTTGAGGGCGTAGAAAGGAGGATTGCGGAACTGGAGGCTGTGTGAGATGATAAGAATATGCGAGCGCTGGTTTTCTTGTCAATGGATTGCAGTAGAGGTAGTAGGGCAGCAGTAGTGGGATGAATTGAAATCGGCATTGTTGACAACTTGTTTGTTCTCTGATCTATTTCACTGCCATGCTCCCCATACCCTGATCCGCATATTCACAGAAGAGGAAGAATTTTACTCGAAGCGAACGAATCGATATTGCAACCATAGCCTGAACAGGTCACCGTGAAACGGCTGGAGAGAACCACGAAGAAAAACTAATGTCCCTGACAAGAATTTCGATCTTACCAAGAATTAGGGTAAACACCAATATAACGTGTTTGTAGTAATACCAGCAAACTTGTTCTCTCAGAAAACATCACAAGCCTCATTCGCTGAGTTGTCATGCAATATTAAAGCACACCAGCAATCCTACACCTTTCCTTCCCGTTCGGTTCTTGCTCTTCAGCTTCTGTGCTCGGGGCGTCCCTAGCTTTGAGCCTGACCCACCCCCCTCAACTTCATCCACTTATCCTGCAACACCTTATGCAACCCTTGCACACCAGTTCCAATTTCACTCACACTCCCTGCAAGCATCAAAGCCTTCTCAGCCCACATCCTCGCTTGCTCGTTGTCTTCTCCTTGACCGTTTCCCTCTTCGATACCCGCAAACCACAAATCCACTGCATGGTTGAATGCCGTACTGGCCAACCACTCGAGCTCGTCAGGTGGATAGGCTTCTGGAATCTGTCTCGTGGCTGCTTTGGATGCAATAGCAGAGGCTTGGTCTAGACAGCGGAGGGAAATGATAGGGTCGGAGGTCAAGGTCATCTGGAAGAGGCAGCGTATCCAGCGGGCGAGGCGTGTGATGTCTTTGTTGTTGCGCCAGCATGTGTTGATGATCTTCTCCATCACAGAAGTAATGCCGGCGAGAAGTTTTGGAGTTACGGGCTTGGAAGGGTCAGATGTTATGTGAGTTTGAATGTGGATGATGAGATCTGCTGCGCTTCCAAGTCGATTTGAGTGGCGGGTCTCAAGGCACATCTGTAGAGAGGTCAGCTTTGGTGAGCAAGAATGGTGCTCAAAGCTTACTGAGAGGACTGTGTCTAGATCGTCCCACTGCTCAAGGCGCATGACGGCCTCCAAGTCGAATTGGATTATTTCGAATTCCTTGATCTCCATGTCCGATGTTGCGTCTGGAGGCAGTAATTCCTGTCGTTTGGCTTCTTGATATCTCTGGTGAAAAGCCCCGATTTGTCTTCTGGCATCGGTGTATAATTGCAACTGTCTTTGGAGTTAGTGAACATGTTTTCAAGATGGTGAATTTCAGCACTGACAGCTCGCTCAATGTTGTCCTCTGATCTCGCTAGAACAATCAAAGCAGAGGCGGCCAGGAAGCGACATAGGAGAAGGCGATTCAGAAGACCATCGTCTTTCTTGTCCTCATTGCGAAGCAGATCTATAAGCTGTTCTTTGTAAGCAGCGATCCTAGGGGCTCTTTGGAGTGTACGTACAGCAACGCTGGCCATCATGAACCTCGTCAGTAATTCAGGTTGCATGTCAGAGCAGTGCTTCAAAGCTGTATTGTAACAGTGACAAGCAAACCATCGAAGTTCGTCAATTCGTGCGTCGTGATCATCCGCATTCTTGAAGTTACTTGCATGCCTCATGACTGCCCAAGTCAGCCTTTTTCTGTCACTTGTGGTTTGGCTTCAGTAACAATACCTGCTTCAAAGACTTTGCACAACTCAGTCAGACCAGCATCGAGCGGCATATCATTATTCTTCAGCTCTGTCTCGATCGAACCAACTATACAGCTGTGCATTGTCAGTGCCGTGAATAGGTCGCTTGACATCTCACGAACCGAGATAGAACTGCCAACCGGACATCGTTCAGAGAGTTTTTCTCGTGAAGTTCCAGGATCTTTTTCAGAGTTACGATGAACTGCTTTCTATCGCCAATCTGTTGGGCTTCGAGTGCACATGCATACAGATACTTCTCGGTGTCCTTGGAAGATGACTTCAAGACTCCTTCGAGAGATTTTGTAGCTAGCGATGTTAGCTGTGGTGACAGAAGGTTAGATCTCAACCACATACCAAGCTCGGCATCATCTTCCTGCAGAGCAAGCTTATACATGAGATATTGTGTCATTGCGGCTGACTTGCTCTGACTTGACATCTGATGATAAGCTGCTCTTGCAGCGTTCACATCACCTTTGGAGAGTGCGACTGTCATTGACTTGCTGTAACCAATCAGAGCGGGCTCTTGTTCAGAATGGATTTTGCACAGATACTCACCGAGATAATTTGGCTTTGTTCACCTCTCCAGAGCTTGCGAAGATGTTGTGATTCGCCAAACTGCACCATCTTGCAGCTTCATCCTCGTTCTGTGATTGCTGTAAGGTAGTGACAGCTTTCCATATCAGCTATCATAATGTGAGTGAAGTTCTTGAGATAAGAGGCAAGCTTCCTGCTACTCACAGATTGAGAGGCGTGTGTCGCTTCTGGACCCAGCTTTGTCCCGGCTTTCATAGCGATGTCCTCAAACAGGTTTTCGAGTGATGGAAGGTGATCTCTCGCATGTAAGGAAAGAGAACAAATGTATAGCCTCATCACCACAATTTTCTCGACCCAGGGTTGTACAATAGAAGATTGTTCAAGCAATCTGTATAGCATAAGATCCAAGGTCTGGCATGCCAGGTGTGAGTGAGGTCCCGGGTTTATACTGGCGATGGTACTGTGGTTTGTTCCGCCAGCTTTTTCGGGATCATACGTGTTCAGTCTCTGTATTTGATACATGATTCTGGATGTCGTCAGTGTCGAGTCGCCCATGCACAATGAGTTGGGATCCATACGATCTGAATATTCCGTCCGAAATTATAGCTCCACGGATGATCTTACCTAGAACTCCACAGAATTCTTGGCCATCGAATGGCGTTGTAGCATAGATGATGTCCAGTCTTGTGAGTTGAACCTCAAACCTGAAGCCATGCTCCTACAATGGGTCCGGGTCAGTGAAGATCCTCCTTTCTTCGATGTCTCCATACCTGATCGAGCGTCACAATAAGACTGATTGCTTTCACCAAGGAATCAGAATCACCAACGCCGACCAGGGAGCGAGCTTCGAGTAGTAAGCAGGCTGTTATCTCAGATGTAGCTATTGCAAAAGACTTACCATAGTCAAGCATGACGACCACGCGAAGATCGCACATGTCAGAGGAGAGGATCTCAGAATCAATGTCGGCAAATACTTGATAGCTTTGCTCGAGCCACCTGGCAGCTGTGGAGAATTGCTTCTTCTGGAGAGCGAATTTGCCAACTTCGTATGTCAAGTCTGCTTTCTTCTCGGCGAGATGTAGCATATCGGATCTTTCTGGGAGAAGAAGGACTCTGCTGAGCCAGTAGCTCACATTGCCAGGTTTGTTCCCTTTCCATGACAATGTTGCCCTCAACAGATAATAATCGGCCATCAACTCTTTGAGCATCTCCTCGGCCTCGCTTTCCTGTTTGTCTTTCTTGTGTTCTATGGGTGGATCCTGCGTGTGCTCGACATGTTCTGCAACTTTTTCAAAGAGCATGGTGCAAAGGTCCAGCGTCTCTGCGGCCATACAGATCCGTGCTGCTCTCAAGGCAATCTTGAGGATGCGGACCAGGTTCTGAGAAGACTTTTTGCTGCCATGCTTGACGTAGGATCGGTGGGCCGCGTCTAGAAGGAAGTAGGCAAGGACCCGGAGCTGAGCTTCGAATAGTGGCCAGGTTTTGAGCAGTGGTGAAGATTGGTCTTTCAGGCGGATCGCGGTATTCCAGAGCTGTGTCCCTAGACGATCGTAGTCGGGCGCTCTAGCAGCAGGCAAACGGGGGTAACTGATGCGGAGAGTGGTCTCAAGGTTTTGCATGGCGACAGCGTTGACATTGCCCGAGTCTATGCGCCTTATGAGTTGCGCAGCAAAATCTACCATGTCAATGTTGGTGGTTGATTTTCAAGGAAACGGTAGAATCTTACCAAGATACGCTGCAATCTTTGTGTCATTTTCTGATTTTCCTTTGGTCGCCATGATCGTTGGTTTGAGTGACATGAAGTAAATTATGCGCAGATCAGATAAATCGAGCTTGTCGAGTTGAAAACCTGCAAGTCGGGCAGGCACCAGCCTCACACCTGCCTTTCTGAACTGCCATTCCCGTCCGGGTAGTACATGACTTTTATGCCTATTCAAATGCACAATACTACCAAGAAAGCGGATGAGAGTCGACACAGTATCAGCTCTCTCTAGCCATGTCTCTACCATCAAATACAATTGTGCCTTTTTATAGTGTATATTTTGCTTGCCGCTGCAGTCGGAGTACGATGGAAGTCATAGGGGAGATAGTGGCTTACAGTTCTTCTTGATCTCGAAATCAGCAGCGTTAGTCTAGTGGTCAGGACGCTACACAGATAATGCCTTGCAAACACAAGCATGTAGGGCGGTCATGAGGCAGCATACCGAAGGGAGAGTGGAAGTGATCATCTGAAATGTAGAGACGTGAATTCGAATCTCACAAGCTGCAATTATCTTTTGCCATGGCGTACAAATAAGATATCAGTATCGAATGCGAAGCTCAATGCAGGTATCCCAATCTGGCGCCGCACAACCACAATATAGACTAGCCCTGTGCCAGCTCCATTGTGTAAGCTTCAACTGGGTTCAACACGTCGTTAATACAGTATTGTCTGTTGATACAGTATTGTCTGATGAGATCTCACAAATGGTCGTGAAAGAAAGGAAGAACAACGAATCAGAAGGAGGCACTCAAAGCTTACCAATTCTGCCGAGGTTCCGACAGCGGCGGAGGGCTTCTGCGTCATTCGATGCTCAGATAATTGTTAATCTTTTGCGGACACGAACAAATACAACACATTTCGCCTTCCCTAGGACACACAACATCCTACGCCATGCCTGCCAAATCAACCATGTTCACGTCCGCCTGCAGAAACGTCGCCCGCTCGAGCGCATCAAGGACCATTGCCACAGCACCTATTCGCAGGAGCTTGCACCGCCTGTCTACACCTTCATCTCTTACCTCGACCGCCACCAGATACCGTCCGAGTGCGCCTTCGCTCAAGCCCGCTCACTCTCGATTCCCTGCCGGCACTCGCTCAATCTTCATTCAAACCGAGGACACTCCTAATGCCGACGCCCTGAAGTTCATTCCCAACTCTCGCATCTTGCCCGAGAACTTTCAATCATCCTTCCTCGAGTATCTGTCGCCGCGCTCAACACTTGCGCCTCCTCACCCATCGCCTCTTGCTGCTCAGCTGCTGAACGTAGAAGGCGTTTCATCCGTCTTCTATGGTCCCGACTACATTACCGTTACAAAAGACTCTGCCACCCCATGGCCGCACGTCAAGCCTGAGGTCTTTGCTTTGATTACCGAGGCCGTGACATCTGGACAACCTCTTGTAAACACGGTTTCTGGAAAGAGTGGTGAAGAGCAAGCAGTCGAGAAGGACTCTTTGGAGTACGATGAGAATGACAGTGAGGTTGTCAGCATGATCAAGGAACTGCTCGAGACTCGCATTCGCCCTGCTATCCAGGAGGATGGTGGTGACATTGAGTTCAGAGGTTTCGTCGACGGCCAGGTTCTTCTGAAGCTGCGCGGTGCTTGCAGGACTTGCGACTCGAGCACAGTCACCCTGAAGAACGGCATTGAGAGCATGCTTATGCATTATATCGGTTCGTATCTTCTGGCTACATTACCTTCGCATACCAGACTAACGGCAACACAGATGAGGTCCAAGGTGTCCAACAAGTACTGGATGAAGAGGAGGAGGTCGCTCTTCGCGAGTTCGCCAAGTTCGAGGAGAAGCTCAAGGCACAAAAGGGTCAGGTCCCTGCTGGCACAAGCGGCAAGGGTTCTCTCGACACTGTCGAGTAGATATACATATCTCTTGTCCCTTGATGCATAGCCAGGTTTATTGTACATTATGTCGGCGTTTTTCCATTTCTGTTTGCGAGGGATACCAAATTTGAACCACAACTTTTAGATCAAAAGTCACAATATACAGTAGAAAGATGATGCTACGACTAAGTTACTCGATCGAAGTTCAGTGGGTTCGCCGCGGACGACACCGACTCCGTGCAGGACCATCGCGAAGACTTCCGAGCTAGCAGATGGTTCTCCTGCATGTCAGCTTTCAGCTAACCTTGCCGGGATTTAGACAGAGCCTCAAAAGCTTCTTATACGACAACAACGTCATAATCGGCGAGAATAAGAGACGAAACAGCAGAGCAAATGACTAGTCGGTATGACGGAGATATGAATGTACTACAAGCGTTGTAAGGCGCTTAGTTAGTCAACAACAAAATGTTGGTGGTGGGGTAGACAAGTTTTCGGTGAATTGACAAGCCCAATTGAACAGTGCGTGTGGAGCCCAGCGGAGTCTCCAGATGGTTGAAATGGACTGGGGGAGATTGATCTGGAGACTCGACAGGTGTTTTCTCTGGTTCTTGAACGAGTTGGACACTTGTGTCGACAACTCAACATGAAACTGAGAGATGGCATATACTTTACGGACATTGGAAATTTTCAAAGGGGCTCAAGTAGCGTGTATAACAGGTGTGCAGCTTGAGCCGATGCTCCCAAAAGTTCGATAAGCACCAAATTGTTGGGCCAAGAACCGAGAAGTCCGTCCTCGCAGCACAGCGGGATGACGACTGTGGATTTATTTTGTGAGCGGTTGCATTTCCCGCGTTCCCCAGTGGACCTTCCTACACGGACGGTAGATCTGGAGTGTACCTGCTGTGGCTGCTGTCTCTTTTCTCCCTCCTCTCTTGTGCAGTCGCGTCCAGTTCCTGAAACCTGTCTCGGTTCGGCTGACTTTGCATTGTTTCTCTCTTTTAACTCGCATCCATCAGACTTACCACCTTAGCTAATTTCTACTGCCTTGCCTGTCGTTCTCTGCCCAGCTTAACTTTCACCACCATCATTAGCCAGCTCTGCGGCTCCTTGTCCATCCATTATCTAGAGGACACACCGCATCGCCATGGTCTACATCGACAACACAGAGGTTCTCTGTGAGGAGGAGAAGCGTCTGCAAGAGGACCGCGAGAGAACCAAGTACTGGAAGAAATGGGGTTCCTACGTCGCCGAGAGACAATGGGCCACCGGTATGTCCAACAGCGCCACTTCTGCCCATTGCACAATGCTGACTGACCATTGACAGTGAGAGAGGATTACTCGTAAGCTAGACAATGCTCATTCCAAAGCTTCGAACCGCCACTAACACACAGCCAGCGCTGATGGAGATGCCTGGAGTCGTAAGTCTTGCCCGTCAATCTTCCATTGATGCACGATTGAAGCTAACACCGACGACAGACTTCTCGCATGACATGTCCCGCTCGAGAGCCTACCGTTGGGGTGAGGATGGTATCGCTGGTGTCTCCGATACCCACGGTCTTCAAAACATTGCATTTGCTTTCTGGAACGGCAAAGAGTAGGCTTCACACAAAGTCCAACAAGATGTCCATCCACTGACACGGTTCATAGCCCCTTCCTCAAGGAGCGTCTGTTCGGTCTGTCCAACCCTCAGGGTGTTCACGGCGAGAGTATCAAGGAGTGCCATTTCCATCTCGACAACACCCCTACTGTAAGCGCCATTTCGAGCTCATTGACCGTCCTGTGCTGACCTCACGATCACAGCACTCGTACATGAAATTCCTTTACAAGTACCCTCAAGAGGAGTTCCCTTACGAGGAGCTCATCAAGGTGAATGCCAGCCGCAACAAGACTGAGCGCGAGTACAACCTCATCGATACCGATGCCTTCAAGGACGACAAGTACTGGGATATCTTCATTGAGACCGCAAAAGAGTCGGATGACCCAGATGAGCTCCTGTTCCGTGTGACAGCATACAACCGTGGTCCTGAGCCTGCCAAATTGCACATCATCCCTCACGTCTGGTTCCGCAACACCTGGGCCTGGGGTTACGACGATACCAAGCCCGAGAGCAAGCAAGTTAGTGAATTTGCTTGCGAGACCAACCACAAGAAGATTGGCAAGCGCTACTTCCAGTGCTCTCCTTCTCCCAATGTCGGTGGCCGTACTGAGGATATCCACCCCGAGTTCCTCTTCACCGACAACGACACCAACTTCAAGGCCATCTGGGGAGAGGACCAGAAGAACAAGACTGAGTTCACCAAGGATGCATTCCACAGACACATCGTCAACAAGGAGAAGGGCGCTGTCAACCCTGCCAAGTCAGGAACAAAGAGCGCAGCCTGGTATGCATTCGATCAGGGTGAGGGTGTTCCTCCTGGTGAGTGCGCCGTCGTTCGTTTCCGCATCTCCAAAAAGCTCGCCGAGGGCTACATCGATGAAGAGCTTTTCGACGACGTTATGGATCAGAGACTCCAAGAAGCCGACGAGTTCTACTACCGCATCAGCCCCATGCCCATGAACGACGATCTTCGCAACATCCAGCGCCAGGCTCTTTCAGGTATGATGTGGTGCAAACAGTACTACCACTTCATTTGGGATCAGTGGGCCAACGGTGATCCTGCCATGCCTCCACCCCCTCCTGGCAGAAAGGCCATTCGCAATGCTCAATGGAAGCACATGCACCTTGACGACATTCTGTCAATGCCCGATTCATGGGAGTATCCCTTCTTCGCCGCCTGGGATTCAGCCTTCCACTGTATCCCGCTTACCATGATTGATCCCGAATTCGCCAAGAAGCAGCTCGATCTGTTCACTCGTGAGTGGTACATGCACCCCAATGGACAGCTACCTGCCTACGAATGGAACTTCGGTGACGTCAACCCTCCTGTTCACGCCTGGGCTACCTTCAGAACTTTCAAGATGGAACGCAAGATGTACGGCCGCGAAGACATTGACTTCCTCGAGCGTGTCTTCCAGAAGCTGTTGCTCAACTTCACCTGGTGGGTCAACCGCAAGGATGCTGAAGGCAAGAACGTCTTTGAGGGTGGTTTCTTGGGTCTGGACAACATTGGTCTTTTCAACCGTTCCGACCCTCTGCCCACTGGTGGTGTTCTCGAGCAAGCCGATTCCACTGGTTGGATGGCTTTCTACTGCTTGTGCATGTTGAACATCTCTCTTGAACTCGCCAAGCACCGCCGCACCTACGAAGACATTGCCTCCAAGTTCTTCGAGCACTTCATCCTCATCAGTGACGCCATGCAGTACCGCGCCGGTAGTGAGGCAAAGTCCCTTTGGAACGAAGAAGACGGCTTCTACTACGACGCAATTTCATGGGGCGGTCCTTGGACTCAGCAGATGCCTGTCCGCTCGCTCGTCGGCCTGATCCCCATGTACGCCTGTTTGACACTTGAGCCACAGGTTATTAACAAGCTGCCTCAGTTCAAGAAGCGCATGGAATGGTTCATTGAGAACAAGCATGACGTTTTCGAGCGCAACATTGCCAGCATGAAGCGTCGTGGAAAGGACAACCGTCTTCTTCTGTCTTTGGTCAACGAGGACAGACTCAAGAAGATTTTGGAGCGCATGTTGGACGAGACCGAGTTCTTGTCAAAGGGCGGTATTCGTTCGTTGTCCAAGTACCACGAGGAGCACCCTTACTCCATGGATGTCAACGGCCAGCGCTTCTCAGTCGGCTACGTCCCTGGAGACTCGGACAGTGGTCTTTTCGGTGGAAACAGCAACTGGCGTGGTCCCGTTTGGATTGCCGTCAACTTCTTGCTTGTCGAGTCGCTGCTCCGCTTCTACATGTTCTACGGCAACACACTCAAGGTCGAGTGTCCTAAGGGTTCCGGCGATGAGATGCACCTTGGACATGTAGCCGAGGAGATTCAGCACCGTCTTCAACATCTCATGGCTCGTGGTGACGATGGAAGACGTGCCATCAACGATGGAAACGACATGCTGGACTTCGACCCTCACTGGAAGGACTACCTTTGGTTCTACGAATTCTTCGATGGTGACAGTGGTAGAGGTCTCGGTGCCAGTCATCAGTGCGGTTGGACTGGTCTTATGGCCAAGATGATCCACGACACTGGTGTCAACTGCCGCCTCCCTCAAACTCCCAGAACTCCTACTGCTGCTGCATCCCACTACTTCGATGATGTCTTCACTCGTCAACGCAGAAACTCTCAGACCAAGAAGCCTGGTGCTCTCCGTCGTTCGTCGACCAGCCGTAGCATTGGTGCCCGCAGCGACTACTGGAGGTCTGCCCCTCCTAGTGATGACGGCGAACATGAAGCCGAAGCTGAAGAGGGAGATGACACCAGGTCTAACGGACGTGCTTGGACTATCTACAAGGACGACGGTAATGCCGAAGCCCGCAACAAGGAGAGAGAAAGCGCAGATGATCACGTCCACAGATACGTGCAGGATCAGCTCAAGCGTCTGATGACACCGGACGGTCCTGAGAAGTACGAGGATGAAATTGAGTAAGGAGAGCATGGAAATGGCATTGTCAAATGTGGCGTTCGTCTGAGTGGGTTTATTATTTCTGAGTAAAGCATGAACGACAGGATTGCAATCCTGTAGTATAGAGCAAGACCTAGATACCTGATAGTATATAATGAACAGGATCCTACCTATTGAGATTTCTTCTTGTTGCATTCTGATGTGTGCTGGTGTCATGTCTTAGCGTTATCCTCGTAGGACAGTTGCACTTCATTTGTCCCCGAAGCTTTGCATCGCCGAGTCTCAAAATAAGTTAGCATCTGATCCTCGTGCCTTACCCATCTTCTCTGATCTTTCTACTGCCAATTGCTATTTTGCATGTTCTACTGACTCACTGTTGTTATCATCAAAGACTTGCCGGCATCGGGACACCCAACACGATAGAATCCACTTAAGACCAGGGTGATATCTCCAACCACACTATCTCCGCTCGGTGACCGTCGGCCGCCGGCAAAGCAGTATCCTGAACAGGCAGGTGCATCCGAGATAGATAGCCGGTGCGGGCAGTATATATCAATGCCTGTCTGTTCTTCCTCAGGCTTATCCAAATCGTTTTGTTTCTGTCTTTTTTGATCTTTGACTTGAATATCCCATCATTTTTTAAACACGAACAAGCACAAACTCTCTGGCTTTCAAAGAGCGGGAACGGCAGCCATGGCATCTCGAGCCTTACTCCAACGACTTTGCAGCCGTCGAGCTATATCGCTCTCACCTTGTGTATCTGCTCTATCTGCTTTGCATTATTCCAACGTCACCAGATCCAGTAACTGCAGCACAACCAACAAATCCACGCGAACCAAACATTGCAACACCTTCAACAGACACTTTTCATCTTCAGGACAATGGAACAAAGACTTGAGAAGTATGTCTGAAGAAGAAGTTAGTGGGTTGAAAGTTCAAGAAGAGAGGTTGATGAGGGATTTGCATGAGACTTGTGAGTGGGGGAAGGGGGAGAGGTGGGGGAGGTGAGTGATGATTTTCTTTGTCTTTTGTGGTTATATCATTGTGTTGCTGCAGTCGAGTTCCTGAGATGGGAGGCATGGTTTGTGACAGTGATTGAGAAGATGAAGAGTTTGTTGTGCAGAGAGATACTTATGATATATCTCTCGTTGGAAAGATGCTGCTGAGGCTGGCACTGCTTTTCGGAGATCAGACAAGTGGTCTACCTCGAGTGGCTCATTGGTCTCCAGAGGGAGCTACTTGTCCCTCGATCTCCTCAGTCTGTGCAGCAGTGTCCTTTGCCGAGGAGTAACCCAGCACTCTCAAGGCTTCTTCCCGAACATCCCTCGATTCGACCTCCATAATTATCGTCTTCTCCATCTCTGTCAACTTTTTTACAGCTCATCAACGGACGAACTCCAGGCTAACACCTTCTCTCAAAACAGCGCTCCCACTGAAACAGGCATGTCACGCCTCGCCCTCTCAGACACAGACAAACAAGCCCGCGACTGGTTCGCCTCGACCACAAAATCCCTCGGTTGCAAAGTAATCGTCGACGCCATGGGAAACCAATTCGCCATCCGCGAAGGCCTGCAACAAGGCCCTCCCACCGTCGCTGGCAGTCACTTAGATACCCAACCCACTGGAGGCAGATACGATGGAATCCTCGGCGTCACCGCTGGTATAGAAATGCTACGAACCCTTCACGACAATAACATCACGACTACGTTTCCTGTAGGTGTGGTCAACTGGACCAATGAAGAAGGAGCTAGGTTTCCTATCTCTATGGTTTCGTCGGGGGTTTGGGCGGGTGCGATATCTCTCGAACATGCCCATGGTCTTAAGGAAGTAGGTTCTGGCTCTGCAACCATGAAATCTGAACTCGAACGCATCGGCTACCTCGGCGATGTCGACTGTAGTCACGAAGCCGTTCCCCTAGCCGCACACTTCGAGTTACACATCGAACAAGGACCCATCCTCGAAGCCGAAAACCGCAAAGTAGGGATCGTACAAGGCGTTCAAGCTTACAAATGGTTTACGGTTTCTGTGCGTGGAGCAGATTGCCATACTGGAACAACTTCATTCTCTCATCGTGCTGATGCCCTCCTCGCTGCTTCTAAAATGATTGTTTACTCTCATCGTGCGGCGGCTAGAAAAGGAGCTTTGGCTTCTACTGGCATCTTGACTTTGAAACCTGGAAGTACGAACACGGTGCCTGGCTCTGTGGACTTTTCGCTGGATATAAGGTCTCCTGAGAATGAAATTGTCGCCCAGGTGGAAGAAGACTGCAAGAAAGCCTTTGCAGCCATTGCAGCGGGAGAAGACGTTGATGGCCTAGGCCTTGACTTCGTACCCTCCTCGAAATCGTGCTCTGTCACTTGGACTTTGGACACCGATTCTCCAGCTACAAAATTCCACCCTGACTGTATTTCCTGCGTTGAGGATGCAGCAACTTCCCTCTTCGGCCCCGACACCTCAAAGCTTACCAAACCTATGACTTCGGGAGCTGGACATGATAGTGTATACACCAGCAAACGCTGCCCAACAACTATGATTTTCGTGCCCAGTAGAGATGGGGTCTCGCATAATCCTGTTGAGTTTACGAAGCCTGAGGATTGTGCGATTGGAGCACAGGTTTTGATGCAGGCGGTTTTGAGATATGATCAGAAGAGAGCTGAGGGAAAGGTTTGAGGAGGTTGGAGGTGGCTTGGTGAGAGAAGGAGGAAGGCATGGGGTTAATGGGCTCTTTAGTATATGGAGGCAATAGTCCACCTTCAGAAGAGACAAGAGATGAATTAACATAGACTCTTCATCAATGTCTACAACCAGAGCAGCAGCTCTAGGAACACAGTAAAAAGTCTAGCGAGCAAGGCACCCTTTCTACTAACGCAAGTGATTACGATTTCTTGGAGCTTGTCCTTCTTGATAGGTTGGATGGATAAAGAATGAGATGATATCGCAAAGATAACGCCAGAACTCGCTCGCTAGTAAACAAAAAAGACAGAAAGCTGCAACCCTTTGCCCGGAAGAACCAACACAAATGAAAAAGTCATACTTTGATCAACCTCATGCCTTGGCCTTGCCTTTGCCTTCATACCCAACAGGCGCAGCTTCGAGCTCCGTCGGGACATCTTCGTCCTCTTCGTCGCTGCTCATGAATTCATCGTCTTCGTCGTCCCAGCCGTAAAAGGCGCGTGTGGGAGCTGCAGTAGGCTTGGTGACTTTAGCATCGTCATTGTCGCTGGATGCAGAGCTCGAAGCCTCTGGTTGAACATCACTACCTTCACCCTCGGCAGCCGAACTCTCGCTTCCAGTCCTCTCAAGCACAGGCGTATCTCCCTCGATCAAACCAGCCTTCATAGCCGCCAACACAGCATCCCTAGTCTTTTGCTCAGCCTCCTCTTTCGCCTCAACCCATTCTCCATCCAGCCTCGCATTCCTGTTTCCCTTCTTCAATTCTTCTTCTTTTCTTTCTGCTGCCTCCACAACAGCTTCCCAGCGTTTTCTTCTCTCTTCTTTCTCCTTCTTGTCCATTTCTGGTTTGAGCGCTAGGTATTCGGCCAGGTTTTTGGCTTCAGTGATTGTGCGAAGACGACGACCGTCCAGGTTGCGGTTGCTGCCGTTTAATTGTTCGGGATTGCGATTGCGGTTCTTGCGTGAGGACATGCGACCACCAGCGGCGCGAAGCTGGGAACCGAAACCACCTTTTCCACCGAGAAGGCGTGCGCTGAGGTGTAGAGGAAGAAATGATGAAGCGTCATTGTCGGAGAGAAGAGAGCTGAGTGAGGAGGTTGATGAAGTGTCGATGCGACGAGTTGTGGTCGAGAGAAAGAGGTTGTCGACGTGGGGTGGAAGGTGGGTGGACAAAAGTGATGTGAAGTTGGCGATGGATGTGTCGGCAGGCACGGGGAGTGACAGCGTGCGAGGCAGCGACAGTCCAGCGAAGGACGAGATCAAGACGTTGATTGTATCCATGGTTGAATGTGTGGTGTTGTGTAGAGAAAAGGTCGTGGTGGTGGCGCGTGAATCTGCGGACTTGGTCGCGAATGAGATGCGGAGATGGAAAGCCTAGCCTACTGAGCGTCTGACTCGAAAGTAGGGAAGGCGCCAAGCAAACACGAGTCAACGAAGCGAAGTCCGCCGCTCCACGACGCATTTTGGACATTTGCGCGCGCGCCCGACGAACGACTTTTTTCTCCCAAACCACGTCGGTACATCAACATCGCCCAAGCCCCACGTTGATCCAAATACATCAATCGTCAAGATGCTGATTCCCAAGGCCGACCGTAAGCTCATTCACGAGTACCTCTTCCGCGGTAGGTTATCCTTGGTCCACCCTTCATCCAGCTCTTGGAGTTCTTGCGCTTGCAGTATACTAATTTGGTTGCAGAGGGTGTTCTCGTCGCAAAGAAGGACTTCAACCAGCCCAAGCACGGCGACATTGACACCAAGAACCTCTATGTCATCAAGGCTTGCCAGTCCCTGACCTCCCGTGGTTACCTCAAGACCCAGTTCTCCTGGCAGTGGTACTACTACACGTACGTCTCTTTCCAACTCCTGCGACCAACCACCACCACCACCAAAACACATCCTAACAATCTTCTCACAGCCTCACCCCCGAGGGCCTTGACTACCTCCGCGAGTGGCTCCACCTCCCCGCCGAGATCGTCCCCCAGACCCACATCAAGCAGCAGCGCTCCCACGCTCCCCCCCGTGGCATGCTCGGTGGTGAGGACCGTCCCCGTGGCGGCCGTGGCGGTCCCCGTGGTGACCGTGAGCGTGGCGAGTACCGTCGCCGCGATGCTGGTGAGGGTAAGGAGGGTGCTGCCCCCGGCGAGTTCAACCCCCAGTTCCGTGGTGGCTTCGGCCGTGGCCG
Source organism: Aureobasidium melanogenum CBS 110374 (assembly GCF_000721775.1). Taxonomy (NCBI): domain Eukaryota; kingdom Fungi; phylum Ascomycota; class Dothideomycetes; order Dothideales; family Saccotheciaceae; genus Aureobasidium; species Aureobasidium melanogenum. The sequence continues at coordinate 216,212 of NW_024470071.1, forward strand.
CGGTGCTGCCCCTCCCTCTTAAATGCGCACTTTCCAGTCGCAATCTGAGGATGGCAGTGTGAGGGTGGCTTGGGTTGGCGTTTTGTTCGAGAGGAAACGTCTACTTCTGGAGGAATCGCCGGATACGTTCATCTGTCTTGATATGGTCAAGGGCGAAAGTCTTGTCGACTGTTGGACGCGCGGATGATAACGAGTGGTTGTTGAAAGAGTGGGTTTCCCTCTCGTTATACGGTCAAAACACCATTTTGCAAGTCCTTCTTTGCAGAAAAAACAAAAATGAAATGAATACGGTCTTTCCTACGGGAAACCTTGGAAAAACAACATACTTCTTCTTCTCTTCTCTTGTGACCTCCTTTAATGCAGAGCAGCCCTCATGCCGTTCGAGTTTAAATTAGTGATGCTCGGTCTCGCCGATATGCCATATGTTCTCAGGCTTGATTGCCTCCAGTGCGATCAAGAGAGCTGCCCAAGTACGAAGGGACAAGTCTAGTCAGATTAAGCATTAAGTATATTATCTTCTTCTCATCATGATCATTTCCCATTATATCAACAATCCCTTTTCTTTCCATCATCATTGGAATACCCAAAACAACAGTACCTCCAAATTCTCTGAGCAGACCTTCATGTACATTTCCCCTTCCCAACACCATTTAATCACAGTCCAAAGACACTAGACCATCCAATACCACCCGCTGAACATCAGCACCAACACACAACAAGAAAAACCAAGACTCGCAAATCCAGAATCTCAAACCAGCAGACCAACTGTTACACCAAAAAGCACCAACATCCCCAGAATTGCAGAAGGACTACTATCCCTCACAGCAGCATTAATAGGCGGTGCAGCAGTGGTAGTAGCAGGTTTTACTGTATTTGTTGCCGTACCCGAGTGAGTCGTTGTCGACTGGCGGGTTGATGTTTGCGTAGTTGAGGAGGAAGTGATGCTGGATTCAGAGGCTGAAGAAGATGCTGAAGATGATGAGGAAGTAGATGTTGAGGTTGAAGTAGTGATCAAGGTCGTCAAAGTAGATGATTTCGTTGAAGTCGTTGAAAGTGTCGTTGTCGGGTTTGGTGCCGCAGAAGTCGAGGTCGCAGAAGTGGCAGACAACGAAATCAAACTTCCTCCACTAGACAACAACGTCACGGTTTGTTGTCCACTAACCACAATCGTAGATGCTGTGATTGTTGTCTGTGGTTGTCCACTACTCTGCAATCCTCCAGAACTGGTCGCCGACGTTGAAGCAGAAGTACTCCCACTCCCGACCACCGAAGTCCTCGTGGTGAAGTCAAAAGAATACGTCGTCTTTGGCAACAAACTGCTAGGAAACGTCGCCAACGCAGACGAAAGCACAGAAACCGCATTAGTAGTTTGTACTGGCTCTTGACTAGCAGTGGCAGTAGCAGGACATCCAGCAATGCTTTCTGCGCAAGAAGTAATGGTAGTGTAGTCTGTAGTGCCTGTAGTTGCGATAGGGATGACTACTGCTAGCGTTGAGGATGGTGGGATTTGTATTGTTGCTGTCAAGGCGAGGGGAGTTAGTATCAAAGTTCTTTTGATAGAGGGAGTAGGTGATGAAGTAAGTGAGTAGGAGATCCAGGCAAAAGGAAAGAGATGCATTACCAGTAACATTTTCCTGTGCTGAAACCATCGCCGCCAATCCAGCAAATAGCAACCCAGTCTTCATGATTAAGATATCAGATATATATTAGTCGTCGAGTATATGCAAAACGAAGAACAAAGCTGTTTCGCAACGAAGAAAAGACGGTACAAACGGTAAGCAAAAACGAAGATTGCAAGGATAAAACGTGGGGAGAGGTGTAAAGATGATATCGCAGGAAAGAGGCAGTGTAGGTGGTGGGTTTGAGATGGCTGGGAATGGAAAAAAGGTGGATCTTTGAGCCTTTTGAGGTGGCTGGGTAGGAGAAGTGAGAGACAGAAAGCGAGACAAGACTTGAAAGACTTGACTCTGAATGAGAGACATGATTCCGCTATACCTTTGTACGAGTCTAATAGGGTTGACGTTCTTTGTGTTACCGATGTGTCATTTGCAGGATTGGTTTACTTTCATCGCTGAGACAGGATAGTCTTGTACGAGTATGGAAGACATCTCTAGTCGCACAACAATAAGCATGAGCGACTTCTACCATGAGCACGCAAATGTAACCTTCTTTAGTCTCGATGTCTTCAGGAAACCACAAGGATGGTGTCTACTATCACATAGGATCAAAATGTGTACGAGAACCGTGCTCGCTGGCAAGCTGAGTCGGTGTGAGGTTGGAGAGTGGGGCGCGTGGCTGGCAAAGTCGCATCGACCACACTGCCTTTTTTTTTGCCAGCGTAAAGCGAAGCAAGATCTACAAGCGAACGTGCTGGGTAGCGTGTTGTGCAATGTGACAGTAAACAGTAATTAATCGCTGAAGGACGTTCCTGTGACACAGGTATAGATGAGACAGGACGAGATTCTTGATTCAGGATTTCTACGAGTACTTCTACACAAAACTTGACGTAGCATGGAAACAATGTGGTGAAAGCGTTTCACGAAGGTTGATGGCACTTGTGCAGCATCTGCAACAGACAGGATTCAGAGGACATGCGAGCAGCCACATGTGCTGACTTGTACCTCATCCATGGTAGAAGAACTTAGACCTGTCTTGTTCAAGTTAGCATTTGATGCAGACGATCAACAAAGGAACAAAGTGTAAGGTAAGGTATGATTGTCAGACAGCAGTTGGACAACAAGTATATGATCGACATAGTGATTTCCGATCAGGTCTGTGAGATATTGCTTTTTCATCATGATAGTGGGAGAGAAGAAAGAAAAGTGAGAGCTTACCATACTAGTCGTTACCTATGCGCAAGCATCTCTTGATTTTGAGACGCCAGGCATAGGCGAACAAGGAACTCAATCCTTTCTGGCTCTTTTGAAGAAGGCTGTCATGCTTTGCTGTTTGTCATCATGTTGGGCTCGCCCGATACCACCTCGTTGTCGCTTCAAGCCTTGCAGATGCTGCTGTCCATCGACGACAAGAATGGTTGTGCGGTAGCCTTCGAGCAGTCTAGGACCGTCTTCCTCAATTGGTCCAGGCTCAATAGCGGTTTTCGTGACACTTACTCTGCCAATAACGTCGAGCTGATCTGTCGGCATCTCTGCTTCAGATGATTCTGTCACCAGGTGAGGAGGTGAAGTGACGATTGGACTTCTCGGAGATGGCACATCAGTCGTGGTTGCCTGCTCGTCCAGAGAGGGAGTCATAGGAGGCAGAACAATGTCCAGCTCCGGGCTGCTTTGAGGGTCTAGGCGTTCGATTGACAGTTCGAGGAAGCCTGTATTGCTCCATCCGCCCAGGTGAGCAAGAACAACTTGACCTCGAGCTGCGATGACCTCACGAGAGACTTTCACACTCTTTGGACCAAGACGGAGCAGCAATCTTCGCCAAAGGCTTGACAACAAGATGCCATGGGACACAACCGCAACGATATGCTCAGCGGCACCACCAAAGTCGGCTTCATCATCCAAGATGGGCAACAGATGGTCGTCCAAGAATAAGTCTGCGCGGACACCAAGATTGTCCTTGGACTCAACATCAACAAAGCCTGGCTCTTTCTTGTGCTCTTCCTGATCTGGACCCTTGCGCACACGGTTGGTCTTGCCCTCGTAGTAGCCAAAGTCGCGCTCGATCAAGGAGTCGACAGTGGTTATGTTCAGGTCCTTGTTGGATTGCTTTGAGGCCAAGATGGTAGCTGTCTTGTGGGCGCGTTGCAGCGTTGAAGAGAAGATGCGGGTCAGCGGTGGTCTGTTATCTGCCAGAAAGTCGCTCAGGCGACGAGCTTGTTCAGCGCCATGATTGGTAAGGGCTGAATCTCTTCTGCCGGCACTGTCGACGTCAATCAGAAAGGTCCACCGTTTGCGAACAGGAGAATTGAACTCACAGTATGCCGGCTACATTGTCAACCGTCTCACCATGGCGGATCAAGAAGAGGCGCATTGAGCATGCTCGGGTCGATGGCCATGTGTGATGAGGAGGGAGAGTTGACGAGCGACGGCCGTGTTTGATCAAATCCCTGTGGCCCGAGTGTCCACCTCCATCGGAGCTTGCCATTCTTCAACCAACCTCATCTGCTTGCAGATCAGAAAACAACATGCTTGTTGTCTTGTTATGCTACGACTTACCCTCCTCGTGGAAGCTACGATGAATTCAACATCAATCGTACATCTTGTCAATCCAAATCTCACCACCAAATGTCCTTGTCGACCATTTCCAGGTACAGTAATATGGTCATCTGTGTGTCTCTGGTTCTAGTCGAGCAACGATTCGATCTTCTTCCTTATTCCCAGTGTGGCTGAGGTCTTCTTCACACAGATGGATAGGCATGTAGGTAAGCTCGCCTGATATCTCTACCCATGCATTGATCAAGATTTCCCAAGAACCGGCAATCATCGAAAGGTTATTTATGTATAAACAGCGGCTTCTTCACATCAATGGTCATCAGCTCTACATCGTTCGCAAATATTCATGCATCGCCTATCTCGTCCACGAGGCTGCAACTTGTCTTGCACACTTTGTTCATTTTCTCCTCCTAAAGTTGTGTCTTCTCAGAGTATTTCCCCGGCTGCTTTCGAAGGATCAACCTCGCTTTCCAGCTAGATTCATTCTCGAAAGCTCTGGAAGTTCTGAAAGTCTTTCCTTCCAGACATTGGGCTCTTCGGCTTCTTCGATAGTCTCTCCCATTGCAGTATCACACGTACATAAACTCTGTGTTCAAATTCAACTGTTTCCGACGACTATGCAGCTCGGGGATAAACAACTTTCAAGCACGCCGACCTCATCAAATTGCCGTCGACTACCTTTGGGCAATTCGATCAATCACACCTCTTTCGAAGGCTGATCAACCTTTCACTCAAGTCTGCCTTCTTCAACTAGCTCTGACTATTTTGAACAACTCGTCTCCTTCTACCATCTCCACCTTCTGCAACCATCTCTATAATCTTCGGCCGTCTTCGTCGTGTGGCCACTTCCACCATCTCTAATTACTTCTACTTCTTGGGAATTTTCTGGCTCCTTCAGCTGTTTTCCTCCTCGCCTTCTTCGCTTTCAATCCCTCCGTTACGGTTTCAACCAGCTTGCACTTTCGCCTCTTTACAGATTCTGCATTGATTAGGTCACTCACCTTCCACTTTCGCACAAACCACTTTTCGGCGTCATTCGTCAAACCTTGGAAGCAATTCTCCACTACAAATTCTTATCTCCAAGACTGGTCGTACCAGCGCGAAGCAGTATCGGCTCAGGGCTAGGCCGATCGTGAAAGTTCACCCATGTCCTTTCAACTCACTTCACTTACTTCCGACATTCATATCACTACCTCCTGCCCACCCTCATCTGTCATTGAACTTTACAACACAACTCTTCCTTGGCCACAAAAGTCTCTCTCTACTTGGGGTACGCGTGCCATATCTTGAATGACCAAGTCCACAGCTCAGTAAGACCATCCAACTCACTTCACTACAATCCCCCTGGCTAAGACTTATCGATAGTTCCAACTATGCAAGACAAAATGATGCTTGACCCTATGGCAACCCAGCACGTCCCGTCTCTGCCACCAGCAAACCCAGCACCGATAGACATTCACTTGGATGATGACATGATTACCGACACCAACTCAGCTTCGGACGCAACCATGAGTGCTTCAAAGACAGCTACATCCCCTGCCCCTATGTCAGTTGGATCGACCTACGTCAAGACGCAGACGCACGTTCAGACACCTGAGAGTGCTGTCGAGATCAATCAACCTCCTATCCCAAGCCCAGCAGAAATTCAATCAACGTCTAACGAGGTGAAAATAGAGATCGATGGAGACGAGTCAGAAGCAAATGCCAACCCCGAGTCCGTCGAAAAAACCAATTCAGCCTTTCCAACACCACCGAAAGATCCAGAACTCAGTCATATCACGCCGACGCCCGCCCACGATACGACTTCGGAAGACGGTACAGAAAAGGACAATGGCGGCGGTACGGATGCGAGAGCCACTGTCACTCAGAGCACAAAGATCTCCACAGAAAACGAGGTTGAAAGCTCCAAGCCTCAGGTGGCCGAAGTAGAAGAGGCGGAAGCTACGAAGACCGAGTCCAGCATTGAGAGTTCTCCAGATCAAGAGCCCAAATTGTCCAACACCGAGGCTACTGATTCTATGGATCTGGATGTTGTTGGCAAACCTGGTGGCAAAGTCAAGAACGCTTTTTCGCATGATCATGATCCCAACACACCCGCTGAAGAAGTCACTCATGCACAAGGTGGTTCTGACCACCAGCAAATTGCTACCAAAAATGTCAGTCCGGTAGATGCGCCTCTTCATACCCCTGAGCCGATCTACGGTGCTAGTCAGTCTGATGACATGACTGCACAAGTAACAAGATTGCATGTCACATATGACTCGTCTGGAGAGAGTCGAGCCTCAGAAAGAGAAGAAGACAAGATGGAAGATGATACTGTGTCAGGCACGCAAGACGAACACACTTCTTCCGATTGCGAGAAGGTTATGGCTCCAGAGCCAGTCGTCGTGGACAACAATTCAACAGCCACGACTCCTGAGTCAGCAGAGAACGAAGAAGAAGGAAAAATCTTACCACCCAAACCTCAAGGTTCCTTATTCGGTGGTCCAGATGGCAAGCAAGTTCTGCCTTCTCCAGAGCCTCCTAAGACTACGAAGGTCGACTCGATTGCAGAAACCGAGACGCCTAAAGGATTCGAGGAGTTTTTTGAAGATGGTATGACTGGCATCTCAATGCAATCTCAGAGCTTGATGGATCAAGCTTGGACTTTGAACACTGGACCATTCACTTTCGAAACAAGCAATGCAGAGGAAGACGCTGAGCCCGATATCAACAAAGACATTGAGATAGAGGCAGTGCTTGGTGCTCAGCGAGAGGCCTCGAGTTCATCACCCAGTTACGATGGCGATGCGAAGCCTGATATAAGCCGGCACCCCAGCAACACGTCTTCAAGTTACTCTCACACGACATCATCAACCAACTCACAGCTACCACACAAGATCAGTGCTACGCAACACGAAGACATGGAAGAACTGTTCAGCTCAGCCGAAAAATACTCACAAGGAGCTGAAGCTAAGGATTTCTCCGCAGATTACTTTAACCTCGAGGAGACATCCAGTGATATCGCTCAGCCTGATACTGATCAGCCTGTGCTAGAAACGGTCGAACAGGAGCAGCTTTGCAATTGCGAAGTCGAATCCCCTTGTTCACATTGCATAATTCGAGAGCACAACCTACGTCCCGGTCCCAGAAAAGATGGCTACGTTCACTTCGGTAATCAGATCCCAGATACCGACAAATCAGGAGACTACACAGACGACCGCAAATACTTCCTGTCGACACAACAAGTTAGCCGGGAAGATCGAGATGATGACGAGAACACAATCGGCGATGAAGAAGCACAAGACTATGCCATAAGTCTCGGTCTAATCTCTGACAACATTGACTTGATAGGCAGATTCAGCAATACAGTCCCGTTCAACAAGACTGACCCTCTTATCAGAGACAAGAATCCATTCGATGAGGAGTCATCCTCAGACGAGTCAGAATCCAAGAAGAGCAGAAAGCGCAAGAAGAAAAACAAACCGACCAGACATGCCAGACAATTCAAGAGACCCAAGATCACCGACATTACTGACAATGAATCTGACACTCAACCTACACATCCCTTGTCAAAAGCCTCGAGACCCATCAAGAAGACCGCTACCAGGATCAGAGACAGTCCCGACGAATCCGACATACAATTTGCCCAACGCATGAGGGAAAGGTCCAACGCGCTCCCACATCTCTCCACCACCCTGGGAACACTTGCCGAATCACTTCGCAATCGCCAACCAGAATCAAGAGCCTCAAAACCCACCAATAAATCCCCATCCAAAGCGAAGAAAAAGACCACAACCACCTCCCTCTCCCCCCAACCCACCCTCACAATCACCCAAATGGTGCAACGCGTCGCAAAACCCCTGGTGACAAAACTCTCCTATCCCATCTCTTTCAACTGCCCCTCCGATTCCTGTTCCCTGTGCTCTTGTCCCTCCTACGCAATCATCGGCACTGGTTCCCCTCGCAGCATAAAGATTTACGATTTTGGACAGGGCAACAGGGAATTGGCTGATGCGGTGGCTGCTGGAAGAAAACAGACGATGCAGAGAAGGCCAGAGAGTACGAAGGTGTGCTTGGTGTGCACGACTAAATATCTCAAGGTGTTGATGTGCAAGGTCCATGATGTGATGCCGTTGGACATCTCCACGGTCTTTGACACTTCGGACGCAGTCGCAAGAGCTACGAACAAGCAGTGCACCAAAGCCGAGTTGAACAATTGGTGCTCATTATGTCCGGCACCAGCTACCTATTCCTGCGACAAGAACTGTGGAGCAAAGTTTTGCGATACTTGTGCGCCCAAGGTATATGCAGAAGATGGAAACTTGACTGCTATGCTTGACCAAACACCAGACAAGGTTACTGCAGAGTACCCACACGGACTCAGAGCTGACGTTGAATTGCTCAGGAAGGGAGGAGAGTTGGAGAAGTTCTTGGCTAGAATGGCTAGCGGTGCTGGAAGAAACAGAGGTTAGGCGGGGAGGTGCTGATGGCAGGGAGTGAGAGAAGAAAGGTATTGGGAAGAGATTCCAACTTACTACAGCGACGAAGTCAACATCGCGAACAAGGTTTCTTCGTTCTCTGGTTTCAAGATCGAGAGGACCGTCGGTCGGAAGGCGGAGAAGCGGACAGGCGAGAAGAAAGAAGATATCTACCATATTTTGAAGTTGGAAGATTGCAGGCCGCGGAACGACGCTGGATCATTCTTTTGCAGCAGTTTCGACAGGTAGCTGGTCATATTCGATGATTTACTTCATTTACTCTTCTTCTCTCGTGCATGCCCTCTGCGATGTAAGTACACTATAACGATGCAAGAATGTATTTGTGAAACAAAAATCGATCACACAGAGACTACCTCACACGTTCTCTCTGGACAAACTCTAATCTGCAACAAGACTCTGCAGTGCTGCAGGCAAGCAAGGGAAACTCGGGACACGAAGAACAGCCGCATTGAAGGGTAGCTATGTAGGATTGCTGTGACTAATAGCTGCCAGAAGCTGCTCCAATCTGCAATAACCACTATCACCATCCTCTTACCCCACCGAATCCTGGCGACACAAAACGCGGATCCCTCGACTCTGGTCTCACATCAATCTGTTCTGAGTATTTACTTGCTGTCTTGTGCGACACTCTTCCTGTAGTTCTCGAATGTCTAGATGGATCCTGGGAAGCGTACGAGCGTGATTTTGATCTCAATGAAGGCTCCACAGGCACCAGGAGGTTTGAGTTGTAAGGGTCGCGTTCGAGAACAACTGCAGGTCCGACAGAGGGAGGTGGCGCTGATCGACCAGGTTTTGAAGACCTCACTTTGGATGGTCCAGTCGATGCTTCTTCTGATACACGCGATAGATGGTTGCTACCTCGTGGGTATCTCCTGGGCTCTGTCCAATCTCGACTCTCGATTGAGCTGCCACCTGGCAGCCTTTCACTGCCAGAGCGTATATGAGAGGAGCTGGTTGCATTACGAGGAGGCAAGCGTGGACTTTCCTGCAGGTATCGTCTCAGTGGTCTATTGTACGGGATCATGCGGACTCCAGAACCGGGGTCTGACGACTCGGAGGCTTGTTGATCGGCGAGCTGAGCAATCATGGGAATGGGACGCTCTTCCACACTCCCGCTGACCTGAGTAGATGGTGGTGAAGGGTCTTCGTCGTCGTTGCTACGATAGCGTGCGAAAGGTTTGCCATCATCGTTTGTCATCAGGAATTCAAGTTCCTCGATTTGAGCATCGATGACTTTGACGCGTTGTCTGTTCGCTGCAGATAGTCGGATAACAGGGCTCGTGTAGATCTTGCGCAGACGCTTCAAGCGATTTAACCGGCATTGTGGGTTGGTCTCCAAGATGAGTTGATCAATGAGACTCCTGGAGTAATGATTCTCAACGAGGCGCATGAACCAGGTAGAATGTGGCGCTAACGGAGTCACTTGAGAGGCTCTAGAGTGATGATCAGCATCTGTATCAACGCTAATATGTAGCAATAGTAAGATGACTTACATGCTCCCCATCTCACTTTGGCGACCACTGGTGGACTCAACATACGCCGCCCTAAATTCTTGCAGTGCAGGATCGGGAGCGACAACAGGAATTGGCTGCGTTCTGGGGACCACGGGTATACCAGATGCGGTCATGTAGTGTGGTTCGTCTGGCTGTGTATTCCGGTGAAGGGCATCTAATTGTATACTCCTGCTATCCGTAGGCACAGCTTGCCTTGAAGGTCTCGAAGTGTTGCCGCCCATCCTGTATCAAAATGAGACGGTCTTGTATCCTGTTGGCGGTATGAATATGCTGGCTGTATGAATACTTTGTGTCGATGGCTGCTTAGGAAATAGGATGAGTGGCCAGGATTACGAAGCGATCGCACATCCTGAGATTCGACGAGGCAGCGTCGCCATGCGTGCTTTCCTCTTGTGTCGTGATTCGGCTTTCGAATGATTCGTTACTTCCTTGTTCGAGGACATGTGTGTTCAGGCCTGTTGTTTGACAGAGATTTGTTGAGTGGGAATACGCTCCAACATTTCAGCTCCAAAAGCTGCCTCGAGCCTGCCCTGGTTGGATGAAGTTGCTGCGAACAATTTGTCAGCCAAAAGAAGTACCAATCTATAATATCACCTCGGTAAACAACAGAACACCCTCGCTGATTGTTGAGAGTTTGTGAATAGCTGCGATGCTTCCCTGCTAGCACAAAACAAACCATTTGACAGCTCTTTTCTGTTGGACTACCGTATCTTGTTGCGCATGATACCTGTTCTTCCCAAGACCCGGTTCAAATGCAGGATACTCTGAGGGACTATCTTCGCCTCCAACACACGTGTGTGTGAGTTATGACTTGTTCGTGACGAAGGCGAGTGTGCAGTGCTAGAATCTGCAGAGATAATGCAGAGCTCAAGTGCTTTGGAAATCGATCGTGCTGGGCCAGTATGTTGAATTCTGACATTGCTACTGATAAGGTCCGCCTTCGTTGCCACGGACGGTTGTCTATCGACTCGCTTCAGAGTGATTATGGAAAGTCGTCAGGGTGCTACGGTAGGTTATACAGACTTGGTGCCGTCCCACAAGCTTACCCAACCACTCTTATCGGCGTTATCGCTTGGAATGTCATTCTGATGGGCTCTTTGTTGAGATAAAAAGAGCTCAATGCTGCGAAATGAATCTTGCAACATCACCACTGCAAGAAAGCTCTGAGTTTCATCTGAACAGAATCAGTCTGCGTGCCTTTCAACGGCCAGAATCTCGGAGACAGCAAGCGTGAGGATGAGGGGAGTCATGGCAGGCACACGACCTCGTGCAAGCACGTTGAAAGCAAGTGAATTTACGGTCAGTCGTTTTTTCCCTTCAAACATGGACACGTGCCGTTTTTGGGTACCGTCTGCTGCAACCGAGGACGAATCTGCGCTCTGGAGACTGGACAGAAAGGGAGTCAAGGAACAAATCAACCGCTGTCGAGACGTCGCCGAGAAGACCCGAGGTTGGCCGTATTGGCGTCATGCACTCGCACCTAGATGACGGCCTTAATTTCTCCTCTCCTGACCCTTGAGGGGCAACATCTGGTGTTTGGTCTGTCCCAAAAGTCACACTCTCCAACTGCATTCCACCTCACGCCACGTTGGACGTTGTTATTGTTTCTCGAATGCCACTCGATTGCGTATAGCTATTGCAAACCGCGGAGCAAATCGGCGCGGGGGAGAAGAACAACCCCGCCATCTCCATCTATTATTACGGAAACTACCAATCTAGCGGTCTCGTCACGCGCGGAACTGTAGCTGCTGCAAAAGTTCGCAGCTTTCTCCTAGAGTCAGAAACCGCTTACTGTCCTCTTGTTTCTCTCATCTTATCCTCCCTCAACGAACAACAACCAGTCTATCTGCTCGCTTTCAAGCTGCTGCAAGCCGCTGACTCGAAACATCATCACGACAAACCATTGACTGCTGGATTCTCCCTCCCACATATCTCTCTATTGATAAACCTTCTCCAATTCGTCAACCATGGCTCTGGATCAGATCCCCCCGGAGACGACTCAGCAGTACAAGCCCGAGATGCGCAAAGTGTCTGAAGGACAGATGATGCGTCCAAACAGGAAGACTAATGGTAGCGGCGTCCAGGCTCCCGAAACCAGGATTTGTGTTGTTATGGTTGGTCTGCCCGCCAGAGGAAAGAGTCTGATAGCACAAAAAGGTATTGTAACCAGAAACAACTCATGTAACTCATCACACTAACCTCTTCGCAGTCGTCCGCTACCTTCGCTGGCTCTCAGTCGACGCAAAGACCTTCAACGTAGGCCAATACCGCCGCACCACCACTCCCAATCCCTCCGCCGAATTCTTCGACACAAGCAATGCAGAGGGCGAAAGAATGCGTAAAGCTGCTGCCGAAGCTGCTGTTACAGACATGATTAGATGGTTCGACAATGGCGAGGGTCTTGTTGCAATTCTCGATGCCACCAACTCGACGAAAGCAAGAAGACGCTGGATACAAGATCGCTGCGTCGCCGCCAACATACAGACCATGTTTGTGGAGTCAAAATGTGATGACGAAGAACTCGTCATGTCCAACATCAAGGAGGTCAAGACCACATCGCCCGACTACGTAGGCCAGGATCCCGAGGTTGCTGCACAAGACTTTTTGAAGAGAATCAGGAACTATGAGAAGGTGTACGAGACATTAGACGAGGACGAGGCCGACCTCACATACTGCAAGTTGATCGACGTTGGACACCAAGTTATTATCAACAAGATTCAGGACTACCTCCAGTCCAGAGTGGTCTACTATCTGATGAACTTGCACATTAAACCGCGGTCCATTTGGCTGTCACGAGTGAGTTGCTTCATACCATGACCCGTTTACGCTGCAATCATGCTAACCTTTGCAGCACGGTGAATCCGAGTACAATCTGTCAGGCAAAATCGGTGGCGATGCCAACATTAGCGAAAGAGGACAGATGTATGCCAAGAAACTACCAGAAATGGTAAGGCAATCTGCTGGAGACCTTCAGCTCACAGTTTGGACCTCGACACTGAAGAGAACCATTCAAACCTCGAGATACCTACCTTTCGAGAAGCTTTCATGGAAGGCACTGGACGAACTAGATTCTGGTGTTTGCGACAGCTTGACATATGCAGAGATTGCAGAACGGTTTCCAGAAGATTTTAAGGCTCGTGATGACGACAAGTACAACTACCGCTACTTGGGTGGTGAGAGCTACAGAGATGTGGTCATTCGTCTCGAGCCTATCATCATGGAACTGGAACGCAGCGAGAACATTCTCATTGTAACTCACCAAGCAGTGCTGAGATGTATCTACGCTTACTTCATGGGCGTTGATCAGGCGAAGAGTCCTTGGATGGAGGTTCCTCTACACACGCTGATCAAGCTTTCGCCCAGAGCATACGGCACACAGGAGGAGAGATACTCAGCCAAGATTCCTGCAGTGAGCACCTGGCGTGGCAAGGGATCAAAGGCCCAGCATGAAACTCCTGCTCCTGGTGAAGGGACGGTCGATGTCGAAGCGAATGGAAAGCCCCCCAAATAGACGACTTTGAGGCGGAAATGGCGTTGCGGAGGCGGAGGTGAATGCAGGCACCGGCTCTTCTTTCCGCAAACAGAGACAGCACAGCGTGGACAAGACAGACAACGCATAGAAGTCTGATGCCTGGACACTCATTGTATTCGTATAGCATAAACAAATGACAACTGCCTTGTCCCGTATGGTCAGCGTGCATTTAAGTACTGTTGTAGACGTTTGCAGGATCCACTGCTTTATGATTAGATTTATTCGATGCCAGTCGACAATTTTTGCAGAGGCTGAAAGCGTATGAAATCTCTGGAGAGTGATGCAAGACAGAAGTATACCAAATAGTACTGTTTTGTTTAAATCGTCCTTCCACGAAGAATGAGCTGCTTGGTCTGATATTGGAATAAATTAAGAATCTGACGTGGTTGGCCCGTGACAGGTTGACAGCAGCGGCGATTCCCGCGGCCGAATGATGGTATCAAGTTGAAGCTCCATTCAGACGGACAAGGAAGGCACTTTGGACCTTCGAAAGTTTCACTCACGCTCATCGTGAATTCCGCAACACAACAGGATCTCTGAAGCGCTGCACCCGCCGAAGGATCTGACAATTCCCCTCCACACGAATCATCACCCAACTGCACCGTCGATAAAATCCACGACGCTTCCACCAGCGAGATTCCAGTCGAGCCGCATCTGACCGAGCAAATTGTAGCCGACGTGACGTTTCTTCTTCACGCCCTTCCATCTGCAGCTGCCCGCGCATCTGTTTGCATTACTCGTTTGACATCAACTCACGCTTACCCGCCCACCTTCACTTCTTCTGGTCCTTTGCCGCCTCAGCAACATTCTCCGAGCATCGGATCAGTCGCAACCATACACAGACACAGCACATAATCTGGTGAAGCGCAGGACTTGCGCTCGTGTCTCGGCACGCCATGGGGAGGATCAAGAAGACCGCCACCGAGCGTCATGAGGCGACTATCGTGAGTTCAACCTTTCCCGTTCTCTTAGCTGTTCCTACTGACCTTTGCCGCAGTCTCCTTACATTACCAATTTCATCAAGACTTTGGTCGAGCTACCTCTGCACAAGGTGCCCGAACACATCGCTTCATTCCCACACAATTGGCCGTTCCCCAGAGGCGACCTATATCACTGGATCGCTCCGTTAAATCGCTTCGACCGCATTCTTGAGGGTTTCACTACCGTGTATGCTTTGGACAAGGGCCCACAGACACAGCCATTCGAGCTACGGCTATTACAGAAGGGCGACGCTGAGGATGGTTCAGTGACCGAGGTGTCGGTGCAAGAGCTCGAGGCATGCGGATATTCAGCAGATGGAGATCGCGAGCTCGTAGAGAGCATCCTCAACTTTACTCGTGTCCTGCTTGAACGTTGTGGCAATCGCAGTCTGTATGCTAGCAGCGCACATCTCAACCACCTACTCAACACTGTCTCTCTCAGCCTGCTCAAGATCACTCTCCGTGTTAGTTTGCGCCTGGCCCAAAGATACCACACATCGCGAATGCGCGTTGCATCGCCACACTCACTCAACGCTCTACTAGCTGGCCATTACAGCATCAACCTAGACCGCATCCAGAAACTCGCCAATCCTTTTCCCAAGAAGCCCGTGGCTACACCCATCTTCGGCCAAACTCCGTCCAAGAACAAGGAGAAGGAGGATGTTATCAAGCCTGGTGTCAATACCTCCGATATTGAGTCTTTGGTCAAGGCCAAGGATGTTCCACTGTCATACAAGGAAGAGCTTTCCAGCGTACACTTGACCTACTACGACAAGACTGATGCATCTGCACCTGCATCATCTGTCGAGGCTCGAGCCCCTAACACACCTGGTTCGCCCATGCCCCCAGTCACACCTACTCCTGTCCGCCGTACGTCAAACCTAGGCCCCGGCTCAGCTCGCAGTGAACGTATCGGCACCAATACAGACGCCCCCGAAACACCAGTACGACCGCAGCAATTGGAGAACCCTTCAAGCGGGCCTAAGATCTTCGAGCTTTCTTCGGCTCAAATCTCTAAAGCCGAGCCTTGGAAGGTCATGGAGGAGAACGTCGCAAAGGTACCTGAAGACAACCAGTTTGATCTGCTTCAAAGAGTTCGTGTGGCTTCTGCATTCCAAACATCCAAGGCAGCTGTTCATGATCTGGTCGCTATCAGGATTCTGGCCATCTCCAACTTGTCATATGTCTACGGCGAAACTACCTTCCATCAACGCATCGGTCAGCCAGATTCTGAGGAGCCTCGTCGAACTCAACTGGCTCAGCAACTTACAGATATGCTTCAGCCTCCCAGCTCTGATCAGGAAGAGATTTCTCGTGAGATGATGGTGATTGTTATTCAAGCTCTCGAGGCTCTGGCCAAATGCAAATCCAAGACCACTGAGATCGCCAATGCTCTCAACATCACTGTCAGCCATGGCGTCCTCTTCTATGTTCTCAGAAAGATTCTTGCTACTCTTGGTGATGAAGAAGCCTCTGGCCAAGACCACGAATGGTGCAAGGATGTCTTTGATCTGGTCATGACTCTCACTCCAGCAGCACCTCACCCACAACGTAACGCGGACGTCCTCGTGGCTGCTGGCTTTGTTGGCATTCTGGTCGATATCCTTAATCTGCGCACAAAGCAAGCAGAGATTTACTTCCCTATTGCGCTTGGCTTCTTCGATAGCTTCATCCACAATGGGGTCAGAGATGCATTCCAGGCCATTGTTAACGCCAAAGGCTTGGACGTCCTCGCTGATCTTACTGCTTTCGAAGTCCAACGTTCGCTCGAGGCTGCTCAAAAACAACAAGGTTTACCTGCTGAGTACAAGACCAAGATTACCGATTTTCAAATCCCTTTCAACTCACAGCAGACTCTGCGCCAGCTTCTGAAGTTTGTCGCTCACATGTATCATCACAATGTTGGCACGGACGATCGCCTGCTACGTAATTTTGTCGACTCGCCTCAACTTCTTGGTGCGCTTCGCATCATCTTCGATAATGCGCCTACCTTTGGTTCGAATGTATGGAGCGGAGCTATGAACATCCTCAGCAGCTTCATCCACAATGAGCCCACCAGTTACCAGGTCATTGCTGAAGCAGGATTGAGCAAGGGCTTCCTCGAAGCTGTTACTCAGCAGTCGATCACTGTCTCTGATGTGATCGTCGAGAATGCTGAGAACGAAGATACGGAGATATCTGAGGACAAGCCTGACGAAGAAATGGCCCAAAAGCCCACTGTACCGCAGGTCCCAAGCAAGAACGCCCCTTCCGGAGAGACATCCAAGGCATCGGGCATTTTGCCTGTCGGAGAGACCATGCGTGAAATCCCTACAGCGTTCGGTGCCATTTGTCTCAACGAGAATGGCATGCGCATGTTCCAGGCGTCCCAAGCTTTGGAGAAGTTCCTTGAGATCTTTGAGAGCCCCGAGCATGTCAAGGCTATGGAGGAAGACGCTGAGGTTCCTCAGTACATCGGTACCGCGTTCGATGAGCTGGTCCGCCATCATCCTCAACTCAAGGAAAGAACATCCAATGCCGTCGTCGGCATGGTTCGCAATGTCATGGCTATCTGTCAACGTCGCGCGGAGAATAAGGGTGTCGGTGCCAAATTGTGGCTGCCTGGCGACAAAGAGTTGCACGTAGCAGGAGGACGTGATGCTTTGCGCGGCATGTCTGATACACAAGTCGAGAACGCTTTTGATGCCGATGACACCAATTTCTACGGTCGCGCCGAGGACACATCGGCAATTACAGAGCCTGAGCTTGAGAGCGATACCCTTGTCAAAGGCCGTGGTGGTGGTCAGTCTAGCTCGGACTTTATCGCCATGGTTTGCAGATTCCTCGGTGGCTTCTTGAGTAATCACAGCATGGCAACAGCTTTCTGTGAGGCGGCAGGTGCTGAGATCTTGCTGGACATGGCCACTGCTGCTTGCAACCCATACAACTTCCATGAGACTCTTGCCCAGCAGGAGCTCATTAGAGTTCTTCAACAACTGGTTGAGCACAAGGCTCATCTCATTCTTCCTTCTCTTGCTCGACGTACACAACTAGCTTATTTCCAGCTGAGGCCACTGGCCGAGCATGAGCCTGGCAAGACCTACTTCAAAGACCTCACCGAGCAGACCACCGACTCAAGCTCTCAGAATGACCTTGCAGTCTCAAACGCAACATACACTGCTAAGGCAATGGTGCAGGCTCAGTTCCTATGTCACGTTTTCTCTCAGGTTTTCTCTATGCACGTCTACCATGCTGGCCGTACTGTGCCTCATCACTTCTTTGGCCAGGTCAACCTTACAGATATCTACACTGACTTGATCGACGATTTGGGTCAACTGTATTCTTCATGCGTCTGGGAGGCCATCACGATGCGCAATAACATGCCCGAAGACTGGAAAAAGCAAATTCATATCTCTGGCATGAGTTTCGACCATAGTGAGGCCGACAATGTCATGGGTCTTTCTACATCTAGCAACTCGCCGTCCAACAATGCCGAGTCTACAGCAGCATCACAAGGACAACAGGACAACGAAGCTAAGAAGATCGAGGCACGTAACACTGCACAATTCAAGAACTGCCAGATCCTTGCGTCGCTTTTCAATCAAGTATCCACTGGCATTCTTTCTTTCTTCCAGGCTATTGGCAAATCACTGTTGTGGAAGCACTCTTCGCGCACCATTCTCAGTGACTACCAGAAGCAGAATGCAAGCAAGATGGCTGAGCACCTGGCGCGTGCCTTGATCAACCACATTGCAACGCGCCAGCCATCTGCTCTGTCAGAAGTTGACCGTGTTGCATACGACATTGTTGTTCTCACCTCGACGCTGCAAACTCTAGTTGACGAGCGAAAGACGACTCGCACTGGTGGCACACACCGTGAGGTCTTTTCCTTGGTGCTGCTTGCTTTCTATCAACAGGGAGGGTTTAAGCAACTCGAAACCCGTCTACAGCAATTCGGCAAGCTCATTGAACAACACAAGGAAGCTTCCCAGGACACATCCACTTCCGACCGGATCACATCATCCAAGCGCATTCATGCTCTAGCACTCGCTGGTGTTGACAAGATCCTGGAGTTCTACAACAAGATCAGTCACTCCAAGAACATCATCGATGCTCAGCAAACTAGTGTCATGGCTGTCCGTGATCGTCAAAAGAGCGACTTCTTCTTGGGTGCGCAGTTCGTGGTCGAGCTCCGCAACGCTGTCCTTCCTCAGATCAGTGAGATCTGGAAGTCATCTGTCATGGAGGCCCTGCCTGCGCACAGCGTCAAGTCGATCATAGATCTACTCAAACTCATACTCGAAGGCGATGGCGAGTCACAGGCTGTGAAACGTAGTGAGAATCTGAAACGTCGTAGAGCTGCCGAACCTCGCAAGTTCAAGATTCGTCCAGAGTCGAAGGACGTTCTCACGGCGGAAGGCTTCGAGGATGAAGAGCTTCTTTCCGAGGCATTGTACCGCTGCAACAACAATGTCAACGCGGCCAAGGAATACTATGTGTTACGGCGGGACAATCCGGATAGCCACATACCTGTTTTCCCTCTTCCGGAGGCTGAGCAACCCGTTCAGGAAGCCTCTAACGACACCGCAGACCAACCAGCTGCATCTGGCAGTGTGCCCTCCGTCGAGATGCAGGATGCAGACGAAGCCGGCTCAAGCACGCAAGACACTGATGGCGATCGATCAGAGGCTGATCTACTTCTGGGCAACGGTAATCGTCGTTTGGTTTTACCTCCAGATGTGCTTAATAGTGGCCTTGCGGAAGTCCTCTCGAACGCTCTTGGCGGCGGAGAAGAACTGATGCGTGCTCTTCCAGTTCACAGGCGGCCTTCAGACGAGGCCCAGAGACCTGCTGATGTTGTGACAGAAGAGAGCTTTGTCACTATCGATGACCTCGATGACAAGCGCAAGAGCATCAGAGAGGGACTTATCGACAGGTGCCTCGACGTTCTCAATACCCATACAGACGTCACTTTTGAGCTTGCGGACCTTATTACAGCTGCTACCATCAAGGCCGGCCATGAACAGTCATCGAAAGTAGAAATTGGCGAGACTTTGGTTAACTCCCTCATGTCTCTCACACCAGACGAGGACACTCCTCTCGAGGGCAAGAAGATTGCATCATACGCTCATCTGCTTGCACTGGTCATTCAAGACCGCGAATTCTTCAATGCATGTCTTGATACCTTGACGGACAGCTTTGAACAGTTTGGCGGCTTCATCAAGATGTTCCAAGGACAGAAGCCGGAAGAGACGTCGCCTTGGGTCAGCAACGTGCTTCTCATAATCGAACGCGTTCTAGCCGAGGATGAGAAACCTCAGCAAATCCATTGGACACCACCACCCTTTGAGGAGCCATACAAGGAGCAAGACATTGCTGAACTCAAGCCTCCAATCGTTTCTGATGAGAAAAAGGCCACCATCTTCGACGCTCTTGTTGAGATTCTACCCAAGATCGGCAAGGATGAGACCCTTGCGCTCTCGGTCACCCGCACACTCGTGATTTTGACCCGCCGTCGCGCTCTTGCAAAGAAGCTCGGCGAGAAGCTGTCGATCTCCAGACTCTTTGTTATGATGAAACAACTTGCTGGCATTGCAGGTGAACGTCTCCAAAGCACATTCCTCATCTTGCTCCGTCACATTATCGAAGATGACGAGACCATTCGTCAGATCATGCGTACCGAGATTCAATCTACATTTGAGAGCAAGGGTATGGCTAGGAGCTACGACACGACGCTCTACACGAGGACTCTGTACCATCTGGCACTGCGCAGTCCTGAGATTTTCGTCGAAGTCACAAATGAGAAAGTACAACTCTCGAGATGGGACCAGAGCCGTCCTGGCGGTGCACAGCCCCTTATGCTGAAGAAGGTGGACAAGCCTGTTGAAACTAAGGAGTCAGAGAAGCCTACCGAGGGTGAGACGAGCGCTACCACCGAGAGACCTACCATTGAGCGTACCAAGACCGGTGATCTTAAGCCTCCGTCGATTGAGAATCCTGATGGCGTCATACAGTTCTTGCTCAAAGAGCTCTCTTCCTACAAGGACGTCGAGGACAAGGAAGTGCAGCCTCCCAAGCCTGCTTCTTCTGAGGCTCCTGCTGTTGCTACTCCTTCAGACGTCGAGATGTCTGACTCAACTCCTACTCCAGTGGCTGAGCCTGCGCCCGCTCCATCCACTGAATCCGAGGCTAAGCAGGCTGACAACAAGCCAGTTTTCAAGGCTGAGCAGCACCCTATCTTTGCTTACCGCTGCTTCATTCTGCACTGCTTGGTAGAACTCCTTGGCTCATACAACAGGACCAAGATCGAGTTTATCAACTTCTCACGCAAGGCCGAGTACCAAGCATCCACCCCTTCCAAGCCTCGTTCAGGTCTCCTGAACTACTTCCTCACTAGCTTGATTCCGCTTGCATCTTTGACCCATCCCGAGGATACTCCTTCGAAGAAGCAGGCTGCTACCGCGAACTGGGCAATCAACACTATTGTGTCCCTCTGCTCAAAGACCAACGAGCGTGCTATCAGTTTGAAGATCTCCGCCAGCGACGAAGAGTCTGATCTTGCCTATGTTCGCAAGTTTGTCCTGGAACATGCTCTCAAAGCATACAAGGATGCCATGGCATCTTCCGAACCCCTAGATCAGAAGTACGCACGTCTACTTAGCCTGAGCAACCTCTTCTACCGCATGTTGACTGGTAAACAACAATCTGGCATCAACCACTCCTTGCTTGAGATGGTGACTGTTTCTCAGAAGCAGCTTGGACGTTTCATGTACGAGAAGAACTTTATCACAGCTTTGACATCTTCTATCGCCGAACTCGACCTCAATTTCCCTGGGGCCAAGCGAGCAGTCAAGTACATTCTTCGACCACTCAAGTTGCTAACCGATATCGGTGTCACTTTGAGTATCTCTGGAGACGTCTCTGCTCCTGGCACTACCGAAGATGACGAGATCTCTTCCGCCACCTCTGTCTCTGACGACGACAATGAGCGTGAAGAGACTCCAGACTTGTTCCGTAACTCTACCCTCGGTATGTTCGAAGCTGCAAACAGTGACGACGATGAGGACGAGTCCGGTTCAGACGAAGCCGAAGAGTACTATGAAGGCGATGAGTATGGCGAGGAAATGGACTACGATGAATATGAAGAAGGTGGTCCTGGCATGCACGAAGGAGACGTTGTCAGCGATGAAGACGACGACATCGACGACATGGGACCCATTGAAGGTCTTCCCGGTGACATTGATGTCGAAGTCGACATGGATGAAGACGAGAGCGGCGATGATGATGACGACTCCGATATGGACGAAGCCGATTCAGACGAAGGCGACGACATTGAAATTATCGACGAGATTACTGGCGATGACGAGAACGCTAGTATGGAAGAAGATGACGATGAAGATGATGTCGACGAGGATGAGGAAGATTGGGATGACGACGATGACGGTGACGACCCTTACCACCATGGTGCTCTCCCTATGGATGCTCTGGTTCCTGCCCACGGCGGTCCATTCGGTGGTGCCGTTGTCCTCGAGGATGACCGTTCGGACGTCATGGACCAGATGGAAGGCGATGATCCGGTCATGACCCTTGATATGGGCGGTCCCGAGCAATACTTTGAGGATGAGATGGCCGAAGACGATGAAGACAATGAGGAAGACGAAGATGAAGAAGTCCTCGGCTACGAACCCGAACATGACGACCCTGAGAACGACGAAATGGAGTGGGGATGGGAGACGGCTGCTATGCCTTCACACCATGGATGGCGCCGCCCTGGAGGTCCCTTTTACACCATGGAAGATCCCCCTCTTGGACTCCCTCGCTCTCATCGTGGTGCTGCAGGTAGTGGCGATCAAGATGGCACCAACCCTCTTCTTCAAAGAACAGACCGCAACTCAGGTCTGGGTGCTCCGCCTCGTCCTGGTGACATGCACGACTGGCTTCACTCACATCGCCCTAGACCTGGTGGCCAAGATGGACTCTCGTTCGTCAGTGATCTTATTCAGATGGTTGGCCCTTCGGGAGCTAGAATCAGCGTCGTTGATGGCTCTGGTGGTCTTGGCTTCCCACCCGCTGCTCTTGCTGGTGGTATGCCGCCTGCTGTCTTCCACATCACTGGCGGTCCCGGCAGATTTGGACTACCTGATATTCGCGCCCTCCAGCGTATTACCAGAGGTCTTACTGGTCGTGAAGCACCATCAAGTGGTAGAGCTTCTTCTACCGACCCTGTTGCAGCAGTATCGTTCACACCTACGCTTACTACCCTTCGTTGGCAAGAGGAGGCTCGCTTGTTGTTCGGTCATCAACATCTCGAGAGAGCTATGAAGCTTGTCGACTCCCTTTTGCGTCTTCTTGTACCCCCTGCTATGGAGGCCAAGCGCCAAAAAGACAAGGCTGATGCTGAGCGCAGAGCCGCCGAAGAGAAGGCTCGTGAAGAACAGCGCCAGAAGGAAGAAGAAGAGCGCCGTGAGCGTGAAGCTCGTGAACAGCGTGAGAAGGAAGAGCGTGAAGCTAAGGAAGCCGAAGAGGCTGCAGCACGTGCTCGTGAGGCTGCCGAGCGTGGTGAGACCACAGAAGGCACCGAGAGCATGGAAGGCGTTGAACAGCCTGCAGAAGATGCCGCAGAAGCCGCACCTAGAGTCATGACCAACATCCGCGGTAGAGAGATCGATATCACACACCTCGGTATTGATCTGGAATATCTTGACGCACTTCCCGATGATATGCGCGAGGAGGTCATTATGCAACAATTCCAGGAGCAACGTTCGCAGGAGAGAACCCAAGAGACCACTACTGGGCAGCCAAGCAGATCCAGTGAGATCAACCGCGAATTCCTCGATGCGCTGCCGCCGGACATCCAAGCCGAACTGCTTGCTTCTGAAGCAGCTGATCGTCGCCGACGTGAACGTGATGAACAGCGCCGCAGAGCAGCTGCCAGCGGCAATGCTGCTCCTCAAGCCGGTGATATGGATATGGCAGACTTCTTCGCAACCTTGAACCCGGCTCTTCGTCAGCAAGTCCTCATGGACGCCGACGATGGGACGCTTGCCGGCTTCCCTGCCGAGTTCCAAGCTGAAGCTCGCACACTCCTGGGCAACCTCCAACGTCATCGCAATGCTGGTCGTGAACGACGCGAAGCCGATCGTGCTCAGGATGAACAGGAAGCTCCTGAACCTGAGGAGCAGCGCGTGCGCAGACCTGTAATTCAGATGCTCGACAAATCCGGCGTGGCCACTCTCCTGAGATTGATGTTCGTCGCCATGCAGGACAGCGCACGAACCACAATGCAGGCAATCTTGTCAGATATTTGCAAGAATACCCAAAACCGCGCCGAGGTCATCAGTGTGCTTCTTTCCATTCTACAGGATGGAAGCGCCGATGCCAATGCTTTGGAGAAGAGCTTTGCACACCTCACTCTTCGTGCCAAGCAGATGTCTGGACAAAAGACACCACAGCCTCTTAAGCGCAGTCTTACCAGCTCTCAATTTGCATCGCCTGGCACAGATATCTCTCCCCTGATGATCATCCAGCAATGCCTTTCAACCTTGACTCATCTGGCCAACGAGAACCCTCGTGTCAGTTCGTTCTTCCTTTCTGAGCATGAGACTAGCATCAGTCAGAGAGCCAAGTCATCGAAGAAGGGCAAGGGCAAGGAGAGCAAGGCTGCCAAGTATCCCCTCAATGCACTGCTTACTCTTCTTGACCGCAAGTCAATCATCGAGAACTCATCTGTGATGGAAGGCTTGGCTTCTCTCCTTATCCGCGTCACTGAGCCTTTGAAGATCCTCCTGAGAAAGGCAAAGGATGCTGAGAAGGAAAAAGAGAAGGCTGCTGAGACTGCTGCCAGTGCAGCTACCGATGTGCCCATGACTGAGGGCGAAGCTGCAACCGCCGCTGACGCTCCCGCTGAGGCCGACAAGGCGCAAGAGCCTGCCACAAAGACGGACGAGAAGAAGAAGCATAGAGACCTCACCCCTCCTGAAGTGCCGGAAGAGAACCTCCGCTTGGTCGTCAACATCATTGCTGCGCGCGAGTGCAATGCAAAGACCTTCCAGAGTACACTAGATATCATCAATCATCTTTCGGCCATCCCTGGTGCCAAGGATACTTTCGGCAAGGAGCTGGTTCACCGTGCTCAAGATTTGGGTGATGCCGTTCTTGTTGACCTTCAGCAGTTGGCTCCTCAGATTCAGAATGCTAAGACTAGCACTGATATTCAAGGCATCGCTTTGGCCAACTTTTCTCCCGCAAGCTCGCACCAGAGCAAGCTGTTGCGTGTTTTGCTGGCACTTGACTACCTCTTCGACCCCAAGCGTTCTGGATCTCACGACAGACAAGCATCCACCTCAAGTGAGGCTCTACCTTCAAAGGCCCGCCAAGATCTGCTCTCGACGCTCTACGAGACTTCGACGTTTGCTAAGCTCTGGTCTAATTTGAGTGACTGTCTGACTGCCATCCGTGAACGTGGCAGCATGAACAACGTGGCTACCATCCTTCAACCGTTGATTGAGTCGTTCATGGTTGTCTGCAAGAACACCACTTCCAAGGAGGTCAACCTTGCTGCTTCACAAGAGCTGCCAGGTAGTACCCCTCAACCAGACTCACGCATTGAGAAGCTCTTCTTCTCCTTTACTGAGGAACATCGCAAGATTCTCAATGATCTTGTCCGCAACAACCCCAAGCTCCTCAACGGTACATTCGATGTGCTGGCTAAGAACTCCAAGGTTCTCGAGTTTGACAACAAGCGCAACTACTTCACTCGTAGAATGCACACCCGCAACTCTGAGGATCGCATTGCTCATCCCTCAGTTCAGCTCAACATCCGTCGTGACCAGATCTTCCTGGACTCTTTCAAGAACTTGTACTTCAAGACAGCTAATGAGATCAAGTATGGCAAGCTCAACATTCGCTTCCACGGCGAAGAGGGTGTCGACGCTGGCGGTGTTACCAGAGAGTGGTTCGCAGCTCTTTCCAGACAGATGTTCAACCCTGACTATGCTCTCTTCAATCCTGTTGCCTCCGACAGGACCACTTTCCATCCTAATCCCATGAGTGGCATCAACGACGAACATCTTACTTTCTTCAAATTTGTTGGCCGCATCATCGGAAAGGCTATGTACGAGGGCCGCGTTTTGGATTGCCACTTCAGCAGAGCCGTCTACAGACGTATCCTTGGCAAGCCAGTTTCACTCAAGGACATGGAAACACTGGATCTCGATTACTACAAGTCACTCTGCTGGATTCTTGAGAACGACATCACTGATATTACCTTTGAGACTTTCTCGGTCGAAGTTGACAGATTCGGAGAGACTGAGATTGTTGACCTGATAGAGAACGGTCGTGACATTCCCGTTACCGAGGAGAATAAGCAAGAATACGTGCGTCTGGTTGTTGAGCATCGTCTGATCAAGTCAGTCGAGGCGCAGCTTGAACATTTCTTGAAGGGTAAGTCACATCCACCAATCCATTCTTCACCAATTCATACTGACCAAATACAGGCTTCCACGAGATCATCCCCGCTGAACTTGTCTCAATATTCAATGAACAAGAACTCGAACTTCTCATCTCGGGTCTTCCTGACATTGACGTCGATGACTGGAAGAACAACACTGAGTACCACAACTACCAGCAAACCTCACCACAAATTCAATGGTTCTGGCGCGCTGTCCGCAGCTTCGACAAGGAAGAGAAGGCCAAGCTGCTGCAATTCGTTACTGGTACCTCCAAGGTTCCACTCAACGGCTTCAAGGAGCTCGAGGGTATGAATGGCTTCACCAAATTCAACATTCATCGTGATTACGGCAGCAAGGACCGTTTGCCTAGCAGTCATACTTGCTTCAATCGTAAGTTTTGCCCAATCGTAACCTACAAGAATAGTATACTGACTACCGGTTGCAGAACTCGATCTTCCTGAATACGAGACCTATGAGCAGTTGAGACACCAGTTGTACACTGCCATGACGCAAGGAAGCGAGTACTTTGGCTTTGCCTAAACAACCTGCATCGCATTGCCGTTCTCGACAAAAACAACCTCATACGTTCATGATTCAATCGCATTTCAAAGGCGTTTTTGTGTCTTGCTCTTCTTTTTTCTGCGTCGCGCAAAGGGGAGGAGTTTCTTTTTCTTCTATGGTCGTCTTTCCCCCTGAAAGCTATCGTCTGCTTCTTGCTTTGACTCTGATCTTTTACCTGGGTCCGAGATGGAAGGACGGAAGGAACCAAGGACAGTGACGTGCAGGTCTTGGACTTGGGTCTTTTTCGTTCATCAGAAGTCGATGGTCGCTGGTATTCTTGACAGAGAAAATAAAACATAAAATTGCAGTAGCTTCATTCTAGCTTTGTTTCCATCTTCCTATTGATACAGCAAATTCGTTTTCACTTTACGCCCTCCCCGTGTGCCAAAGTCTTAACTCCCAATTGAATACGACGTCCTTCATCTACGGAGAGAGCAGAATATACGCTATAAAAAGGCACAGTCTTTTCTGAAAATACAGACAGGTCCAGACAGAGACTATATCTGTCGCTTCTCAGTGGACACTGTTCTGATTCTCGTTAGTATCGTGCGTTGTACAGCTACACGAGTTACATACTTTGGCACACGGGAAGGATGTTGTTCTCACGGATCTTCCGGTGCTAGGTGATGACAACGTGATAAAGATGTTTTGGCCTTGTGAAAATGATGAAGAATGCCCAAACCTGCTTTCTAGGTACATAAAGCCTGCTTTTTTGTATTTATCGAACTAACACCACGGCGTGGTACATGACGTCTGTCAAGTATAGCGATTTACCTTCACCTTCGACCACTCTCTACACAAATGACATTGCCTATTCCCATCTGCCGAGCTGATCGATCTTTCTCTTGAAACAAACACCACACTAGGAGAATATATCGGTGTCTTTCTTTTTTTATTTTCGTTTCTTCGCTTTCGCATCCTCCTCTCATACTACAAATCATTGCTTTCTCTCAGCCGTTCTCACCCTTCCATACGAAGCCGGCGGATTTGCCGACATAACGGCTGCGTAGAACGAACCATAGAAACGAAGAACCAAGAGCCAAACCCGGCAGTTTTAGTCTTTTGTATTTCGACGTGATCTAGTTGGAGGATTTGACATCATGTCTTGCAGAGAGCTTGAGGTGTAGGATAGGAGTGGAAGCGAGAGGATGAGATTGGGAAGGTGCGATGTAGTTCGTAGTACGAGCAAGAGGACAGGGTAAGTAAGTACTAGAAAACCCCCAAGGCAATGAGTTTGTGGTGACCCTGCTCGTCATTCCTCGATGGTGTTTTTCTTTCAGCATGAGTAAACCCGAGTTTCTAGATCAATTCTGGGTCAGCACTTAGAATTGATCTCTTCCAAAAAAAGAAGATCAGGATCCATGCTATTTTGTTGTTGTTCGAACGATACGAGTCTAGAAAGCTGTGTGTCAATTCTGTCGCGAGCATTCCCGTTTTGTTGCCGTTTCCCGTCTGAAGCTGCACTTTGTTCGCGCATTAGAACAAAAGTCACCGAAAGTTTATGGACCTCACTCTCGCACCAAAGACCAGCTTCGTATGCTTGTACTTTGTATCTTCGCTTTTAGTTCTCACGTATTCGTAAGGTCATGCAAGAGCTAGCAACAAAACCGCGGCAGATACTTCGCAGCTACCTCGGAGGTAGACATCGCTAAGAGCGAACAAAAGTGACATGGCATTTTCCGTGGACCAAGAGACAGAAAACGTCTTCATGCATAAGAAATGGAAAAGAATAGAACAGAAGCTGGGTTACAAAAGATGGATTGCTGGGTTACGTTACACTGCATACGGAGTCTAGATCGCAAGGGTCTGAAGATCATGGTAACTGGAGACGATTGTTGGATCTGATAATCCCCAACCACGATAACAAGGCACCTCGATTAGGGATTCTCACAAGCACGGCGATGACGGTAATGTTGTATTCTGCAATGTCTACCATGACAGCAATACATAAAAGGCAAGAAGCGAAAATAATCGTATGGTAGAAATGTTGAAAAAGAAAAAGAGGATATAGAAAAAAGCGAGCAAACATAAATGGGGTATCGATGCTCGAGAAGCAGAAGAGTAGAAGAGGAAGAAAGGTAGAAATAATAGAAGAGAAGTCGAAAGATATCGGAGAATGAAGATAGAGAAAACGCCATGTAGAGTAGTTTTCGAACTCTCAAAGAACCCCAATGAAAAGAGCCGTGCCCCATCGCTGATGCATTTCAAAAAGCATGTTTCGGTCTTCGTAGCTAGGTCGTGATGAGGGTGAGATTGTTGTACCTCTCACCTCAATGCATAAAGGAGGACGTCAAGGGTCATAACTGACTATGGTCGTCGACAGGGCTTGACGAGGGTGGTGGTGTGATTTGGTTGATTGGTCCCAGGGTCCATACCCATTCTCGAGGTTTCTTAGTCCTCCTTGTGACAGGTGTCGAAGGGCAGATATCACTATCTGATTCGTCTTCTGAAGAGTCGCGTTTGTCTCCACACGCGGGTGATGTAGGTGTTCTGATTGGCAGGGCTGCTGCTCTTTTATGCCTTTGCTGTTGCTCAACATAGGGTCCGTTGCCTGAAGGTAATGACTCTAGAGTAGATGTGGAGGACGAGGCGGACTCAACATCAGACTGAGCCAGAGTGTAGATTTCGTTGCGGATGTCTTCGGTCAGGGGTGCGCGGAAAGAGACCTTCTTGGGAGAGGGAAACATAGGTCGAGTACTCGAGAATGATTTGCGACGGCGGATGCAGCCATGGGGGCCGTTGGTCAGGATAGAGCGATGATTGAAAGGCAGACGGTAGGGAATGGGCTTGTCAAAGGAGTCTGTGGTGGATATAGAAGAGATAGAAGAGTCGGTCGAAGCCGAGGTGGCAGAAGTGGCTGACATGCAGCTGTCGGTAGAAGAAGAACGTGCAGGTTGTTGATGAGTAGGTGCTACCGACGTGTCCAGACACAGTCGAGACTTTGGTCGTGCATCCTGATGAGGGGTCATGGCCTCGGGGCTCATGACATGTTGTGATCCATAGGCATTGCTAAAGGTGTTTCTAGCTGTGGGAGAGGCTATTGAGGGTGCATCCAGCCTGAGTCCAGTCGTGCTCTTGCCAAAGGTCGAAGGCAAGGAAGATGTGTTTAGAGTAAGTTTTGGTCGCTTGGTAGGAACAGTTGGCCTCGAGACGGGAGGATGCGAAGGTAGTATGCTAAGCGACATTGTATCCACGGGCATGAGTGCCAGCATGACGCGGGCGTCGACGATAATATACTGAGACGACAATGTTGAAAGAAACGTGTTGGCTGATCTAGCCGCTCATCGCCACAGAGGCTGTCGTAAACATCCAACCAAGTCAGCAGGTCCAGAGAGGGGCGGCGAAAGGGTACGCAGTAGTCGACGACAAGTGGCCGATGACGCGCGTGAAGGATGCCAGTGCCTTTTCTATACTTGGGCACACCACCGAAGGGAAGGGGTAGGGGCCACCCGCCTAGATGTCAAAGCCTCCAAATGGATCAACAGAACACGACCTGACACACTGGCCCTTCTGACACACTGGCGCCGCAGAGATTCGTGTACTCGAAGGGGGGAGAAGCTTTTACAAGTAGGAGTCAGGATGCGCTCGACAAAGTCGTGACGACCTGAGGACCGGGAACCATGGCCCTTGTAAACCCATCAACGGCAGAGCGGGCGCCAAACAAAAGAAAAATCTCGTCTTGCAGCAATTCTAGACGAAGCCGATCTCTGCCCATGCATCGTCTCTATTTCATCCAACTTTCGCAAACAAGCCTCCAACCAACCACTCTCCTGCTGCTACACTTCGCGGTTCTTCCCGCACGCGCTATGGTCTCCTCGTGTTCTATTTCGGGCTGGTAAGCCCCGCCTGTCACTTGGACCCCTCCGTCACCAAGTCCAACGGCCAGGGTTAGACGCCATCTCACGAATCAAGGGCCAGAACCACTTTTGCATCCTGCATCAAACCAATTTGCCGTGCTGCATCTCCTTCTCGCCCCGTCTGTATGTGTTAGATCCTGAAACGCTACTCTTTGCTTCCACCTGTGCAGTCTGCAGACGACTTCTCGACGACATGTCCTGATCGCGCCATTCAAGAGCCTCCCCCTGACCCGCAACACCGGCTGGGCTGAGTATATATGGCGACTTGATTCGAAGGCGTATGTCCGCCGTGAGTTTCTGCTCCGGTGTGGCGCCTCATACTACACCAAGTCCAAACACGTAATCCACTCCCTGCTTATACATGCGTCCGGCTCCCCCCCTTGTCGAATTGGCAAGAACGAAACACCTCCGACTTGCTGTGCTACGGCCTTTCTCTGCTTGCTGTAGAGAAAGTATGCGACTCGTGTCAGTGTAGGCCCTACTCTTGCTGTGGGGAGCCGACACCTGAAACACCTTCTCCTTTCACTGCACTTGCTCATGCCTACGCCGATGCTCTATCTTCTAGACGTACCTGCATATCTTACCGTTCTGCTATCAGAAACTCTCTTTCTCCTTGTCTTCGGTTCCTTTGGCACTCTACCGTAACTTGTTCGGGTTGTCAAATTTCCCAATGATGTGCTGTGGAGCTTATGGCAGCCACAAATACGAGAGCTTGGAGTTTAAATCGTTCGCTATCGCTATTCAAGTAGTCCAAGCGCCTGCCGACGTTTTTAGGTCGTGGGTCCGAGGGAAAGCCGCTTTACAAGCAAAGCAATCGCCTGGGGCAGTTCCTTCGCAGAATCGATTTCAATGAGTCGCAAGCAAGACAAGCCTCAATCCACGTAAAACATCAGAACAGAGGAATTTTGCCACCTAATGTGCTGAGAGCAGCATGAGCAATAGCGACATGGATTCTTTTCCATCAAGGACCTGCCCACTTGCAACCGTTTATTCGCTGAATCATGTGTTCTTTTTTTCGTGACAGACATGACTGGCTGAAATGGAGAGCCGCAACTGGCCGAAGCGCACACCCATCAATTCCTACAGTACCAATGTTGATCGCAGCCGTGCATCGCTGATCAAGAGCAGTCCATCGAGGATTTGACCGCGGGCGAGCGCTTGCCAGACGCTCTCTGATCGTGGAGCAGCGCTTGTTTCTGGTGCACACCTTGAGCGCTTCATCTTGCATGCTTCACAATTGTTGCACTTCTATCATTCAGCTGCTCGTGTTTTCTTCGCAGAGTTTCACCTGCAATATCAGGTTTCCGACAGTTTGTGGGCCTTGAACCATGAGCTTGAAGCCTGAAAGTGCCCACCGCGGTCCTCGGGTGGGCCTCTATACAAGATGACGGTTGGACGAACCAATCGATAAAGTGTGTTCTCGTATCTTGACCCGTCGACCGGTGCGATCCGAGTGGATTTATGGAGTACCTTGTACGTGCATAGCAGAGTGCAATTTACATTGACAGCGCACGGTACCCTGTATACATGAAAAGTTGATTGAAGCCAGTGGGTGGCCAAGTGCTTGCATTGCATCACCGCATGCCGACAGGGGAGCTACGGTTGACGGCAGAAGTGGTTTCTGAAGAGCTAGCATTGTCGCACAACGCAGTGAGACGAAGTGTCGTGCATCAGAAGCAGTGAGACACTTGCCCACCGCGCAAGTATCTCCATAGCCTCTATATCGGATTTAGCCTGTGGGAAGCAACGTATCTGATCGTCGAAGCTGTAATACGAGCGCCACTGTATACCAGCTGTTTAGGCTATGCCGTCATCACTCTTTTCTCCAAGTGGCAGCTGCGAAGCCTGTCCGAAATCCATGCTGTGCGATGGGAAGTTGGCCATCGGAAAAGAAGTCACCAGTCTGATGAATTGACATATCCGTGTCTAATGCCAGCCACCGTCACCAGCCATCACGGCGCCGCGGAAGACATTCACTCCTACACCGACAATTGCCCACGAAAGCAGGCCGGAGCACATCACCATGCTCTTCTTGCCATGATTCATGGCGAGGATACTTCGTACATCATAACGCAGTACATCCGCAGCCTCTCCCTCGGAGTCTTTCCGCCGTGCATCTGGCAACAGACGGCTGGCGACTGCCTTCCACAATGCATGGAGCTCAACGTCTTGCGAACAATCTTCTTGAAGCCCAGCAACCAAACGTGTGAAATCCCTCAGGTGCACAACACACACTCCAGCCTCTGGCATTTTCAAGGACAAACATGAAGATATGTTCGGTGAAACCACGGGTCGGCCCATGCCCTCCAACTTTCCAAAAGCTCCTTCCAACTTCGAATGATCGTCGACAATACGACCTAAAAAGGCAGCTCATTGACCAACCACTTCAATCTTGACTTCGCTAATCGTATGCTGCTGTAAAACACACAAGGAGATGCACAATGCACAGAACTGTGATGGCATTGTAATCAGTCCAAGTGAGGTGAACGTCGGCCGACGCAAGGACACGTTCCCGTAGGAGTAGCACTGCGATATCAAGCTTCGAAAAAAGCCTTGGACCGACTGACAAGAACGTCTTGGTGCGCTCTTTTATCTCTTATCACCGCGCTAAAACGTCATAAGACTCCAGGCAACACTTTAGCTGCTATGGCATCTTCTGCTGCCGACCTTCGAGCTGCTTGTTGGAGTTTAGTTGCCAATAACCATCGCTCATCATTGCCAATCATCTCGTATCCATCATGCGGACTAGCTCATTGTACAGCAGATAGGCTTCCATCGAAGCCCTTGAGGTGCGGAGAAGGAAAGTATAAAATAAAGCATTGAGATCTTTTCCATCGTGTGTATTGCTTCGTTCTTTCCTCATCACCACCAAGATGCTCGGAGGAAAGATTGTGCTGAGCAGCGCAGCTGCCCTGCTTTCAGCTACTGGAGCATCTGCTCTCGTTCCAGTTCTTGACAAGAGACAGTACTTCCCTGCCAATGCTACTGGTCTCAAGACCATCACTGTAGGTGCTAAACAATCATTTTGGTTGATGCTGTCTAATTTTGATCACAGACTCCTACCAATGTGACCATTCGTTACAAGGAGCCTGGCAAGGAGGGCATCTGTGAGACCACGCCTGGTGTGAACTCATACTCGGGTTACATTGATCTTGCTCCTGATATGCACACCTTCTTCTGGTTCTTCGAGTCTAGAAACGACCCTGCAAAGGACCCCATCACATTGTGGCTCAATGGAGGTCCGGGAAGCGACTCTCTCATTGGCCTGTTCCAGGAACTTGGTCCTTGCAACGTTACCGCCAATCTTACCACCCAAGTCAATCCCTACAGTTGGAATGAGGTATCTAACATGTTGTTCCTGTCCCAGCCATTCGGTGTTGGTTTCAGTTACCAGGAGGAAGAAAAGGGCTCGTTGAACCCTGTCACTGGTTCTTTTGAGAACGCAACGTTGGCCAATGCTACTGGCATCTACCCTGTCATCAACGCAACAGAGATTGATACTACCGACCTTGCAGCTGTTGCAGCTTGGCACGTTCTTCAAGGGTTCCTCGGTGCTTTGCCTCAACTCGATGCCGAGATTGGCAGCAACAAGGAGTTCAACCTCTGGACTGAAAGTTATGGTGGTCACTACGGTACGGAGTATCAGTTCAATAATTTGAATTCAATGTCTGACATGAAGCGATTACAGGACCATCCTTCTTCAACTACTTCAACAACCAGAACAAGCTTATCTCCAACGGAACCATCCCTGGTGTCAAGCTCGACTTCAACACCCTTGGTATCGGAAACGGAATCATCGATGAGATGGTTCAGGCCCCTCACTACCCCGAATTTGCTGTCAACAACACATACGGTATCAAGGCTGTCAACGACACTGTCTACAACTACATGAAATTCGCTCTGACCATGCCCAATGGATGTCTTGACTTGGTTGACTACTGCCGTCAAGCCAGAGAGACTGGTCAAGACAACCTTGCCACCAAGACTCTCTGCTCCGAGGCACAAGACATGTGCAGAGACAACGTAGAGGGTCCCTACTACAGCTTCTCTGGACGCGGAACATACGATATCAGACATCCAAGCGATGACCCTACTCCTCCTGAGTACTTTGCCGATTTCTTGAACCTTGCTGAAGTTCAGAACGCTCTTGGTGTCAGTCTCAATTACACAGAGTCCAACGATGACATCTACTATGCATTTTAGTCCACCGGAGACTTTGTTTACAACAGCTTCTTGAAAGATATTGAAAACTTGCTTTCCCAGGGACTCCGTGTCAGCTTGTACTATGGGTAAGAATCTCGATCAAGCGCATCGATTTTCTACTAACAGTCGCACAGTGACGCCGACTAC
Organism: Aureobasidium melanogenum CBS 110374; assembly: GCF_000721775.1. NCBI lineage: Eukaryota > Fungi > Ascomycota > Dothideomycetes > Dothideales > Saccotheciaceae > Aureobasidium > Aureobasidium melanogenum. Next base: position 251,085 of record NW_024470071.1, read on the forward strand.
ATCTGCAACTGGTTCGGTGGACAAGCCATCTCACTCGCCGTCAACTACACTCACAGCAAGGAGTTTGCCGCAGCCGGTTACGAGCCCTTCACCGTCGATGGCACCGAGTATGGAGAGGTCCGCCAATACGGTAATTTCAGTTTCCTCCGTGTCTACGAAGCCGGACACGAGGTGCCTTACTACCAACCCCGGGGTGCTCTTGCTCTCTTCAACCGTACTATCAACCACTGGAACATTGCAGACGGCACTGAGATGGTTACTGCAAACTTGACTAGCTATGGTACGCCCAACGCTACTCACACTGAGTCGTATGTGGCTTTGCCTCCTACCTCGACTGCTAGTGCTAGTGCCAGCGCCAGTGCCAGTGCTTCGACTACTGGCAATGCTGTGCCCCACATCTGGAGATCCTAGATTAGGACTGAGGTGGGTTGAGGTTTACAAGGACTGGCTCTGTGGTCGGTGTTGCGACCATCACGATGTAACGAAACATGCTTGTAGGAAAAGCATGTAAAGTATGAAATGCAGCAATGCCTCAGAACAATGATGAACAAACCGTGTGCCGAAACAAGTTTTCTCTGTCGATAAGTGTGAGGATCATCAGAATAACCGAAAATAGAGGTTGTAAGATCTTTTGAGCTAACAGGCCGATTTGACACTCATTGTATATTTTCCACTAATGTCTCTCGGAAAAGAGCATTATTGGATACTGGCAACCGACACTGCAGCATAACCCATGCAATCAGATAGATTGCTGTCAGACGCCCAGAAATCCTTCAGGACTCCGCTCCTTCCTTCGCATCACTAAATAATACGTTCGACAATGATGACCCTCTTGTCACTAACTTTGTCTAAGGCTACAGACCTTTTGCGTCAAAATGGCATCGAAGAAAAATTTATCGCTCAAAGAGAAGTATCCTGAGATTTATGCTCAGACGAATATTGATCGGACGGGATTTAAACGTGTTGTTCCTATGGAAGTGCTGTCGCTTGGTTTGGGGCGGACTGGTACTATGTGTGAGTATGCTTCTTGTTCTTTGGTGGTCAAGTCAAGACTCAAACTTGCGCGTGACATTGCAGAAGGATAGAAAAAGATCTATTTTGGTTGAATTGGCAAGAGCGATTTCTTTTGACTTGTTATTTCTAGTATAGACCCGTTACGAGCTTGCTGTTCATTGCATGTATACATCCTTCTGGCGACTGACTAGCACCCCATCCACAGCAATGAAAGCAGCCCACGAAATCCTCGGCTACCCAACCTACCACTACATCTCCATGATGGAAAACCCTCCAGACCTCGACCTCTGGCTCTCCGCCCTTCGCAGAAAATACTCTCCCCAAGCCGACGAAAAGCCCTTCACCCTCACCGAATGGGACGCTCTGCTCGGCCACGTCTCTGCAGTCACAGATTCCCCCATCAATGCTTTTGGCCCCGAACTCATTACCGCTTATCCCTCCGCCAAAGTCGTACTCGTAGAAAGAGACGTAGAAACTTGGTACAAGAGTTTTGAGAGGAATGTCATTGAGAGTTTTGCAGCACCCATGACTAGAATATTGGTAAAACTGGATCCTGGGTTTATTGGTAAGCAAGGTCAGATTGGAGAATTTCTTATGCGTGGGTATTGGCAAGCGGATAGTTTTGATGATTGGAAGAAGAAAGCTAGACAAGGGTATTTGGAGCATAATGCTTTGATCAAGAAACTGGTGCCTAAGGAAAGATTGTTGGTGTATAAGTTGGGAAGTGGGTGGGAACCGTTGTGTGAGTTTTTGGGCAAGGAAATTCCTGATGTTGAGTTCCCGAGGGTCAATGAGACTGAAGAGTTGCAAGAGAGGGTATTCTTGTGTTTGATGCTGGGGTTGAGGAGGACGGTGTTGCGTTATGCGAAGACGCTGCCGTTTACGGTACCATTGTTGATCTCGAGTTGGTACCTCTGGCGCATTGCTAATTGACTATCGAGCTGATATCACAGTGCTCGAATTTATTCTCTGGCATGAACTGACTATTGATAATGCTAATCGTACCTGAGTTTCGCCGTCTCCAGTGGATATCAATTTGCTCAAACTTGCTCATCGTTGACTTTATATGGTTTCAACTTCCAATCAGCCCATGTCATGATCTAAGCAAGGTTTCTACGATTCTTGACTCTAGACACGTGGTCATCGACGTCTGTCGATTCTGAACACAGGCATTCTACCTGGACTTTCTACTCTTATCTTCGCTTTCTACGAACCATCATGAGTAATCCTCCATCCCTCAAAGGCTTTCTAAAAAGATTCCTGTCGAAACAAAAGTCATGCAACGAAGACTTGCCTCCATACTCGGAATTTGATCCACTCGAGAAAATACAAGAGCCTGAAGAAGCATCGCAGAGCCACAAGCTACAGAGGGTCGCAGCCTTGCGTCGGTCGATTCCAATATCCAAATCCTCACGATTCGATTCAGAGATTGATACATTTCCCTGTCAAAAGTGCTGTACGAATACCATGGCGCGCCAACATACCATGACGAATCAAACCTTTGAAGAGGCAAAAGAGGCATCCTTCGGTAGATGTCACACTTCCATGAAGCATTTGTTCACCGGCTGACTTTTGAGCTTGTTGATCCAAGATTACTATTCAACCCATGAACATAATCGTCAGCATGATGTCGTCGAGAAAGCCACCCAGGGGTCAGAAAATTCCCCTGGAGAACCGGCAGCAAATGAGCACCTGAACACCGAAGATAGGGCCATGTACCCAGTAAAGCGTGCAAACCGCACGGTAGACTACGAAGAAGGGTCTCTTGGGAGTTCTGTCGAAGATCTGATCGAACTTGTGAGAAAAGAGCGAGAGACGTGGAACAAAATTTACCAATTGCTATATGGTAGCGGCGACATGAATCAAAATACCCCAGATGGGATACGGATAGATTACATGACACAGATCGGTACCGAGTCTGAATGATCCTGTTACTACATGACATATCAATAATAGCATCCAGATATGACCCTCGTCTCTCTCCTGATGTAGCCCACTCACTGCCAACACCAACTTCACTGGTGATGAGGACGAAATCAAGTCCTTTTCGAGAGGTTTATCCATCAGCATCTTTACAGCGGGCTCCGGATGGGAAAGGTTGACATCATCGAGCGTATAAACATGAGTGCATCAATCTGTTAATGCTTCAATCGCCAGTCCGTGGGCGACCACTTCTTCATCAACACGTTCTCCAGAGTATCTGTAACCATACAAGAATGGGTATGAACGGTCTCGAATACTGATCGAACTTTTGCCACGGCCTTGTCATCATACTTTGCATGTCGAGGCTTGGAGAAACACAACGTGCACGACTGAAGTGTTGCCCACTAAGAAGATCACCATTTGTTTCTCCTTTCGGCAGGCAGCATTCAAATCGATTCTGCAGGGACAACTGGGGCAGTCGGCATCCTACCAATCTCGTCAGATGTTGCGAATAGAGAGTCTTTGCTGAAGATGAACGGGTGAACGGGTTGCTATCATGGTAGTAAAGTTTGGTCATAGATCCTGCATTATCCTACGATCAATATGACAAGAGTCCAAGAAGAGTGTCGCTTCCAAAAGCTGAAGAAGTCAAACACAAGCCAAGAGATTGATTGAGTGGTTTCAAGAACGATCCAAAGGTGACAACACATTGCTCACAGAAGTTACACTTTTAAGGATCGCAGTCATGGGGAGAACAATGACGATTTCGAGAGGCAGAAAAAGTGAGCAGACCCATCATTCAGGAGTAGGTTTGCTTCTCTCACGACCTAACACTATGATGATGATGTTGACTTGTTTCAAAATACTTATCCAGAGCAGCTGAGTGAGATGAGAATGGCAACCCCGTGTAGAAAGAATTACCTAGCCTGATCGCTGGAGGTGGGGGCGTTGTGGGTCCTTGACCTGAGTTGAGAAGATCCACCCATCACGAGTAAATGGAATGTGGACGTCAGCGAACAGGCCCCAGGCTAGAACGCTAGAAGCATGGATTTTGGTATGTTTAGAAGCAAGGCGGAGGTTCGCAAGATCATTGACGCTGAGAGCTCCATCCTTAACTACCATAGCGAGAGCATCTCAGAGTAGTATTCTCATGGCCGCTTTTGAAGCAGTCTTGATCTTCCCATAGTATCACGTATATAACGTTGGATGGGCTGCTGCTGAATTGACAGCCAGGTTGGGTTGACGCTTCTTCGGGCCCTTCCACTGAGATGGAGCGGTTTGGGTCGATTCGCTAGTGGATTGGGGTGCAGCAGGTTGACTGGGTTGGGTCATAAGTTCAGTGAGCTTGGCTCCTTCGTCGACATCGAGTTGGCCTTGGGTCCAGTGATGACTGGTGCAGTAGATTCAGCGTTCACCCGCAAGGTCTGTGGCACCTGCACGGGGGGCTTGCCCATAGGGCAGTGACATGACGGAGTTGCACCTTGCCAACCAGGCAGAGACGAATGCTTTTATAGTGTGAGGGAACAGGTGAAAGGGACTGACTGAGTCGGTGGCTCTCAATAAGATTTATTGGTAGGAAATTGTAGATTGATCTATTCACGTACACACATACCCCTCCACCAACGCCATGCACTTTTTTTTGGAAAACAAAAGTCAAAGCTAAATGACGACATTATCAACAAGTGTTGTCTCTTTACGAGGAACGCATCTCCTGCTGGCCATCTGTGCCAGGAATGTGCTCATCGGTTCTGAAAACAGCCTTCATGGCATCCTCGAGAATGTTCATGCCCTGCTCAATCTCAGACTCGGAGATGATAAGCGGAGGAACGAATCTGAGGGTATTGGTTCCGCAAGTGATGATCAAGAGACCGCGTTCACGGGCGGCGGTGATGACAGGAGTGGGGTCTTGAGACAGCTGGACACCGAGCAGGAGACCACGTCCACGGACTTCGGTGATGACATCGGGGTACTTTTGCTTGAGCTGCTCGAAGCGCTTGCGGAAGATCTTCTCCTTCTGGATGACGCCGTCCTGGATCTCGGCGCCGGACAGACGACCAACGATGTAGTGTGCGAGACGGGAACCAAGAGGGTTGCCACCGAAAGTGGTTCCGTGGTCACCGGTCACGATCTTGCTAGAGACGTTCTCAGTGACAATTGTAGCACCAATGGGGAAGCCGTTGCCGAGGGCCTTTGCGGTGGTCAGGATGTCGGGGTGAGCTTCCTTGGGAAGAGCACCGTGAGCCCACATGGTACCAGTACGACCAAGACCGCATTGAATCTCATCGTAGATCAAGACGGCGCCAACTTCTGTGCAGCGACGACGAAGGGCGAGAAGGAAGTCGTCGGTTGCAACATTGACACCACCCTCACCCTGAATAGGCTCGATGATGACACCGCAAGTCTTTTCGGTGACCAAGTCGTTGATGGCGTCGATGTCGTTGTAGGTGCCATACTTGAAGCCAGGAACCATGGGACCGAAAGGCTTCTGGTACTTGGGGTTGGGAGTGGCAGACAGCGAGCCCATTGTGCGGCCGTGGAAAGAGTTGTGGAACGAGACAACCTCATGCTTGTTTCCTGACTCATCGGCCATGCGGCCACACTTGCGGGCGAACTTGATAGCAGCCTCGTTGGCCTCGGAACCAGAGTTGCAGATGAAAGCTCGTGCTGCGTCAGACATGGCTCCCGACTCGACCGTCTTTTCTACGAGCAGCTTGGACAATGCACCAGTCCAGGGGTTGTGGTATAGGTTGGAAGTGTGAACGAGGGTTTGCGCCTGGTTGGAGCATCAGTATGGGTGTATTGACTTGTAGGGCAAATTTGTGACTGACTTGCTGAGCGAGCAGCTTGGACATCTCGGGATCACAGTGACCCAAGGCATTTACGGCGATTCCTGATGTGAAGTCGAGGTATTGTCTGTTCTCGACGTCCCACAAGAAGCAGCCTTCTCCCTTCTGGAACATGGGCGGAGGGCGAACATAGGTAGGGACCATGTAAGGAGTCGACTGGCCTACGAGACGGCTGGTCTGCGAGTCTGACGGAGGATCTGGTGTGGCCAGAGATGCCTCTTTCTGCTCATTGTCAATTCACTCCATGGGACATAGTCTCAGCATGATTGCGCACTTGGATGGCATTCTGGAGTCCGGCAGGCAGGTTGGATGCTGTCGGCGAGGCATAACCACGGCGGAGAGCCAGTGACGGTCTGAGCGATGCGCTCAATCGCGAAGAACAAATACGGAAAGACATGACGATGGATATACAAGAACAGAAACAATTCAGACAAATGACAACTTTTTCCCCGGGCAGATGGCAGCTGCTCGTTGAGTCATGAAACTTTTCTTATCAAGGTGGGACTTCGATATGCAATTGTTCGGTCCAGAACGGAGTCATTCCCGATCTCGGCTTTGACTTGCCCGGTCTCGCCGCCCTGTATGTGCCTCAAGACTCTATGACAGCTCCAACCTCTTGACCACCACGCGTCAAGTACGCACCCAATGCATTTACAAGACAGACATCCAACATGTCAGTCAAACAACGCTATTGGTCCCATGCAGCTTGACTGTCTTGGTTGTCTATCTCATGCAATAAATGGCTCCAATCACATGCACAGCTTTTCCTTGCGCGGTGCGATGACGTACCCATAACCTTGAACACCTGAATGGCCAAGTGCTCTCAACGACCATCTGTGTATTCGCAATCAATACCGTTCATAAATTGAAGGTTTCTCTACAAACTAGTCGATCATGATAGTCATCGATCAGATTCGCCAGCTTCTACAGGTACAGCCAGTACCATCAAGATGGCATCTCTTCGAGTGGTGTGATTTGGCTATGTAAGTACAGCATCGACACATATTCCCAGAGGACCCTTTCGAAATTCTCTGTATCTTGCTGCCCGGTATTGGCAGCCATATGCGTCCAAGTGAATACGAGATTCATACACATTTTCTGACTTCGTTCGTCCAGAACGCCGTCATTTATCAAGCACTGTTGCCAGGATATGCTTACTGCTCAATGGACACGCAAACTTCCGATTATACAAACGACAGCTCCGGCAGAATTGGCAGCTAGACTCATACATTCCTTTCTCGATGATTTTCCAGATATCGACACAGAGCAGTATTTCGTGATCGACTTTTGCTCTGGAGCAGGAGGTAAGCATATTACGCTATTGAAGAGCTGTGATATTATCACAGCTATAGAAGAGCTATGATGAGGTCGACTCTAGCACTTAGATCCACGACTTGTGCTTTTCTGCAAGAGAACAATACCCAAGCGAGAAAAAATTATCACTCATGCGAATCAATCCATGATTTGTTGGAGGAAGATCACAGCGTCGACCTCTTTACAGATCAGAGTCCTAATAGACCCCATCCATAGGTCCCACCCCTGTGATCGAAAAATCAATAAACAAAACCCGAACCCGCTTAAACCAACCACCCATCCCCTTCCGCCTCTCCGACATCCATCCGAACCTCGACGCCTGGATGCTCTTATCCTCCCACTCTGCCAACCTATCTTTCATCCCTCAACCCGTAGACGCCACCTCCCCTTCTTCCTCTCCTCCCCTTGTCATCTCCAAAACCTCTTCTGTGTCAACATCCACAGGCGATCATAAATCCATTCACCTCTACAATCTTGCTTTCCACCATTTTGACGAGGAAAATGCACAGAGTGTCATGAAGGGAGCTTTGGAAACTGCAGATGGGGTTTGTATCCTCGAACTTCAGGATAGGAGTTTGGGCATGTTGGGACTTATGTTGCTTGAACCTTTTCTCCTTTTCCTCGTCACAGTATTCTGGTTCTTGCATCATCCTTTACATATTCTTTTTACTTATGTTTTTCCTATCTTGCCGTTTGTGCAGGCTTGGGATGGGGTGGTGAGTTGTTTGCGTACACGCACCTTTAGAGAAATGTTGGTATTGGTGGAAAGTGCTTTGGGCGAAAAAGCGAGGATTGTGGAAGATAGAGCTGCAGCCGGAGTGGGCGAGAAGATCACTGTGGCAGAGTGTGGTGGGTGGAGGTTTGTGGGTGTGAGGAGGTTGCATACTTGGCCTTTTGGATACATGAATGCTTTTCTTGCGAGGAAAGAGGTGTGAAAGGGTCGTTTGATTTAATTGGAAGCCTGGGCGAGGGAAGATGTGTTGAAGTACTGCAGAGTGTCAAATTGCTCTCGGTATACACAATGCAGATCATCCTGATAGAGATGATGAGACACAGGCCTTGCCTTGACCTACTCCGTTTCAGACTGCCACCATTTCACCGCTAACCCTTCGCAAATCAGATTCATTTCAACGACTGCGAACATAGATCTAGCAAAGACAAACAACGCTATACATTTCAGGTATGAAATAATGATATCTAACAAACTAACAAGGAAACAACTCCTATGCACCTAACTTCCCATCCATGACTTTTTGCAAATCTTTGCACACACACACGACTCTTTAAGCTCTGCTAGCTCTGTTGCGGTGCTCATCTCTCTGGCCCTGACCCTTGGGTGCAAAACGGCCCTTGTTAACACCATGATGACCACCACCTCTACGATCGCCAAACGAACCACCTCTACCACCTCTACCACCACGTCCACCGCGAGAATCTCCACGACCGCCACGACCACCTCTGCCACCACGGCCAGCAGACCCACGCTCGCCACCAAGACTCCTTCGTTGGGGTTTGGCACGCGCATCAGCAAACTCCTTGACATCAACTTCCATTTCATCGTTGTCATCATCTGCGGCATTCTTGTTTCCACGGTTCTTGAATTTGAGTTTTCCGCCGCGGCCGCGGATGGCTGCGTCTCTGCCTTTGATGGCTTCGACGTAAGCATTAATTCCATCTTCAAGACTTGCAGCGTTGCCATTATCATCGAACTCCATGATTTCGTCGTCAGAGTCTGCATCGTTGAAGACAAGTTTGCCGTCCAGGTCCATCTTGGCGGGTTTGCGGGTTGCAGGTGCAGTGCGTGATTTAGAGGGGATGGTGGAAGAGATGTTGGCAAGGGCTTTGCGGTCCAGCAAGTCGAGGGGCTCGTCTTCGTCTTCGACGATGAAGGTGTTGCCGCCCGCTGACTTGGCCTTGCGGCCCTTGGCTGCCGAGCGACCCAGCACCTCGTCGTCGGAAATGTCAGAGCCAGAGTCGTCTTCGTCACTGCCGTAGACTTGCTCGTCGTATTCTGACTCGAATTTGCCTTTGCGTGTGGTTGTTGCATCGTCGGCTTCGGCATCGTCGTCCTTTCCAGCTTCCTTCTTTCTCTTTGCACGGTCGCGCGATTTGCGGATGTTGGCAATGAGTTTCTTGTCTTCTTCGGGGCAGTGCTTCTCAACGATCTCGACACCGAAACGCTTGATCATGCGCTCGAAAATGTGCTTGACCTTAAGCTTGAAGTGGGCCTTGTGCTCGTGACTCCAAACCATGAGGTTGGGGATAAGAGTCGCAAGACGGGGACGCATGAGATCTGTGGGAAGAGAGAGCACGCAAACCTTGACGAAACCAAGGCATGATCGTACGATTTCACGGTTGGCAGATGTGAGGAACAGATCCATTGTTTGGACGAGGTCAAGGATAACAGGCTCGGAGAGGGTGTTGCGGAAGTCGTAGAGAAGGCGAGCGAGAGCAGTGATGGAGGCGGAGATCATGTGAGGAGTGGATCCAGCAAGACCAGCGGAAACCATGGTGAAGTATTCTTCCAGACTGGCTTCTACAGGAGCGGCATCATCGGGCATGTGAGGGACCTTTGCGTTAACAACGGTACCACCTTCGGCCATCTTCTCACCCATCTGGACAAGAAGTTCAAAAGCGGCAGTTCGTGCCTTCTCGTTGACCTCCTTTGCGCTGATGACGACTTCGGAGAGGATGGAGGGGATAAAGTGGAGGTCTTCCTTGGGAAGGGCGGGGATGATTTGAGAGATGGCAGTCAAACGGTCGCGACGAGAAGGTGCAGCAGCCTTAGGACCAGCCTGGAGAAGGAGTTGCTGCAAGTCGGAGTTACGCTCGACGATAGCTGCACGACCAGATTCTGATTCAGCAAGACGAGGAATTAGCTTGTAGGCCTTCTTCTGCAGCTGCGGGTCAGCGTCGTTGTTGACGATGATGGCGGCCATGTTGAAGAGTCCAGCAAAACTCTCACGAGGAAGGTAGATAGAAATTGTGATGACCAGATCCATAAGAGTGTGAGACATGGGAGGCATTTTGTTGGGACCCTTGGTTTCCTTTTGCTTGTCGGCTTGGGTCTGAGGTCCGCTCTCACCGAGAGATGATTCGAGCATAGAAGCGACACGGGTGAAAGTTTCCATCAGCTCTGCCTCAGGAGTGATACTGAGGTAGGCATTAATTGCCTGGAGAATGGTTCCACGGTATTGAGGTAGAGTCTCGCTGTAGACGTTGAACAAAACGGCGAGAATGTTACCAGCAAGTCCTGAGAGATGCTGAATGTTCTTCTGTGCGTCAGCTCTGGAGACTCTGCCTTGTGCGACGAGGTCTTCCTCGCCCTCGATGGAGAGCACGGTCTGGTTCGACTCGACCATGTTCTGGAGGGCTCTGCAAAGTTCAGTACGGAGCTGAGGTTGCGAGTAGAGGAGGTTTGCGACCATCTCAGCAAATGTTTGATCGAAAGCTTCAGTGACGTCCAGGGGAAGGTCACAGTATCCGGGAAGAGTGGCCCAAATCTGTGAAACAATGGTCTCAAAAATCTTGATCTCCATAGTCTTCTCGGCAGCGCCGTGGTTCAAGACACGCTGGAACATGGCCTCACTGAGAGGAACAAGCTCGGCACGGAAGTGAGCGAGGCGAGTGTTTCTGACAGAGTCACGAAGGATAGGGAGCATCCAGGCACGTCCAGGTTGTCCGGGAACAGGCTTGGTCAAGTTGAGCGGCAAAATTTCAAGAACATTGTCAGGTCCCATGGCAGTAATGGCCTTTCCGAGAACAGCGTCTGCCTCCTTCTTTCCAGAGAACGAATCATTTCCACGGAGATCACCAACAGTCTTGACAGCAGTGTTGAGGATACCCTGAGAGCGCCACTTCAATGTGTCGAACATGGCACCAATGACGGAAAAGACCTCCATCCAGGCAGATTGATATTTGATGCTGAGGAGATCATTAACCTGGTTTCCAAGACTCTCAAAGACCTTCTCGTCGTAAATTGAAGGCTCAAGGAGAACTGAGTCAGGAATGCAGGTGTTCAGGAAAGAGATCAGACATTCCGAGGCAGAAATGCGGATGTTGTGCGAGGAAGAAGCGAGGAAGGCGGAAATTTGGGTGAAAAGTGTTGGTAATTTTGCAAAAGTCTCCTCGGGGTCGAGCTGAGCGGCAACATCGTATCCTCTTGAGATGACGGCAATCCAAGGAGGAAGGAGTTGCGAATCGTTCTGAGAAGGCTGAAGCTCGCCAATAACCTCCAACAAACGAGGCAGCTTTGCAGCAGAAACCTCATTGGCCAAACCAGCAAAGATAATCTCAAAGACCTCGAAAGCGGACATGACAAGGAATTCGTGGCTGGACTTCGAGATTGCAAGCAAAAGCTCACACAGCGAGTCGATCTTGCGCGACGGCCATCCATTTGCAGCAGTGGCGATAACCTTGACGAGTTGCAAGGCGTGCATCAAAGCAGGGTCGTTCTCTTGTTCCTTTGCTCCTTTCTTTGCCTTCTTGGCTTTTGCAGACTTCTCAGCAGCATCCTGGAGCAAGCGCATCGAGGTTTCGGCAGCCATGTCGGAAGCTGGGTGATCGAGCGAAGGGCTGGGTGGAGGGTTCTTGAGGACATTGCTAAGAGCATCCTGGGCTCGCTTGCGGACCTTGGGACGGTGGTCGGCGGCAAGACCAAGCAGACCAGAGACTGCGCGACGAGGACTTAGCGACGAAGCAGGGAGAGCCCAGGCTTGAGCATCTTGTGCAACCAGCAACGATTCCAGACATCCAATACTCGAGCGTAATAAGGGGGCCTCTGCTTCCGGGTGTGTAAGAGCGGGGGCGAGACTGCCTAGAATCTGACTAAATTTTGAGCGCAACAGAGGCGCGGGAACGTGAGGGGTGACGAGGTCGAGAAGGTATACAACGGCGTAGGCGGTTTCCTTGTTGGACATGTCAAACTGCGCCAGCAGCGACAAAAGAGCTGCAAAGTAGGCAGTGGGTGTTTGTTCAGCATTCTGTGAACGCAGAGTATCTTCGACTGCGCCGAGCACGACAGCGGTCTGAAGTTCTTGTTAGTTGATATGGCCACAAAACAGATGGAGCCACTCACCTGCTGCATGCCCGACAGCTTGGGCTGCGACCTGATCTTGTCGAGTCTCTCGTTCAACGACATGGTCGACATGATGTGTGTACAAGCAAGCGACTGGTCAAGTCTCGGTCAGCCTCTCCAAGAGAGAACTTTCTGATCCCCGACAACTTGCAACTTTCTTTATCGATAAGTGCACGGTCCAATTGTCGAAGAAGTGGAATGGACCCTGATCAAACCATTGTTGTTGATGCTACGACCCTGGCTTGATTTCTTGAATTGTTCATTTGGAACAGCAGTGTCCTTCTGTGATTGTTTTGCTGATATGATTGCTTTAGCATGCTGGAAATACATCACTACTGTATTCAAAGTCGTTCCCATACATATTGACCACAACCCAGGTTTTCTGATTCGATTCCAAGTATTGGCATCTCATGTGGTTCTTGCACCCACCTACCGAAGACCATTTTCGGTAACTAGTACACCAAAATCTGCAGTCGAAATGCCGAAGGTTATAGTTCTTCAAGAAACAGACCGTGGTCGTGATTCTCTGACTTCACAATGCTACCACAGACAAAGCATACTGTATAGTAGGTGTGAGCAACCCCAATTTACACATTGTTATAATATCTATGAGTAGACAAGCAAGATAACACAATCGAGGAAGACATACATAACACATGCCCATCGCGGCTGCAGGCAACAAATAGTCTTGCATTGTCGACCTCCACCAAGATCTCGATGGAGCGACTAGGCTTTGCTTCGTTTTTTCCCACGTCGTCTCACTCGAGGAGGCGGCAATTCGTCCACGTTGGTGCAGCTAATCCCAAGCTCACGAGAATCGATCAGGTCCGAAGGCTCCTTCTCGGTCTTGCTAGTGATGCTAAAAGTACGAAGCACGAAGAAGGGGAAGACCCTTTGGTATCCCTTTCCTGGTAGACTGTTAAGTGGCGCGAATGTCATCCTTAGCGTATGTCTTGTTGTTGTGCATCCAAACTTCTGGAAAGCCCTCAACGTCTGGAGTTACAAAGCAAAATCGCACCTTCGATGCAGTAGCAGAACATACACCCGGCTCTTCGAATAAGAAAAAACCCACATCAGCAAGATTAAGGGTTTTGCAATATCTGTCGTTTGGTTTGTGTTGAAGACGCGAAGATGAAGATGTTTGAAATGATGGAAAGGAACGAGACATCTCACTCTTCTCCGAAGCGAAGCAATCTCGCTTTCGGAAGACCACGATTGCTGGTGAATGAACACAAGAAAGGAGCTATTTGTAACAACCGAATCGTGGCTTCTATTACCAAAGGATAAACATTCGGGAAAGTGAAGTGCTATAGATATGAAATTCGTCTGCATCATTTTTACGTGAACAATACTAAGTAGGGGGAATTAACGTACAAGAGGACTGCAAGAAAGAAAGGAAATGTATCAAACGCTTCATGAAGCGGCATCTAACTTCCAGTCTCGGTCTCAACACCAGGCTGTCTGCCATTGAGACCACCCGTCAACTTGTTCCTGATCTTTCTGAGACCAATCTTGCCCTCGTCCTTGGCAAACTTGAGGTTGCGTGCTGGCTTCCATTGCATCAATCCACGCTGCTTGCGCTGTTCGGTGCGCTTGTTCTGTGCGTTAGCGTTCTTAGGACTTCCTCCGGTGTTGGGGTCTGAGAATGTGGAGTTGGTGCCTGCGTACGAGTCGTAGGAGCTTCTACCGCCAGTAGTATCGGTAGCGTATGACTTTCTGCCTGCTCTTTCGGCGGAGTTACCGCCTTGGTTTTCGGCATTCTCTGCGTCTAAGATGCCGAGATCATTGGATGAGTCGTCGCTTGAATCACTGTCGTCGTCCGAGCTAGGGTTGTGAGGATCGTGGAGAGGAGGTTCAGCACCAGGCTCGCGACGCTTTCTGCCTTGCGAGTCCATGTAGGCCTTGGGATCCTCACCAAATGCTCCACTCCAGTCAGTGCCTTGCTTGCTGAGCCACTTCTGCTTCTCATCGGGCTCTTCCTCCTTAAGGATGTCGCGACCTTCTGTGAGAGACTTTTCGTGTAGGGCTTGTACGCGATCAGGCATCTCCTTTTCGACCAATCTTGTACGAACACCCTCAGCAACACATGCCTCCCAGGTTTCGTAAGTCTCGCGAGAGTCGTTGTCAGCGACAAAGTGCTCGTGGCTCTCATCCATACCAGCCTTGAAACGACCAGTGAACTTTAGACGACCAACCTCCTCCAGATCATCCAAGCCAGGCATAGACTTGTTTGCATTTTCCTCTGTGATATAGTTCTGAGTCAATCTTGCTGGAGCAGATGTTTTCCAGATAGGAATGTCAATCTCGGTGGACTCATTGTCAACAAGGTGTTGGAGCCAAAGAATAGCATGGGCATCCGCCTTACGCTTGCCAGACAAATGGAACTCAAAGACGACAGGACTGCGGTAGCGGTATTTGACTGGAAGACGAATAGGCTCCGACTTGTCGTTGTGCTGCACTTCCCATTCGAGACCATTGTCAGTTTTGTGGCATTGTGTACGAGGAATCTTGCCAATAGAACCGCCAGTACGCATCTTGAGCTTAGCATTGTGACTGTAGCCAGTTGCGGTAATTCTCTCAGAGAGGAATTGGAATGTACCGACATCCCAGCCGAGCATGTTGGGAGGGAGACGTGTCTCGATGCTGCGGAACAAAAGCGAGATACGAATGCGACCAAACCCGATACCGCCGTCAAGAGGGTACCATCTGGTGACTTGCGAGCTTGTCTCCATAACATCGGACAACTTGAGAGGTACAACTCCAAGAATGGGGTCGTGCTCACGGTTGCGAGAATCACGTACTGTGACAGTGACGACGGCAGATCTCCAGTCGCGAACGAAGCGCTCAGTACCGGCATTGAAGATGGGCTGACTGCTGACTGCCTTGGCACGAGTTCTGTAGACCAATTCATCGTTGTAAAGGATGGTGCAGTAACTGGTAGGAAGATGGTCACCCTCTTCATCAGTGCCTTCGCCACTGGGCTTGGCAGGCTCGTACTCTCTGCCCTTGCGACTGCCTTCTGTACCCTTGACGTTATCAAGTTCGAGGTTGACAATCTGGTGGACAACGATACTGCAAATACCACTGGGCCAGAGAGGGTCTGGAGGTGTGTGCTGAACAGCATCATCAGTGTCAGTGTTAGCCACACCCTTCTCGTCCTGGAGCTCGGGCTTGTCGCGAAGGTTCTCAGGAAGTGCGTGGTCTTTGCCATCAGTACGAAGGGCAGGTCTGAATTGAGGCTTGCCGAAGAAGCCAACCTCCCAGTGCAGCTCTCCGGGCATCTCACTATCAGAGTCCATACCGGCAAGCTTCGAAACTTGAGGATACATCTTGCCAGGGTGCTGGATCATCTTTTGCATGGACAACTCGACCTTGCCGACAATATCGTCGGCGGTGTGACGATCAGAGTCCCAAAGCTCAACACTCAGATTCTCATCGGCCTTGATTAGTTCAGGGGTAACGAGAAGACTAGAAACATGTTAATAAGATATTCTCAGCCGTCAAGGAGTACACTTACGCAGCAGTTTCTTCCCAGATAGGGTTCAGATCGTCGGTAATAACGCGAGTGCAGTACATGGGCTTTCCGTACTTGGAGAAGGAGAGGGTAATGTATGGGTCGCTGCCTCCATATTTGCTGCCTCGCTTGTCCTGCTTGCTGAGACCAACAGCACGATGAATGCGGATCCACATGACACCGAGAGCTTGAACGTCCTTGGTAATGTCGTCGCCTTGAAGCATAGCTCTCATGTCAAGAGACATCGACTTGGGAGCGACGTACATGCTAGCAGCCGCACCAATCGCGTAGTTGACGAAGTTTGAGATGAGCGGGAGGTTGAGGATGTTGACACCCTTCTCGACCATAGGAATACATCCTGCTGCCACGTGAGGCACGCCCATAAGCGTGAAGGTGACTGTCTTGAGGAAGGGGGGTTCAGGTGTCATAGCCATGCGCAGTCTAACAGTGCCGACCAGCTCTTGCAGCTCGACAAAGATAGGAAGAGGAACACCAAACAGACCCTTGATACCAAGATAGAAGACCAGTTGCATGTGCATGTTTCTGGCTCTGTCTGAGGCTCTCTTGCCAGAAGGAGCGGCATGGTAGGCGAAAGAGACTTCGAGGTTGTAGTAGTCACCACCCTCCTCATCAGCAGCAGCCTCTTGAGGATCCTTGGTTTTCTTGTTTTCCTCGTGAATTGCTTGCTTCATCTCTTTCATGTGCTCATCGGGAAGAGCGCGCAGACTGAGGATGCGGATGGGGTTGCTGCCCTGGTTGATCTCTGCTACGCGGACATTCTCGATAATACCGGGGACGGACGCTTGCATGACATCCTCAAGGGTATCGGCGACACTCTGGAACATATCCGGATTGACGAGACCCCAGACGACTCCGAGCAAAGTGTTCATCCATTCGACTGATTCGGGAAGGAGGTTTGCCGTGGCCTGTATTGCGATCATCAGCCTTATCGCCTCCACTTGCAGTCATCTACCCATGTACTCACCGTTCTGCCTCTGGTCTTCTCACTGTCCCACCCGACCTCTCTACCGCTGCGAATTACCTCCTTGGCCCAGAGAAAGATACCAGAAGCTATACACATGGCCAGAGGAATGAGGCCCAAAAGACGACCACCGAAAATGTTTCCAACGAAGACAATGCCCAGGAAAACACCGATGCACAAAGCACTGGCTTTCTTCTCCATGGCAGCGAAGAACGGTTCATAGCTGACAGAGGGTGTAGGGTGGAACAAGATATTGGTCTTCTCGCCATGGATAGGCACGTCTGAGGTACTACCTTCAGCAACGGGGTCCGGAGGGGCGGTCACGTCTTGGGCATGTTTGTACTCAGCCATAGATTGGGATGGATCGCTCTTGACGGGCTATATGCTGTTAGTCGTGGTGCGTGTTTGACATGGTATGCGCGACATACTGTAGGCTTATCGAGGTTGGCGTTTGGTACTGAAAGCTGCTCACGTGTCAGATAGCTCTCTCACAAACATCAAGACTATCTTCTCGTACCACGGGGTTCTTAGCCGCATCCACCATCTCCTTGTTGACATCTTCGATGACCACTTCCTTACCAGTGGTTGGGTCTGTGACCCTTTGCTGATGCTCCTTCACGTGCAGGTCAGACGCCTGGTGAGGGACTGCATCGCCATTCTTCTGAGCAGCTTGCGCCTTTCTCTGTTCGTCGATCTGCTTGTCGCGAGTTGCCTTGTCGCGATCTAGCTTCTCGATGAATTGGTTGATAGTCGGTATCTTGTTCGACCCTGAGTAGTGGCCACCAGGGGCATGCTGTTGTGTAGCATCCGCCATGGTTGATGGAGTCGGACCTGGTGTGAGCGCAGGATGGTGTAGAGAGAGAGAGAAAGAAAGGGCTAGACTAGAGTCTTATTGTCTGGTCCACATGCTACACAGGCTTGCCTTGGCCAGAGAAGATTGACGTGGAAAACTTGGAATGCCGTCGAGGTGGTTGATGGCGCGTTCGTACGCATCTGGCTACGTCATATCTGTGGCTCGATTTCAATGTCTCGTTGTGGCTGCATCGCAAGCTTGGCCGTTGTAACTTCTCGTCAAGACCTGCTCGCCGTCGCGTAAATACTTGGCTTTGTATATCAACAAGAGCCTCATTTACATAACCTATTATTTATTCACACAACTCCAAGCACAGCGGTAGGGAGTTTTACTTTGTGATAATGCATAGTCAAGACGCCCGCGGCATGCCGAAAATCTTCGAAAGCGGCTGCGATAATGACAGATGCGGAGGAAATGGAGCATTGACCAATGATTACTCGGCAGAGGGGTCCCGATCGACAGTCCAAAAGATGCCCATCTGCCAGTTGAGTGACAGGGTCGTTTCATCCTGTTTCTCGTTCCTTGTGCGGTTGATCTTCAGACAATCATGTCTGGCTGGTTTACCTCGTTCCTGAACTGCCGTCTCTGCATAGGCGGTAAGTTGGTAGAAGATCAGTTGGTTGTTTCTGATGATACTGGCCTTATCCTCCCTCGGACTGGATATATTGGTGGTGATGCAGTAGACTTGGAGGAAGGCATTATTGCTCCTGGTCTGCTGGAATTACATACTAATGGTTTGCTCGGATTTCATTTTACCCATTTCAAGGATGAGCAAGAGTATGCTGGTCAGATTGACAAGGCTGCCAAGTTTCTTGTCACGCAAGGTGTGACGGGTTTCTGGGCGACGATACCCACTGTGTCGTCTGATGAGTACAAGAAGGTAGGTTTGGGCTTCTTTCCTCATGTATCTCGAACCAGAACTTCGCACTGTTCAATGCCTGTAAACGCGAGACAAGCAGAGTTTCCAATTGGATGTCTCTTGACATCTAGACCATGGCACTGATAGACCATGGATTACAGATTTTGCCATCTTTGAGGCCTAGGACAATCGACGATAGCGCCTCTCTACTCGGAGCACACGCAGAAGGACCTTACCTAGCACCCTCCAAAAAAGGTGCTCATAATTCGGACCACTTCTTCGACGGCAGTCGTTCGGTGGAAGACGTATACGGACCATCAGCAACATCTTCTGAGACTCTGAAATTCGTGACTCTGGCTCCTGAGCTTCCCGAGTCAACAAAGTTGATCAAAAGTCTCACCAGCAGGGGCATCAAAGTATCGCTTGGCCATAGCGCAGCTAGCTATGAACAGGGCATCAAAGGGATCAAAGCTGGAGCGACCTTGTTGACACACACGCTGAATGCCATGACACCGCTCCACCATCGCGATCCTGGCCTTGCTGGACTTGTCACAACTGCCAACACAGATAGCCACCAAAGCCCATACTTCACGATCATTCCGGATGGCAATCATCTCCACCCTAGCGTAGCCACAATGCTCTTCAGAGCAAACCCCGAAAAGTGTATTTTCATCACCGACAGCATAGAACTTGCTGGGCTGGAAGACGGCGTTTATCCTGGACACGCACAAATACCATTTAAGCAACGCAAGACGGGATCGAAAGTGACAATTGACGGAACAGAGACGCTAGTGGGTGGGTGTGCCAGCTTGCAGGAATGTATCCAAAACATGATGAAGTGGAGTGGATGTAATGTGGCGGAGGCAGTAAGATGTGTCACAGAAAATGTAGCAGACCTCATGGGGGACAAAGATAGAGGAAAGCTGGAAGAAGGACGAAGGGCAGACTTTGTGGTGTTGAATGATGAAGGAGAAGTGCTCCAAACATGGGTGGCAGGATTAAAGGTTTGGGAGAAACGATGAGCAAGACGTCAATCTGGTGATCGGGCGTGCACATTACTATATTGCAGAGACGCGTAGTACCTATAGAGTAGAGTTCGAAGACGGTCGTTGTGGTGTACTGGTGTGAAGCGGCTGTCAGCTTGGACCGCATCGACGAAGGTGGTGTGTCAGAAAGGAGAAGAGCATATAGAACGTGTCTTCCAAATCTCCACCAGTTTTTCGAAAGATTGTTCGTTTACATAGATTGATTGTTCTATAGCGTATGCACAGCAGGGTCCGCTCGACTGCGGGGCGGGTTTGTTTAGCATGGCTTCAACGGCGGTTGCTGCGAACTGTCAAGGGCAAGAACATTTTCATTCAGGAGTTGACAAGCGTTAAACCGGTCGTGATAAAGGGATAGCAAACTTATTCGAGCTCCGAGCTGTCACATGGTCAACCTCAACCCTCGCCCGGGATCTCAGGAACGCAAAGCAATTTAGACTAGACGCAGCCATCCAGACATCAATCCGACAAACAAAGCCTGGGCCAACCACTTTATACGACGCGAATCGTTTCGATCCACCACTTGCATCCTTTTTCGAATGTTATAGATCTCACTACATATAGCGACATGTCGGACAACGAACCAAAGCACAACGACGAAACACTGCAGGCAGAGCAGCATGCCACCAGTCCCAA
The DNA here is from genome assembly GCF_000721775.1 of Aureobasidium melanogenum CBS 110374. NCBI lineage: Eukaryota > Fungi > Ascomycota > Dothideomycetes > Dothideales > Saccotheciaceae > Aureobasidium > Aureobasidium melanogenum. The sequence goes on from NW_024470071.1 coordinate 271,146, forward strand.
CCATGAGGATGGCAGGGATGCGGTAAGTTCCTCGCTTATTAGCTCTGGCAGCAACTCTCTTTGTTGTCTGCTTTGGGCTGCCATTCGCCTGTGAGCCTCCGACTTATTGATGCCCCTCAGGACACATTCGAAGATGCTGCCGACACGATATCCACTGCCACTGCTCAGCCTGAGCCACAAAACCCAGCAGATCAACCAATCTCGCATCAAGGAGACAATGCCGATGATGAGTCTCGCATAGCCACCGACAAGGTCCACGAGGACGACACAGCGCCCAAACTCTCGACATCGACCGCCCCGGGAGCTTTCGACGCAGACGACATCGAACACATGCTTACCGAAACAGCTGATCACAAGAAAGAGACTGCGCCGGACACCGAGGCACAAGCTTCAACAGTAGAAGACAAATCCCGACCTGCTACAGCAGAGTCGTTGGAACAAGGGGACCACTCTGTGACAGCCGCGTCGGACAAGGTAGAAAGCCGACCTTCGACGGCCAAATCATCCAACGAGGAAGTCGCAACCGCTGGAGGCGCTCAGGACCAGCGTAGCAGCATCGACATCATCAACCAGTCCACGTCCGACAACGACCAAAACGACATGCCTCGAGCTGCCAAGTCACGACAAAACACCCTTGAATCCGTACCCGAGCTTCCCCCTGCCGTGCCCGAAAAAGAGAACGACAACGAGCCCGTAAAGGGTCTATCTGGTGACCTCCCTACTCTCAACTATCCACCCCCACCCCCGCCGCCACAGAAGTCGCAGACGTTCATGGCCACGTCAACAGTCGAGAAGCCTCCTGTCACACGCAAAGTCTCGAGTCCATTTGCTTGGTTCTCGCGAGCTCGGAAAGCTACATCTCCATCTCGCCCAACGAGTCCACGAAGAAACACTGCTTCGTCTTTGCAGAGTCTGACAACGAATCCTGACTCGAATGACGATGGTTCCCATCAACCAACTCTGAAAGACCGCTTCCACATCTTGCGACTACAAGGCGAATCAGCCATATCAGCTGACGAGAATCTGGCTCTACCCCAGGGCCGCCATGGTCGCGCTGGAAGTTTACAGGGTCCCACCAAGGAGGACGGCGGACAACTGAGCCCTCCTTTCACACCTCGAGCAAACTCTTTTTCCGCAATTTCATCGCCCACCACCAAACTTCCTCCTGGTACCGTGGCAGGTGATGCTGCTGGACCTTCCGAAGAACAAACTGAGGTCAACTGGGATCTCTGGCAATCTGTTGTATATGAAGGCCCCTCTGCGGTCGCGCGAACAAGCGGTGACGAACTTATTCGTGCTATCGCGAATGGCATTCCCCAACCCATCCGTGGTGTCGTCTGGCAAGTTATGGCGGAGAGCAAAAATGATGAGCTGGAGCAGGTCTATCGAGAGTTGGTTGCTAGAGGCACCGACAAGGAAGTCACTCAGCCACCTGCTGTTCGTCGTATCAGTAGCACTGGTGAGAAGGAGTCGATCGCTTCTTCTGCGTCTTCAGTGCATTCTGATGTTTCTGCAACCCCTCAGGTGAACGGCAATGACTCCATCGCGTCGCCGGAGAGAAAGCGCATGTCGAAAGATGAAACTGCTGCACTGCAGAAACTTGAGAAAACCATCAGACGCGATCTCGGAGCACGAACAGCCTACTCAAAATACATTGCCAGTGCAGGTCTACAAGACGGTTTGTTTGGCATCTGCAAAGCATATGCTCTATATGACGAGCCCGTTGGCTACGCTCAGGGCATGAACTTTATTGCTATGCCTCTGCTCTTCAACATGCCCGAGGAGGAAGCCTTCACCTTGTTTGTTCGACTCATGTCAAAATACAACCTTCGCTCTCTGTTCACTGCAGAAATGACCGGTCTACACATGCACCTCTACCTTTTCGAGCGCTTGCTCGAAGATTACGAACCAGCACTATACTGCCATCTTCGCAGACGATGCGTGCCTCCAAATCTGTACGCCACACAATGGTTCCTCACACTCTTCGCCTACCGTTTCCCTCTACAACTCGTTCTTCGCGTGTACGATCTCGTTCTCAGCGAAGGCCTTGGTGCCATTCTAAAGTTCGGTATCGCACTTATGCAACGAAACGCTCAGACCTTGCTCGGAATGAAGGATATGGTCCAACTATCTACTCACCTCAAGGAACGTCTCTTCGATGTATACATCGATAAGTCACCTTCTGCTACCTCCATCTTGGAATCTGGCTTTTTCGGCTCTACCTCAGGGTCGGACAAGGAAGTCTATCGCGCAGATGAACTCGTCCGAGATGCTTGTGCCGTTGTCATTACCCCCGAAACACTCGCCGCCTATACCTCAGAGTTCGAAGAGAAATCCCGCGCCGAGAGGGACCGCGAAATCGAACTGGAGTCACTCAGAAACGAAAACGCAAACCTCAGCACAAGAGTGAGAAAACTGGAATTACGCACCCAGCAATCCGATGCCGAGCACGTGGACCTGGCTTCTTCTCTCGTACGCACGAAAGTAGAGAACGACTCTCTGTTAGACGAAAACGAAAGTCTAAAGATGCAAGTCGAGGAACTGAGAAAGATGGTCGACAAGCAACCGCAAGAAGTTGAAGACCGCTTGAAAGGTGAAATGGATAAAATCATGGCGAGAAATATTGAAGTTCAAGATAGTAATCGTGGACTTGAGGAGCAGGTGCAAGAAATGGAGCAGGAGTTGGTGGGGACGAAGATGATGTATGCACAGGTAAGTTTTTGATCTCCATGTCAATGGCTGTTAAGATGGATGAATTGCTGACGTTAACCAATAGTTGAATGCCGAACACGATGCCCTCAAGCAAAAACTGAGGGATATCCAGAATATGCTGGCGAGCACCGATGAGCAGAAGTAAAATACCTTTCTGCTTTGCGTCAGCACAACTCCTCCAGAGAGACAGAGAGCTGAGCTCTTTGATCCCGACAAGACTGTAGAGCAGTCTCATGAACCAATTCAGCTTTCTTCTCAGCATTCTTGTTGTATTCTTTTCTTATCTCCTTGGACCTGTTCCTCCTATCAAGAAGACGGAACAGTTCAAGAGACCTTTTTGTATATACACCCTCCCTTCTCAAATAACAATCATGACATACCTTCATCTGCGCTTGTAGCACGAGAAGCTGTACATACAAGAGAAAAGTGAAGCTCTGCTAGCTCTGGTACAACAGACACACATTCAAAACATGTCAGGCCGAAAAAGTGCATCTTTCTTTGAACTCGTAAATCTTTATTTTGTTTCAAAATCGCTACAAGAGAAAATTTTACACCAGCCTACTTTTCTAGTCCAAAAGATCAGACATCTAGAATCTCAAGTCCCAGTCGATCTTAGGACCGATCTTGGGCAGCTCCTCAGCCACACTCTGCACATCCTTGTCACCACGGCCGGAAAGACAGATGACGATATCTTCACCCTTCTTCATCGTCTTTGCCAACTCGATGGCGCCAAAGATGGCATGCGATGTCTCGAGGGCGGGAATGATACCCTCGAGTTGAGACAGCAGACGGAAACCAATGAAGGCTTCGGCATCAGTGGCAGCAATGAACTTGGCGCGGTCGGTGTCCTTCCAGTTGGCAAGTTCGGGACCGACACCGGGGTAATCGAGACCGGCGGAGACGGAGTGTGTGTCGGAGATCTGACCGTGCTTGTCTTGGAGAATGTAGGTGCGTACACCGTGGAGGACACCGTGAGTACCGCCGGAAAGGGTGGCGGAGTGACGGTCAGTGTCTACGCCATCACCTCCAGCCTCAACACCGAGGAGCTTGACGCTGGGGTCCTTGGAGAAGGGGTAGAACATGCCTACTGCGTTGGAGCCACCACCGACACAGGCGACGACGGCATCGGGAAGCTTGCCCTTCATGGCCATCATCTGCTCCTTGGTCTCTTGACCGATGACCGATTGGAAAGTACGGACGATGGTAGGGAAGGGGTGAGGACCAATGGCTGAGCCAATGATATAGTGAGTGGTGTCGAGCTTGACGACCCAAGCACGCATAGCCTCGTTGACGGCGTCACGGAGGGTACGGCTGCCAGCCTCGACAGCAACAACCTGAGCACCGAGAAGCTTGATGCGGAAGACGTTCAGAGCCTGGCGACGGACATCCTCAGCTCCCATGTAGACAGTACACTTCATGCCGAACTTGGCACAAACAGTGGCAGTAGCAACACCGTGTTGACCAGCACCAGTCTCGGCAATGATCTCAGTCTTACCCAGACGGCGGGCCAGAAGAACTTGTCCGAGAGCGTTGTTGATCTTGTGCGAGCCAGTGTGGTTCAAGTCCTCGCGCTTCAACCAGATGTTTGCGCCACCGGCGTGCTCGGTCAGGCGCTCAGCCATGTGCAAGTGACCAGGGCGACCCATCCATTCGTAGTGTGAGCGGTATTCCTCCCAGAACTTCTCGTCGTTGATGGCAGCCTTGAAACCGTCCTCCAGCTCGCGCAAGCAGTCCATCAGCGATTCAGGAACATACTGACCACCAAACTCTCCGAATCTTGCAGGAATAGCACTTGAGTCCATGGGTCCATCGGTGTTGAGAGCCTCGATCTGGTCAGCGAGACCAGGGCCGTTGGGGGTATCTTCTTCCTTGACAACGCCATCAACGTGAATCTCCTCGGGCATACCGTCCTCGTTGGTAGTCTCAATGACGCCGCCCTCACGTGGTTGGGCCTTGATGATGTCTCTGCGCTGGGTAATACCATCCAGGTAGTCCTCGACAGCCTGAGCGCCCTGACCAGCAGGAGCGTCGGCAAGAGTCTGAATGATTTGACTGCCAATAACAACACCCTCAGCCATGCTGCCAATGCTCAAGTAGTGCTCTCTGGTGCTGACACCAAAACCGACAGCAGCGGAAATACCGCCAGAGTATCTGTGAACACGCTCGAGCAGGTCAGGCAGAGCAGTGTTGACAGTTGCGGTAGCACCAGTGACACCCATGCGCGAAACGACGTAGATGAAGGAGTCGGCAATCTTGCACAGCAGCTTCATGCGGTTCTCTGAGGTTGCGGGAGCGATGAGGGGAATGTATGAAAGTCCGATCTTGGAGCAGTGGTTGCGGAAACGAACAGCCTCCTCTGGCGGCAGGTCGACCATGATGAAACCATTGACACCAGCAGCCTTGCAGTCCTTCAGGATCTTGTCCTCGCCGTAGCTGAGGACAGGGTTGTAGTAGCCCATGAGCATGACGGGAGCACGCAGACCTCTTTTCCTTGCATCCTTGACCATCTGAATTGTGGAAACAATGTTGACGCCGTTCTTCAGGGCTTGTGTGTTTGCTTTTTGAATGGTAGGGCCGTCTGCGATAGGGTCGGTGAAGGGCATGCCGAGTTCAATGATGTCGGCACCACCAGCCTCCATGGCCAGCATGATGTCGGGGGTCTCTTGGGGAGTAGGGAAACCGGCAGTCACATATGTGACCAAGGCAGGCTGTAAACATGTCAGTCGTCTGCGAGAGTCGTGTGCGCATTGTCATGACCGACTCTGTTCTCCTGCTTGGCCGTAGCAAATGTTCTCTTGATGTGCTCCATGATGGGTGGTTGTCTGAGACGAAAGAGCTGAACCAAAAAGAGAGGGCGACTGTGCCTGTAGGAAACACTCAAGCAATTGACTTTATGTACAAGTCAAGAGTGTGTGCAGGTGCAATTGGGGTGGACAAGAAAGTTGTGGTGAGTCAAACAGAAAGCGCGACCGACGGCATTCAACACCACTTTCGGGAGTGGCGGGGGCCGTGCACCAAGTTCGCCGACGGGACTCTCGACTCTTGCCCCACCATCGTTCGGCCTGTCTTGTCCATCGACTGTCAATCTTGGCCAGATCTATCAGCTAACCTTCTCGTTCTGAACTTCGACTTGTGAACAATGTAACCGACCAGCCGACATTAGAATGTGGTCCCGTTCACCTCCCTTCATCTAATCTTCGCGAGTGAACCTGCTGCATTCTGCCTCTCGATCTTCAATTAAGGATTCAATCCTGCCATCGGCTTACTTATGCGGCAATACTCCCGAGGTGACTCACAAAGCAGGACCTCCTTGTGGTGACCATGAGTTTGGCAATAATGTCAAAGGTAATAGCCTTTGGTTGTCCACTATGCAACTCCTGTCTCTACCGAAAAGATGATCCTGCATCTTTCATTCTGCAATTAGAAGAAAGAGACTCCATACACGATCCCCTCAAGATTAGTCCAGAAGTGTACGCCCATCAGGTTTGTTGCAAGGACAATTCTGTGTCACACTCATCAGTGCAGCGCTTCGCGGTGCCGACAAATCCTTCAGAGGCTTAGAGACATCCAACACAATCATCTCGGCGCTTAGCAAAACCTCACCACCAGCTTTCGACCTTTGAGCTTTCTCGCCGACCTGAAACAAAGACAATTCACCTGCTTCCATAGCCGCTCAGCGAGTAACAACAGCCATTGTCTACAATAATTCAAGTTGATTGGCTATCACAAGACAATAGAAGCATGTAGGTCCTTCCACAGACAATAAATCATGACAATCCCTGCTTTTGTTCTTTGACCTTCATTCATGGTTTTTTTGTTGACGTCGACACAATCACATTCATTCAATGCTGCAATAGACTTGTTCATTGTTGACACCGCTTTGTCTTTTCTCCAACACTCTTTCAAGTTCTTGCTTGTCCCTTCCCCCTTCTTCTGTTTCCTGCTCTTAGACAACTTCCTCAATTACACAACACACGCTGGACGTACTTCTACCTCTTGAACCTTTAATCAAACCTCGATCGCTTCTCATCTCACAAGCATCGAAGCTTGCAAAATCTCTCAAAGATGCCTTTCAAACAGACTTTTGAAAAACACCTCAACAAAGATCTCGAGTCTAATCGCGACTCGGCTCTCTATCCACCACCTCTTCCTCCTGCCGATCTGGAGTCTCAGCCCTCTCCACCGACACCACCTCCCGCAGCTCCTCAGGTCTTCACCAGCTACCCAGAGCGCAGAGGCGGCATCTATGTCCCCACACCCTTGCTTATTCTCCTGATCCTGGTCCTGCTCTTCGAGTCCAGTGTTCTCTTCGTCTACACGATCGTTGCCCTTTGGAACACTCTACCAATCCCCGTCACTCAGCCTCACCTCATGCCATTGCCTCAACAGCAGATCTGGCAACCAACCACCATCACTTCAATCTCAACAACAACTGAAACCTCTACGTTCAGCACAACGCTCATCAGTACAACTACTTTGAACCTCTCGACCACTCTTCCAGCTTCTACAACTACAATCTCCACGACTGTGGTCCCTACTCCAAGCACCATCCCGCCTGTCACGGTCACTAAACCTGCTCCTACCATTACCGTTACGAGTACTTTGACGCCTTTTGAGATGCCTTCCATCACTACCATGACTATCATGAGTACGACCAGCCAGGCAGACAGCGGCAGCACCACTACAAGCACTACTGTCGTTACTGCTAAGTAGACGACTTTGAGCTCGAGACACAGAGCTTGGGAAGATGCATAAGGAGGAAGTTGGCGTTGGGTTGATGTTTGGGTCTGAGCATTGCATAGCACCGAAAGGATTGGTTTGTTTGCTATTACGCAAGGCCAATGTTGGCAGTCATAGAAGATCAGCAAAGGAGTCTGGTCTTCTTTTTCTTTGGCACATATTCAAAAACAATCAAATCACAGAGCCATCTCGTGCTCCTCGAAAACTCGAAAAGTTTCCCTTGTGTATACGTAAGAATCATGTCTCTTTGTAGTAAGAAAATGAGTCGGTGTATCGTTCCGCATAGACAAAGAACAGAAAATACAAAGACAGGGATAATTACTCTTTATTCTTCTTTTTTGCCTCGTTAAGACCGCTTTCTGCGACCTGCTGTGCTTCCATACCGTGCAATAGTTGTTACTTCCAAGTAGATGAGGAAGACTCTTCTTGCCAATCCTGTTTCGTGTGTACATTGACTCACCTGCCATCGACTCGATGATCTATCATGTATCTGTGCGGGATAAAGACACTTATGCTGTCTACCCGTAAGCCGAGGTCTATGACTCCTCATCAAGTTCGTCGTCCTCCGACTACGCACGGCGCAGATTGTACGTTATGAAAAGGCACAGTGTCTTCTGCAAACATAGGCATGTCCACTGAGTCTATGATTCGTCGCTTCTCGGTGGATACCATCTTGTTTTCTACTAATATTGTGCATTTCTATAGCTACACGTCAGATACTTTGGCACACGGAGAGGATGGATCAGGAAGGTAGTATGAACGGGTTGATCGCATTGCAAAGGCAGATATGTAAAAGAAAAACAGAAACTTTCCTCCGACGCAATGCATTTGAAACTCCAGGATATCCCTCCATCAAAAAGCCTGTATCATTGTCAGATCCGTTGTTTTTGTGCTTTTGCTTTTGAGTTTGTGGATACAAATTTGGAAAAAGGGTCTCCTTCGCCGCTTGGGTATTGACAAAGATGAAAAGAGAAAGAAACGCAAAGGCGACCGTTTTGCCTTGCACTGCCTGCCATGTTGCTGATCTCTTCGTCCTCCATCACTTTGAGCATGATTCATCAGGTTCGCGGAAAACAGAAAACATCAGTGTGAAAAGCAGATGAGGGGCCAGACATTCCTGCCCGAAAAAAGAGAACAAAAGGAAAAGACGAAACAGATGAGTGACCAAAGCACTCTAGGATGCTCTCGAGTTGCATGGATGCCTGTTACCGCCCAGAAACGCCAGAGAATGGGAAGGGGAACTCCGTGAACGCCCGCTCCAGATTATAGCTCAAAGGGAATGCCCTTCTCAGCAGCCAGATTGCGCAGGTAGGCCTCGACAGTGTTGTTGCCAAGATGAATCTCCTCAAGGAAGCGAGTGGTCTCGGTAAGAACGGCACTCTTGCTGAAGCCGCCAGTCTTGAGGTTGGGGACGAGTTCGTTGAGATCTTCATAGCCCTGCTTGATGATGTTGCGGCGCTTCTGCTCAGAGCGGATGTGGTTGCTGCGCTTCTGGTCTTCAGTTAGGTTCTTGCGAGCGATGTTACCGAGCTTGCTGTTTGCACCAGAAGAGGCTCTGCGACGCTTGATGGAAGATTTGGGGTTCTTGTCTCCGTTATCGTGGTCGTCGGAGTCAGCAACGGTGTTCTCGCCATCGGGGCTGGAGTTGGTGACGTGGAAAGCAGGAGAGGTGATGGAAGTGTTGAAGTCGTGTTCGTCAGCACGCTTGGACTTGCGACGCTTCTTGTTCTGAGGCTGATCAGACTCTCCAGTGGAGGTCTGATCAGCGAGGGAGGCGAGAGCCTGCATACTACCAGGATAGTAGTTGTGGACGGCCTTGCTCAAATCAGGCGTGTGGGGAACTGAATTCTCGACAGAAGAGAGTGCGTCGTTGGATGAAGGAACCATGTTGCGCGCAAACTCGACGTGCTGAATGGTGCTTGCTTCAAGGTCTTGGTAGGGAGCAGCGTAACCGGTTTGGCGGAAGTTGTTATCCGTGCCGAAATGGAACAGAGGAGTGCTGGATTGATGAGATGAGGAGGAGTGTGATTGAGGATGAGAGTGAGAGTTTGTTGCCGAATTGTCGAATGATGCACGAAATTGACCATTGGCCGGGGGGTATTGAGTCGTCGAAGAGGTCGTCGGCGCGGGAACTGAGAAGGGAAACGAGGCATGGCGGCTTGTGCTTTGAACGACGGGCTGCTGTTGAGCGACGGGCTGGGAGAAGTTTCCGGAAGCAAGACTTTGACTGGGGTTTGCACGATACGAGAACAAGGTCGACGCAGCATGGAGTACATCTGCAGACGCATTTGCTTCTGGAATGCCCACAAGAGCAAGCAGGTCCTTGGGGTCTTTGGGTGCCTGGAAAGGGCGCTGGTCGTAGTTTCCATTCTGGAATTGGAAGCTCTGCTCTTGAGAAGGATATGGTACGGGGAATGACTGAGTGTCTAGAGGATACATCCATTGAGAGTCATTGAGCTGGTCGTACTGGTGAAGCCTCGTTTCGGGTAGTGTGTTCATGTTGGCCAAGAAGGCTTCGGAGAGGTTGTCTGGGCCTCCATAGTGATCTGGATCACTGAAGAAGTTCTGGAGAGTGTTGGACTCGTCTTTATCAAGCACGGGCGGGCCTTCTGGAGGTTTGTCGGGTTGGTAGGGGAACTCGTCTGTGGGAAGGTCAGCAATGTAGTGGTGGTATGGACGTGCAAGCATGCGCAAGAAGACGCTCACACTCACATCCAAAGGGATTAGTGGACCAAGACGAACGATTGTCTGAAGCCATCATGTCAGGGACGGCAGGAACGAAGGAGGATGCTGCAGTCTGCGCCGACTCGAGTGGCTGCAAGCTGTCGCTTCTGATCTGTGGGGGTGCGCTCGGGTCGGAGAGGGCATCATCCTAGTATGACCAAGGGAACCCGGGCTGGTTCATCGAGTACAGATTGATCGAGTGCTATGGAGAGAAAGTCGGTGGATGGGTAGAGAGCTGGCTCGAGGCTTCTCAAGGCTGAGTCGGAGTGGTGAAAGTCGGAGCAGAAGTGCGAGGTCGTAGGCAATGGCGGGGCACGTGCGCCAAGTGACGAGCAATGGTATAGATAGTGATGCTCTTCCTTAGCTATCCTGAGAGCTGCGAGATGTTCTTGGTCTCGAGTCGCGAGATTCTGCGAGCTGCATCTTGGTTTGGATGATGCGCTTTGCATGTGATGGTGGTCCGAGCGCAGGCACGTGAAGTTGCTGCTTGTGCTCCGTTCCTTCCTTCTTCCTTTCCTTTGAGGATCAACTCTCACAGATACCCATTCCAGCCATCTTCCTGATCCATTGGAGAGACAGCTTAGAATCGCACTTTCCGTCTTTGTGCACGTTGCTGCTTTGTCTGTGTTCACATTGTCTACACATCATCTCATCGCGGCTTGATACATATACGAGGCCATCATGTTGCAGCAACGGTTAGCTCTCTCTGAGCCTTAAGTATATAAACACTGTAGGAGAGGCCCGGGCCATCTGTACTGCAGCCGTCGCTTCTTTATCATATTCTCTCTGAAGAGACTGTCTCATATGTCAAGTGTGCTTGGAGAGGTGCCTTGTCCTCCTCTGAATGCATGCTGACTGCTCTCTATTCAGTCTCGCTAACTTTCGAACTAGTCGCTTATATCAAGTCTTTGTTTTCCTGAATTCTCCAGGCAAGACCGTCCTGTTTCGAGACGAGATGCAACTTGCCGCCTCAGAGACTCCGCATTTGCGGTCCGCATCGTGCCGCTTTGCAGATCTGGAGCCTCTCGTTTGCAGTCGTTAAAGTCACACAAGAGTTCTTGGATGGCGGAAGAATTATCATCACGGGACGATCTGCAATATCAAGCAATTCTTCCGAAACTCTTCGCCTTTGCTTGCGGAGTCCCCATGTTTGAATCGAGCCACCTTATTGATGAATGCTCTCGCTTGTCATGTCTTGGAATGGATGCCTAACAATGCTTATTGAATGCCAACGTACAACTCGATTTGTCTTCCCTCTTTCGTAATACCGCATTGAAGCATAGACTAAGTATAAGTACTTATGTCCTGCCCTCGAGATTTTCCTTGTTCATTTTCTTCTGATCAGTCCCTGTGCCGGTCTTTCTCTCTTCGTCTTCCTCCAAGGCCATGATGAAATCCATTGGTTGGCGCACCAAACCTACCTTGGCCATCTTCTAACTTACTGACTCTCCCAAAGTTCTCCAAACTCTGTCTTTGTCTGGATATCTGGCTTTGGGTGCTGCTATTCCAGCTACAACTCATGCCAGAGCTGTCGATCCCTGCTACGTGACCTCTTATTCTGGCGTTGCCACTGCCGTGTCCTCATGCACCAATATCACTCTTGACAGCATCGCTGTGCCTGGTAACACCACACTCGACTTGACCAAGCTCAAGAATGGCACTACCGTTGTCTTTGCTGGAAAGACAACATTCGCCTATGCAGACGCGAACTATGACATGATCAAAGTCGCTGGTACTGACGTTACCATCACAGCTGAAAAGGGTGCTATCATCGACGGCAATGGTCAGGCTTGGTGGGATGGTCTTGGTTCGAACGGAGGTGTATCCAAGCCCAACCACTTCATCACGGTCAGCAAAGCTGTTGGCTCGTCTGTAATCCGAGATCTCGTCATCCAGAACTACCCTGTACACTGTTTCTCCATCTCTGGCAGTGATGGACTAGTCGTGGAGAATATTCTCCTGAACAACACAGCCGGTAATGCTCCCAACAGCAGGTCCAACGGCCTCGCAGCTGCCCACAACACAGACGGGTTTGATATATCGAGCCTCGACGGCATGGTGTTGAGAGATTCAAGAGTGTCGAACCAAGATGATTGCGTTGCGGTCACTAGTGGCAACAACATCACAGTCTCAAACGTGTACTGCGATGGCGGCCATGGTCTCTCGATTGGAAGCGTTGGTGGCAAGAGTAACAATAATGTTACAAACATCCTGTTCGAGAACAGCAGAGTGCTAAACAGCCAGAATGGTGCAAGAATCAAGACCAATTCTGGCACGACTGGCTACATTGCCAAGTAAGTCGAATACCCTTTTGATCTCTATGTTTCACAGCTAAACTTCTTTAGCATCGAATATCACAATATCCAAGTCTCGAACATCTCTATCTATGGTATCGACATCCAGCAAGATTACCTCAACGGAGGTCCAACCGGAGAACCCACCAATGGTGTCATCATCAAGAACATCACCGTGTCCAACATTAGCGGTATTGCTCAGACGAAAGCCAAAAATTACTATATTCTTTGTGGAGATGGTAGTTGCTCAGATTTCACCTTCAACAACATTCACATCACTGGAGGAACCAACAGCTCTTGCAATGTTAAGCCCATTGGTGGCTTCGAATGTATCTAAGTTTTGTGTGGAACATGTAGACCATCAGACACACAGGGCCTTCCAATCTATTGTCAAGGCAAGCCCTCCAGCAAACACCATAGACGAGAAATCAACTCTACGTAGCCGAGCATTGCTTTGTCCGAGACATGACATATCTCCTATGCTCTACTAGTCTTGAATTCGGTCGTATCACAGAGTCTTGTCATAACATTGCATCTTGACATCGAAGCCCATGGGCCAATAAAGGAGTGTATTCAGTGTACTGGCCTTGTGTGTCTCGGGATTGTATCATCCAACAAACGAATGTGGACAAGCTCAAATGAGCTCTTGAACAACAACTCTCTATCAAAAGCTGGGTAAGACTTCATCCTGACCTTCACCCAGTATGTTGCAGACCATATAACAAGCAATCGATCCAGAACACAACTACTATTCTCTTTGAGCTCTCTCTGAGCATGGGGCCAACCATCGCGTGGCTATGGTCGAGACGAGGAGCGAGAATACCTTCGCCATGTCCTGGTCTTCACAGAAGTATGCTTGTAGACTGACAAGCTTATCACTTGCTCTTGCTCTTCTATAAACTGAAGTCAGCTTAGGTTTGGATGCTATGTATAATTGAACTTACGTCACATAAAGGGCATACCTGAGTTTCAGAGATCTCCAAACCGCACTTTGGGCAAGGGTGTATGTAAGATGGCATCTTGATGAGACTGGATGATGGCTGTCGTGTCGGGACGAATATGGCTAGAATTTTGACTTTCGAATGTTTTTCGAGAAAATGTTTGAAATTTTGGTTTGGTGATGGGCTGTAGAACAAGACGGATGTCTTTATATCTCTCCATGAACAACAAACCTTTCTATCGGAGCGTGCTGATTGCAGCCTCATTCATCAACAACACATCAATGGTTGGTAGGAGTTGTCTGTATACCAATCGCCGTCAGAGCCACTCGATGGTTATGAACAGAGTGGAAGCGGTTCATTTATTATTGGCTGTGGCTTTCGCCAACTCAGATGTGAGCAGCAGATATGCAGGGTCAATAGGCAGCATTGGTGTAGGTCGTGAAAACTTTACATTCGTAGGTGTCGGTCCTCCATCTTCTGGCTGAGGGCAGCTGATCAGGCGCGGAAGAATGCATGATACCTAGTGATCAGCCAATCTGAGGATTGATTGGCCTGCGTAACACCCGCCACCGAGTCTGTGCTCATGCAGGCGCTTAGTTGCCTAATGAACATGACAGCCAGCTTTCTTCCCAGAACAACACCTTTCCTATTGTCAACCTTGGCTCAAATTCTCTTCATTTTGGTTTGCAGAAGACGGCAACTACACAGCACTTTGCCAAGATGGTGACCACAAATCAGCTTTTGAAAAAGAACAAAGAAAAAGACTGCATTGCAGTGACAGCAGACCGAAAGTACTATCAAACCAAGTCGGCTTTCATCAAGCGCAGCCTGCGTCCTCAAGAATGGCAAGTCAGCGCCTTCCTGGGGAAAATCATCGTCCCTCGCCTCGGAGAAGAGCGTCTACTCAACGAAGCTGCTGCACTCGATTTCGTTGCTGCCAACACCACTATACCAGTGCCGAAAGTGCTGACATGCTTCGAAGATGACGGCGCTGTTTACCTCGTTACGGAACTCATCGATGCGAGAAGAATGGACGACTTATCTGATTCTGAGCGTGCTGTTGTTGCACAAGAGCTCGAAAGCTATATCAACCAGCTCCATGGTCTGCGCTCCTCGAATCTGGGTGGTTGCACTGGGCTGGCCATTCCTCCCTTTCGTGTTTGGGAAAAGACTCCTCGCGACGAGTGGAAGTTTCAGCCTTCTGATGCTGAGGAGTATGTCTTCTGCCATATGGATCTTTCACAGTCCAATGTGCTGGTTTGCCATGATGAGCTGAAGATCAGAGCAATCATTGACTGGGAGTACTCTGGGTTTTGGCCAGAGAAGTTTGAAAAGAGGGTCTACGAGCGACTCGGGCCTTCGATTGTGTTGGAAGGAGAGGTCGATGATGTGGATGAGATCCTCAGTCTGATGAACGAGAAGTTAGTGCGTTGAAATGTGAGTGCTGTCATGTCAATGTTCCATTCACTCGACTCGTCATCATTAGACACTTCATACAGTGATTTCCGCCATGATCCCCTAACAATCACATCTGGTCTGGCGGTTAGCATTGCAATATCAAAGCTAACCATAAGTCTTGGCAGTCATCACGACAACAATACCAACACCACCACCACAATTTCTCGAGTTCGAATCTCTGCATCAGCTAATACTTTCGCCAGTTCAATCAATCAGCTTCAAATGGTCTCTTGATAGACGCGCCCCTGTGGAAAGGCGGTCTGGTCACTATCAGAGGCTGGAGGAGAAGATGGAAGGAGTGGGAGGAAAGTGAGAACTTGAGAAATCGTGGAAGTAAGTCACCAGATCCTCGATCTGTCAGACCTGTGATTCTTTTTTTCTTTCTTTTTTTGGTGTATGGAATGGTAGTTTATTCATACTCAGAATAGTCTTCGTTTCCAGCAATAGTGAGCGAACATGGACCGAAGGTCGTTGTCATCCAGTCACTCTTCAGCGTGGTCTACCTTTGTCTCGAACCTAGCTGTTGTCCTCTAGAGGATTTCGCCCCGTGCTCGCTTGCTCTATCTTTACTAGTTTCTTGGACTGGTTGTAGCGACAATGGCCAGTCCTGATTAGCGAAGACCCTCTCAACTATTGAGGATTTGCTTGGCTTGCACCGCTGCTTCTCCATGCACTCAAGATCAAATCAACAATGTGATCAACCCCCTTGCCGTTCTTGACCTGTGCGAAGATAGTGGGTCCGCCCTCTCTGTGTACCTTGTCAACAACGACCTATCATGAAAAAGTTAAGAGAACATACCTAATCTTCCTTGCATCTCTGTCCATAACTCCAAGATCAGCGCCGATCAATTCGGCCAGATCAGTCTTGTTGACAATCAGCAAATCAGACTGGGTGATACCAGGACCACCCTTGCGAGGAATCTTGTCACCTCCAGAAACATCGATGACATAGATGATAAAGTCGGCAAGCTCACGACTGTAGTTTGCAGCCAAGTTGTCACCGCCAGACTCGATAAGCAGCAGTTGTGTGTTGAACTCGCGATGTAGATCCGTCAATGCAGCCAAGTTTGCAGAAATATCCTCACGCACAGCGGCATGAGGACAGCCTCCAGTCTCGATAGCGCGGATACGTTCAGCAGGCAAAGCCTTGTGTCTGGTCAGGAACTCGCAGTCCTCGCGGGTGAAGATGTCGTTGGTAACAGCGGCAATGTTGTACTTTTCGCGGAGAGCAAGACAGAGGGCTAGCATCAGGGCTGTCTTTCCGGATCCAACGGGGCCACCAATACCGACTGTGAAAGCTCTCTCGCTGAAGTCTCGGCCTTCCACAATGGGCATTTCTCGGCCCAAGAAGGAGCCAGGTCCGTCCAGAATCTCATGAGTGTGTCCGTGGTCCACGGCATCGTGAGAGTGGGAGTGAGCTCCGTCGTGCGAGTGGGAGTGAGACATGATGATTCGGGGTATAGAAGCTGTGAGAGTAAACAATTGTTATAAGTCAGAAGTCTGGAGAGCTTGATGTCGAACGAGGGAAGGGTCTTTGGTGGGGTATCGGGCACGGACCCGGTCCCTTATCGTGCCCGCGCTATCGGCGACAACATATAATTGTTCATCTTTCGGCAATCGACACTGATTTAACATGGGGTACTGACCAGTCTCTGCGGTAGCATGCGAATGTCAGTCCAGAGACCAGATCAAGCAGCACTCAAGATCTTCAGATGGAGGTGAACTTCAATCAGCTTTGCGATCCGCCCGGAATCTGTGACAACTCTACACATATCTATATGTCTAGTCTGCGGCTTTTCCTAATACACGTACTCGAAGTTCGGGTTCTGCTTGTCTGTCAGATTGCTGAATGCTGTATCGTTCAGCGCAGCAGCTTCACCACTCTCACGCATGCGAAGTCTGATCTTCTCCTTGCGCTTGTTTTCCCAGATGAACGCATATCTCAACACTCCAAAGAGCAAGAACTCAATGCAGTTTGCCGTCAGAAGAGAGCCGATGCCCAAAGGGTATGAAGGTGCCTGCTCTGATCTGTAGAAGAACGGACTTGCAATGTTGCCGATGCACGCGCCAAACCAGATCATTCCGGACACTATCATCTTCTTTGACTGTCCGCCTGTGTTGCTGGTGACAAGCGATAGAGATAGTACAAAAGATGCTTGGTATGAGCCAGTCAAATAGCTGTGTTTGATGTCAGCTCAGGTTCATGGTAACTCGACCAAAGGGACTGGGACTGACAAGCAGATTAGTCGTCCCACATAGGCATTGTCGGGTGCCAACAAGAAACCCAGAGCACCCGCGATTGTTGGTAACATGAATAGCGCACAAACAATTGTACGGCTGTTCTTGGGCAGATACCTGTTTGCCACAGCACCGAGACCGATCCAGATGACGACTAAAGCTCCTTGTGGGATACCAAGCAACGCCGTGTGTAGGGTGTCAAACCCTAGACCTTTGATGACCAAGGTACTGAAATTACTGATTCCTGTGCGAGTGAGGGCAAAGTCAGCCTATTTGCATGTCGGTTCGTGTATGCCACTACTCACCTCCATTAGGTATGTTGGACACAAAACCAAGCAAGGTGAACAGCCATGTCTTGTAATCAAGATAAGCTTCCCTGATCTGATCCCAGTTGATACGTTTCTGCTCTACGCCAGTCTGGTTGCGACGCATGCGTGCGATCATGATCAACTTCTCATCACGAGAAAACCCTCTGAAAGTCGTAGGCGAGTTGGGGAGAAGCAAGCAGAGGACAAGTGCCCATGCCGAGCAGAATGCGCCGACAATCAAGAACTCGTAGCGCCAAGAGGCGAGAGCACCATTGATGTTGCCAATGCCATACCTGTAGCAGCATTAAAGACCAAGTTTGTCTGACATATTGGAATGTTCTGCTCACCCGATGAGGCCACCTCCGGCAACCCCTACGCCATTCCACACATACCAGGCCGCAATTCGAGATGGCTGCTCTTCGCGCGTGTAGTACATGGACGTGATGAGCATGAACGCCGGATCTGCAATCGCTTCAAAGGCTCCAGAGAGAATACGCAATGCCGCCAGAGCTGAGAAGCCATTTGCAGCAGCCTGACACATGAGAAGAGCTCCCCAAAAGAAGATGTTGAACGACAGGTACCATCCGGGTCGACATCTTTGCATGATGAGATTGGATGGAATTGCCCATACTAGCCAGCCAAAGTAGAATATGCTTGACAGCCATGAATATTCTTCGCCCGTCAGCTTCAAATCTGTCTTGATCCCAAAGATCGCCGCGTAGGAAAGCGTTGTCTTGTCGACGTACTGCGCCGAAGGTAAGTTTTTGTCAATGCCAAACTCGATATTGCCTCTCGACCCACGTAGAAAAAGTAGCATACACCCAACAATGGCAGAATGCGGGTGTCTAGCTTGCGCTTGAGTCTCTTCTCATCGGCCTGATCAATTGATTCATCATTAGGGTAGCGACGGAGTGCTTCTGCGTATAGATCTGCCTGGTCGTTGTCGAGCTCTCTTGAGATAGGCTCTTGAGGCTTAAAGTCGATGTACTCAATCTCTTCCTCTTTAGCTGTATCATCATGTTTGTCCATGGTTGATTATGAGTAGTATTAGAAGTCGACGACCCGGCATATCGAAGGGACCGACCTATCTTGTATAGACTTGACTGTCATGCTGAGGTCGTCCGGTGAGAAGCCCGCAAACAATACAAGTCATCGTCAAAGGATGCAAAGTCAAGTCCATCCCCACCATCGGCATCTGATCTTGGAAGATGATCAGCGCAATGGTGCTGCATCTAAGCGTGGGGTAGAGGAGTTACACCTTGGCGATTGTGGTTGTTCCACCAATGATTGTCCAGAAGCCTTGAGACGAGTCATCCACCCCAGATCAACTCCGCCATGTTATTCTGTTATACACGACTGTTCAGCGGGGCTCTTAGACGAAAAATTCTCCTCTTACCAATGTCTTGAGCAATCTGACATAGTACTTTCTGCTTTAGGGACCTCAACAGCGACGGGTGTCAGAGTTTTTTTTTTTTTTTTTTTTTTTTTAAGACTCAAGATTATGCTCAAGATTCCGAGTCGCAGCCGAGAGCTACCACCATGTTCACGATCATTTGAGAGCATTTGTAGACTCTTTTGCCTATGGACAGATGATGGATACCAACAACAGAATGGGAAGATCAACGTGAACCCAATTCATGAGATAATTGAATACAGACCTGAAACTCGACGAGTGGATTCGAGAACAGCACATTGTACTTCTCGTTTGCTGGATTCTGAGAGACGCTAGCTTTTTGTGGCTAGCCAGTCAGGTGCGCTTGCCGCCAAAATGTTGGTTGGCGAATCCAGCAATGTATACAGGATCAGGCAAGCTTATTATCAATCAGCATTCTGGTCAAAGAACTAGATGTGCTCCGAAGGCGAGGTTGTTGTAGTCACGTCGGAGATCTGGAGACTCGTGCGATAGCGTTGCCCTAGTGCGCGTTCGAATGATTTGGTTAATGTATTACTTACCCTGACAGCTTGGATATCGAGACAGTGTTGGACAGGAGCTGGTACGGTGAATGATGTATGTCATCAGAAATGCTATCCGTGCAAGGTCAGAACTTGTCAGGTCCTTATAGACTCACAGCATTGATCCCGGACTAATTATCACATGTACAGGCTAATGTTGTCTAGAGGCTTTCTCTGCAGACCGCTAGTTGTATGAGCAAAGATGGTTGAAGTCATTGAAAAAGCAAGAGAACCTGAGAAAAAGCCGACCATGATGTTATTAGATGCGTGGTATCGACAATAGTAGGTAGAAGATTGACCTCCTCAGATCAGGTATGACAGACCAACAAGGACCTGAGACTTTTATGCACTTAACTCAAGTAGTAGTAGTGTAAGAATGCCGACCGTCTTATGTTGACATTGAACTAAGAAAGTACTTGGAGAAGGCTGGAGGCGGTGCATCAGCCAAAATTGCCAAGCGCTGAGGACACAAAATCATCACATCAAACTTCCATTCGTACCTCAACTCCTCTACCAACTTATCTCAATACGACCACGATAAGATGACCGGATACATCGTACACGCGGAAAATATGAGCAACAGTCTTAGGGCTCAAACTGGTCCGAGAAACCAATCAGAGGCGATCCTCGTTGATTGCCCAGCCCTTTCCTACGCAATACGGTGAATACGACCGTACTCGCTATACGGTCAACAACAATTTTGATCGCAACTTGTACGTACTGGAGAGGCAGTGCTGCGTAGGTAAGGCAGACATGTAAGATGCAGCATATAATACAGAGAACTAGTCTTCTCTCCATTTCCATCACCTCATCTTCACCTCTCCCGCCTTTGTGCTTCATCCAAACGATTTTATCTTCAATCCACCATATCTACTACAATGTCCGATTCAAATGATGGGCAAATCCACTTTGTCTTGTACCACTACACCCCGTCTATCGTAGCTGCAATCATATTCGTGGTGCTCTTCGGACTTGGTTTTGTCGGCCATGTCTACTACGTCTTCAAGCTGCGTGCTCGCTACTTCATTCCCTTCACCATTGGAGTTCTCTGTGAGTATGGAAAGTCGTGTTCTTTCAGCACAAGCTGACTTGTCACAGTCGAGTGCATAGGATATGTGGGTCGTGCTCTTTCGCACAGTGACAAAGAAGCTCTTGGTCCCTTTATCATGCAGAGTCTCCTGATCCTGGTTGCTCCTGCTCTCTACGCCGCTTCGATCTACATGGTTCTTGGGCGCATTATCCGTCTTCTTGATGCCGAAGAATACTCTATCGTTCGCACCAAATGGCTTACCAAAGTCTTCGTCATCGGCGATGTTTTCTCTTTCCTCGTGCAGTCTTCAGGTGCTGGACTTCAGGCCAAAGGCGATCTCGACGCTTTCAACCTTGGAAAGAACATTGTCATTGCTGGACTTATCATTCAAATCGTCATCTTTGGTTTCTTTGTTGTTGTGGCCGGCCTCTTCCACATTCGAGTAAACAAGCTTCCAACTGGTGCTTCTGTAGATTCAAACCTGCGCTGGCGTAAGCACATGCACAACTTGTACTTCTGCAGCGCTATCATCCTCATCCGCAATTTGATTCGTGTGATCGAGTACGCTCAAGGAAACGACGGGTACATCATCACTCACGAGTGGATGCTGTACATCTTCGATGCTGTTTTTATGCTGTCAGTGACTGTCAGCTTCCTCGTCCTACATCCGAGCAAGCTTCTTGGCAATGGACGTATCCCGATCAGAAATGAGTCTCAGCTCTATGCCATGGAGAGTGGCCGGTCTCAGGTCAGTACACATTATCGACAATCTAAGCACGAACGCCGACTTACTCACATGCATTATAGTCGCCCCTACAGTCGTCGTCAACACCATTCAGCAAGGTCGACAGATCCTAGAACATCATAAAGAACGTCGAAGAATCCTCATAGCAGAACCCTCTTTTACATTGAGTGAGGAATGATTGTACACAGGTCAGGATAGACATACACGCGGGCTAAGGTTAGCTTCTCTCATGGCATCACCGTAAATGAATGCAAGAAACTTGTCCATATCGACATGCGCAGTAAGAGTTATTGATACTTGCGATCAAGAGACAGATTACACATATCACATAGTGCAGACAAAGAAAGTACTGGTGAGAGCTCAACCCTCAATCATCAAACATAGAACATAGGTCGGACGACATCATCATGCTCATGTTATGTGAGGCTTGAAAGAATCTCGAGTATGAAGGCGCAAAAAGATTTCAACCGCACCACGAACCAGAATCGAACCCACAACCAGCAAAATTAGATGCGTTACACCTAATATTCCCGATTAGACACACAAGAGGTTTGATTACCGAACAAGTGTGTACGCGCGAATCGGCTATTCCGCTCAGCCAAACACACCGTACGCATCATCTGACTGAGTAGGTGATCGCAAAGCAATCTTCAAAGACTATATAGTCTCATTCAGAGGCTCCGAACTCTGGCTGGTCCTCTATTTTCCGTCATCTTTCACTCGGCCTCGCTATCTCCCGCTGTCATGACTTTGCCGCGATCTTTTCAACTTCTGGTTCTATTCTTCTCACCTACATTATCATGACCAAGGCACGCAACAGACGCAACAAGCGCATCAGACTTGATGCAGCAAGGGATAATCTGTACAAGCTGAATGCCGACTTGAACGATCAGATCGAATGTCGCAAAGCAGCTGAGGCTGTTCATCCTGGAACAAAACCACGCATCAAGGGCGTCTGGACGAGATCGGAAGTACGGTATGTGATGCTCTAGGCAACTCCTACTTACCTCAAGCTCACTCATCACCACCAGCGGAATCATTGCTACAACTGATGATTTTGTCGAACTTATCTCGAAGGACGACGATGAATCTGGTGATGGATCCCATGTGGCCGAAGTGCATCGCGACCTTCTCTGTTTCTTCGCGCCCTATTACCGCGCTATCTTCACAGGGAACTTCAAGGAGGTTATGCACAACACTGTGATTCTAGAAATGGATCAAGCTTGCTGCAGCATGTTCGTAGAGTGGCTGTATACTGGATTCATCCCACAGCATGACCCCTGGAGTCTCTGTCAGCTTTACATCTTCGCTGATCAGACAATGAATCTGACCCTGCGAAGAACGATCATGACCCAACTCTTCGACTGCAAGTTCGACCCGTCGATCAACGATCCCAACACAGCAGCTCTACTGAGTTCATTGCCGAGCAACTCGCCCCTGACTCGTTACGTGTTCGATCGGCTTGTACACCACACTCGTCAAAAGGGCTGCCACTTCAGAAAACAAGAATACAACGATGCCCTCTACGACGGTGTCCCTGTCGACTTCGCTCGCGAGCTGAAGACACGGCTTGCGCCACATCGCGAAGTACCTCAAGACTGTCCATGCTGCCACTCGCCATGCAATTACCACGAGCACGACAACATCGAAGAATGGGGATTAAGTGAGTTAGACCTCCCATCAGTACACACATTTTCAGAATGAAATGCTGATTCAAGACAGGCTGTGGTGATTCTTGGTATCTCGAGCCTGAGAGTTATTGAAAGGGTAATTGTTGCTGTCGCTGAACAAACGACAGGCCGACGGGTATCAACAACTTCATTGAACAATGGTCCTAGATACGCATTCTTTTCCGGATAACTTAGAATTCAGAATTGAAACTATCAAAGACAGTGTCAATAGTCCCACGAATGTTTTAATGAAGGAGATGCATCACAAATGAGTTTTCTGTGGATGGTGAAAGTGAGACATCTAGGACACAGATATTAGTGAAACTTCCTCGCGCTTTTCAGTTTCGAGAAGTCAATTTGTTTCGAATCAACACTCCGGTTCGATCAAGACTCTTCTGCGCAGATCCTTTTGATCTTTTTTCCCCAACCTCTACATCCACCGCCATTGTCCAATACCATTCGCCAAGCCAGCATGGCGTCCTCGCCGTCGGTCAATGAGAGCGCAGGCATGTGGAATCTGGACAACGTCACGTATGGTCGTCATCCTGGCAATACACCAGAACCCAATCGCTGACAGAATAGCAGTGCAATTCTTGGGTGTACTACGGATACGATTCAACTGAGGTCCGGAGACGAAGACCATACCAGCGAGGACACCGATGAAGATGACTTCCAAACAGAAAAGTCAGAGACAACCTACAAGACCTTCCGAGCCAGTGTACAGAAGGAGCTCCTCTGTTACTTCTCACCGTACTACCGTGCAGCACTCAAAGGTGGATTCTCCGAAGCTGCAAGCAAATCGGTTGTTCTGGAACTGGATCCTATGGTCTGCTGCATGCTCGTTGGATGGCTTTACAGCGGCAAACTGCCCAAGTGGATTGAGTGGGCTCAGATTTTGAGCCTGTATGTCTTTGCTGACCGCACTGATATGCTCGCACTCCGCCGGGCCATCATGACGAGAATCGTTCACTTTGAAGTTGGTGACCGCATTCCACGCTTCGAGGTCGCTGCCATAGCGCTTAACTCCCTACCCTCAACTTCACCACTGTATCGCTGGCTCTTGGACGCCTACATACACCACTGGATGGCCGACTACGAAACACTTGACGACACGTTGCCGAACTGGTTTCTCGTGGATTGGGTCAGAGGTGCAGCTGCTCGAAAGTGCGAAGTTACCGAGGATGACTGTGGCAGATGTCCCTGCTGTGAATACAATGCCTGCAACTACCACGAGCACGAAAACATGGAAGAGTGGAAGTCCAGTAAGCCAACATACCCCTTACAAAGAATTGAGACTGACTTCAAGTAGCATGCTTCGCAGCAAAAGGCTGTAAGGCCAAGCGACCCGATAACGCTTGTCTCGTGGTCAACTCCAGTTCCAAAAGCATGGACCAAAGATAGTGTTGTCTTTTCGACTCTTAGCCTTGTATGGACTGAGATGTAATCCTCATCCTACTTGTGAAGAGTTGGAAGATCACACGAGGTTTGTTGATCTGAGTGTTGCCGAAGAGTGATGTGGAGTAATGTCTCTTTTGGGTGACAATTCTGGCAGGAGAGGAGGTGCGATCGAGGTTCTGGCACAAGTAGATCATGTATTTGCCTCCCGCGCATGCTCACAATGTTTCTTCAGTGTTAAGCTGGTGCGGCAATCTTACTCAAGGGCCAGGGCATAGCAATACATCAACGCCTGATCCACACGGAATGTAGCATACCTGATTTCAGCGTCGACGGAACTGTTCGCTTATGGTTAACACCAGAACCTCAATCAAAGAAGCTTGGTTGACCCATTGCAGAAATAGAAAGATATTCGTCTCTTGGTGAAGAAAAAAAAAGGCAAACAGATCTGGGATGATTTCGGCATCATCGCGCAAAAAGACAAAAGAATGTGCTCTCCATCAGGGAATCGAACCCTGGTCTCCCGCGCTTGACGAGATTTTACTCTTGACAAGCGGAAATCATGACCACTAGACCAATGAAGATGAGCCAGCTCAGCTGGTATTGGTTTGATGACCAGAATCTGGTCCAACAACATATAATGCTTTGATAATCAAAATTGGCTCACCTTGCCTCGAGCATGATGACTTCGGAGACTGGAGCCCGCGGACACATGATTACTGGGAGTTGTTCAAGAGCTTGCTGCTGATCTGTGCTTCGCATTGAGGATTGAATCTAGGTTTGCATGTTGTATCATAGAAGGCGGTGCAAGCAGAGCCGTTTTGAGCGATCTATGGCGGAAGTTATGGTTCATGACGGTCAGTCACGCGTTCGTGGATCAGACCAGCCAGCGACAAGATGAAAATGAGATTAAGTGAGTAATAAAATTGATTGATGTTGCTGCGCTGAGTGGTATAGTTCTGGTAAAAATGAGCAAGTTCAAAAAGCAAGTTGGGAATAATCCTCGTCATAATCGTTTGACCCCAGGCCAAGGACCATGGCCGTAGAAATGCAAAACACCTCCAACACCTTGCTAGACAGTAAACAAGAATTCCCTAAATGGTAGAAGATCGAAAGAAAGTGGCCACTGATTTGAGTGGCTGAGAAGATTTGAAGTTGTGTCGCGCATCGTGAGCACCATGCCAAGTAGATTTATTGGATCATGGCCTTGCAGAGCCACATTTCCCAGTAAGTTCGAAGACCGAGGACCGTGGCTCTACCATCGTTTCCACCTTCAGTACCATCAGGGTCACCAATCATGGCAGCGAATACCCAGTACATGGCGACAGCCCAGGCGCTGATAGACACAGCCATAGCGACGAAAGGCGAGAGGACGTGGACCAGTAGTAAGCTTGAAGCACTCTTTCCCTGAACGATATTGAAAGAGTAGATTGCTCGGAGTTGAAGACGATTTGAGCGGGCGAGGAGACAGCAAAGCTCATCTGGAAGGGACTGGCGAGAGGCGGAGAAGAATCGAAGAGGATAGGTCAGGACGGTGAAGAAAGAGATGACCAAGGACCAGATACAGAGGATGAAGGAAACCAAGACACAAGGACCAGATAGGTAGAGCTAGTATATTCCGTTAGCAAGAGAGGAGGTGAAAGTAGATGTATCAAGTGACATACCAGTATCTTGATAGCCTTGGATTCGAGATGCAAACGTTGATCGACCAAGTCATCGTCCTCGTCCGAAGACATGCTCGAGCGACCGTATGGGCTATGTCCAAAGTAGGGATTGTATCGCTCGGTCATGTCTGGGGACCTGCGAGGCGACACAGTGGCCTGCTTCTCGAGATCATGGTCGCTATCATCTCCTCGCTTCTCATTCAGCTCTCCTGAAGAATTCCGGACGACCGCGGCAGCCGGTGGTTTGGGTAGTCTCGAGGGAGCATTCTGGGCGATATGGAAAGTGTGCTGCGAATCGGAATCCGAGGCGTTCGAGTGCGGGTACGATGAGCGATCGGCCATTGTCCAGCTTAAGTCCGGGGGGGTTGCAGATACAAGGCGGCCTCAGTTGACACGCAAAGGTCGACGGGATGTTATAGACGACGTTCAGACGAAGGGCTCATGTCAGTCTCGCATGACCGGCCGTCGTGCTTCTTTTGACATGTCTGCCAGACGAAATGCCAACAGAAACGAGTAGCCCCAAAAGTCTTGTAGTCTTGGGGCCAAGCCTTGGCTCCAATTTTGGGTGCCGTCTGATCTGCCTGTTACAGCCTCGTCGCCGATGCTCTGCCATCTCTATTGCTTTTATCATGTTTGCCATTGCCATGATGCCAATCGCACGACTCAAGACGTAGTCGCTGCTCTTTGCCCTTTGTTGTCTTGGTGAAGCACACTTTCAGCTTCTGTTGGCACGGTAGACACAGCCCCTCGTATGCCAAGACGCACGTTTGGTCACTTTGTGCTCGCCCAGTTCTCTTTGCTTCTTGTCCGCTACGCATTCGTCCTTTTCCAAGCCCGCCAATACTCTCGTTTGTAACACTTCGACCAAACTGCCCCTTTGACCTGCGCCCTGAGCTGCATTCACCTCTTGTCGCACCAAATATTCCAAGACTCATAACATGCACTTGGCCCGTTACTCATTGCGACACGACCGAGCAAAATAGTCTTCTTACGGATAGCCGGCAGCCATGCCTTCTAGGCGTCGTCCAATCTACGTAAGCTCCCAAGACTCCTATAATCTATCTCGCCGAGCACTGCCCTATACTTCTAAAACTACTAGAGTCTGTCCTCAGTTTGGCATTACGTCTAGTTTGAGACAGCTCCAAGAGTCATTTGTGTCGGTCAAATCATTACTTTCTTTTCTGCTGTAGGTCTACTCGAGCAGTCACGGCTTCCCGCGGATGATCTACCACCGTCTCTGATATGTGCCCAGCCAAGAGCTCTACTCAGCCCTCAATACCAAGACCCTTGATTGGGCGCTTGTCTTTGACTCGTAACAGCGAAACCATGTGTCGTTCTGGAGGGTGGCTTGCTCAAATCGACAAAAATTACTCGATCACAATCCATCTGCCAGCCTCCAAGAAGCTTGGCCTGCGGTATGGATGGGGCTTCCAAGATACAAAACTCTGATGAACACGAGCATACAAGACTCTTGTATCCGGATTACGGCCGATCATAAAGAGGACTTTCGTCGTCAAAGATTTCCCTGGCTTCATGCTGGAAACTTTGATCACATATCTGTCACAATGCGATACCACCAAAGTTCCCGTTCGAACGTTTGGCCATGGCCAATCTCGGCCGAGTTCTGCGGTAGCATTTCGCGTTCGCTTTCGACATCAACTTGTGCTTCAAGCATGCGCCTTGATCCTTGACGATCTTCTAATCATCATTCTTGGATAGTCTCGGCCTCTTGAACTTGAGGACAGTCTGATCTGACGGCAACACTAAGGAATGGAATATGCAATCCAGCCTAGTGAAGTTCATCTTACCGATGTTAAACCAACCAGCAGTACACTGGACAGCTCAATTCTTATCAGTATGTCGCTCTGACTTGCGCACCTGTGTGACGAGCAAATGCACCCGGCATCGGCAACTCCGCCAATTGTTGGAGGTACTAGAACTCTTGCATGTGGGAAACGGCCCCGACTCCGCATCCGGAATAGGTCTCGTGCCTACTTTGTGTGTAGTGAGGTGCATACATGGCATCATCTCGCGGAGTCGGTCCTCGTTTGGGGGAAAAACAGACCTCGTTGACCCAGCAGATGCATTGTTCAGAGTGTATCTTGACGGTGAGTTTATCACGCCAAGTACCACATGAAAACAACCAAATTTCTCGTGTAGACAGAGTACTCTGCGCACACAAGACTGAGGATATTTCTGCCTTCCTGGCAGCCATTATGCCCGCCCTTTGCCCATCCATTGGCCACTTGATGCGTGATAGCGTAATGACTTTTTCTGACTCGGTGTTGGGTAGTCTCAGTTGCACTCGGCTGGGTTTTCATGATCAGAGACTCTTTACTTTACCTTTCTCTAGCAAATGCTCAAATTCCTTAAAAGATAGTTATGCGCAGAGATCACCTAGTCAACGTTTCGCAAGACCTTGCTCCATCCACCATTACTGACCCGAAGACTACCAGATCAAAGATGGAATCCACCTTCGGGACGCTCACTAACAATGGAAGGATAGATTTTGGTCAAGAGCTTATGCTGAGCTATCAACCCTGTCTGAAACGAAACCAGCGAGTTCTGTTGGCCCTTTCAAAATTGGGGAGTGTACAATGTGGCTTGTTATAACATGTTTTGTAAAGGCCCACGTAAGTGTAAATCAAAGACAGTGTGGTGTTGTGCAGAAGCATCTGCAATGTTGATGTGTTCATTTGCATATAACTCTAGCAAGCACAGTTACAGCCCAATGTCCTCTTGCTGTTGTCCAAGTGCATACCAAACCATGTCACAACCTAAGAACATCATGTGCGTTCATCCTCTCGCTGATTGCTGTGCTATACCTGAGCAACAATTCAGAGACCTATCTGGGAAGCTATCGTACGTGATCAGCTTTCTGCTACCACAGTTTGTTATGCATAAAATTCTAGTGCACGCCTTCATAAATCCTCACAATGCACCCCTCTTTTCCAGCTTCAGCTTCAATCTGCCGTCCCCGATACTTCGAGCTCCCCTTCAAATACCTGTGAGAAACCTCTGCCAGTTCGTTCATTACCACTGGCTAGAGAATTCTTTCGCATGTCTCTTCGTACTATTGGATTCAATCTCAACCAGGCGTGTCGTGCGATATTGTGGCGTGCACTTATGCGCCAATGTCTTCTGCAGTGCACAACAGGACACCCCTGTCCCCTTGATTCTGATACCGAGGATGCAAAAATCCCACGCAACATGCCCCTCTTTTTTGCTCGTGGAATGAGGACGGATAAGGGAAAAGGTGAAATTCGCAACTCATCAATTCTTAAATGCTTTTTTAACCAGCAACATGTCGTGTCTCAGCCTATCAAGTGCAGGGCCCAGACGAGAATGTAGCTCCCAAGTCGGATGTACGGCAGTAGGACTGCATTTGCGATCAATGGTAAGGCTGGCTTGTGATTGTCAGCAATAGCTGGACGATTCATCCGGACACCTGACTTCTCTTGAAGTACCGACGATTTCTGCCATGATAAGAGAATGGTTGTAGCGAGAGTAACCCCTCTTGCATGGTCCTGTGTTCAGCTGCCTCGTGTCTACCATCTTCGTAGTGTTCCAGAAGCCTACTCCGCTAGAGTGTTACATATACCCTGAGAAGCTGAATCCATCTTTTGCTCCTTCCTTCCCTAGGATCCGACATATCAAAAGTGGGCATAATCTTCCGTGGATACTGAAGGATGTGCTGACGATAGATTGCAGTGGGTGACTCGACGTCGCGGCGCGCTCGCGTTCGCCTTAATGAGCCTGTGATGGCGCATTGGGAACAGTATACTCCGTCTCGATTCGAGACAATGATCATCCGCCCGTATGCGTTGTCCACGGAGCATAGGACGAACACAAAGCATCACAATGACAGCGTCTCTTCCTCAGAATGCAGCTCAGTAGCAGGTACAAGAGCATCGAGCTGTCGACCCAGCTCCACAGCCACAGAGAACGTGCCATCGTTGGACAGATCGCTTCGTACAATGTCGACCAGAACAATCGATACAAACGAGACGTTAGGATCCTCGAGGGCCGAGTCGTCGACATCTGGGTTTGGTTTTCCAAGGCCTCAGACAGGAAAGCTCCAGTGTACCTTCGCCTTCCTGGGCTGCCACGAGGAGTTCACATCAGCTTCAACATGGAAGACTCACTGTACTTCGCACTTCCGTGCTCATCCTCCGCCGAGTCGAACACAATGTCCTTTCTGTACCTCGCAATGGGAGCATCCCTCAGCCTGGGAGGATCGGCTGGATCATATAGCCTCTCATCATCGAGGAGAAAGAATCGATGCGGGATTTAGAGTTGATCATGATCTTTTCAGGCATCTTTTAAGGTGTCGGGTGGTGACTTTCGTCCAGTACCAGGAGTTGGAGAGGAGGGGTCGATGTGACGGAATGAATGAACCGTATATTGAGACAGGTAACTCGAGGAGGGAGAGGAGAGAAGGCGCGCCACGTGGATGGACTTCTTATCGAGTCGGAGGCTGAGGAGCTGATCCTTTCTGGTTTTGCCAAGATGATTGACGATTGATGAGTTTCAAGACTGACGACCTGAGTTCTTTGTTCTTGCGAGTAGGCGTACATATTGCTTTTGGTCTGTGCCAGGGTACAGTAGTTTTTTCTTTCAGTAGCAGTCACGAATCAAAAACACTAGTTGAGAATCCATAGAACACTAATTTGATCAATTTGAAGGAACCAGGGCTCTTTATAAGATGTCAGGTGTACTGTTTTTAGCACCCAACTCAGCGCACCCAACTCAACCCGTGACGCTGGTTTGGTTGCACAGCCTCAATGTGCCGCACATCCACCAGCGACTTTAACCTGCAGCCTGATACATCGAACCTCATGTTTCAAGTTCTCCTTTGCGCATATATAAGCATGGTTACCTGCGAGAGATTGTTACCTACAAATTTACACTGTCTTTACATCTCTTCTCTTTACATTGCAGCTTACTCTTCCCATACCAAGCTAGCACATTCCACAACGGCATCTCTAGATACAGCGTCTGTTAGCACTTCATGCTGTTTATAGCTCTTGGAAGATCATACTACTACATGGGCTCAGTACTTCAAGACAAGGTAGGTCTCATCTCCATTATTTCTATTGCATATCGACGTCTTCCTTCCTCATGATCTGCAACTGCTTTACAACTCTGGTTCTCTTTATGTTGCTTGTATAGTCGACGAATATTCGCTAAATACGATGTTGCTTGTATAGTCGACGAATATTCGCTAAATACAGCATGTATCTCGCGATCTCTCTTTTCTCAAGCTTTGAATCCAGCTAATTGGATTGATGTACCTTGTTATAATCGTCGTCCTCTCCTTAGCTCTAAACATACCTGCTTCTTTCTCCTAGCAGCTTTCCAGATGCTACTTTTCTTCTGCACAAAAGAGCTTAAGATGTATGCATGGTGTTTAAAGGGGACGTCACATATCCACCAGCATGACGAACATGATAGAAAGAGTCAACTTCGCGACCGCTAAGCCATGTGCCTACTAGCCGTTCCTATAGCACCTTAGATTGTTAAGGGAACCCAAGGACTAAGCAGTGCCGTGTGGCTATCTATGCAGTGCTCTTTTCGTTAAAGATGGTATGCCTTCTTTGACTATAGCAAGATGGAGATCTGTTCGAGCAGCAAACAAAGCAGACATGGGGCCCCTTACTTTGTATCCAAACTTGGCAGTCAGTATAGTGGCAATACATACGCGATTACCATCACCCTTCCTCGTGCTCTACTAGGATAACGAGTCACCGACTGTCACAAAGTGACACCCGCCCTCGTCGTCCATCACTCTCGGCTTGCATCGATGCCTAGAATCGTCGACCCGACGACCAGCTTGTTACTGCTTATGCAAGTGATCGTCCCATCTTCCCCTCACCCGACAATCGTCCACACTGAACCTCTTCGAGGTTGAGTGAACCACCTCTTCCCTCTCTATCACTATCAGACCACGACTAAGCGGAAACACTATATAACTTGCTTCATCTTGCACCCGGACTTGATTACCTTTCCCAATCACAACCACGTTTTGGAGTGTCCCTCAAGGTCTAACTCCAGCTTCGCAGTACTGCACGTATTCCAAGTACATTCTGTAGACACTCTTCTGACCATTGACAGAGTTAACAACCATGTCGGCCTCACCTTCGGGTTCGACTGATGTCGAAACCTCGGACTCTGAGTCTAACCACTCAATCCGTGCACCCTCGCCTTCCTCATTCCAGGGACCGCCAGCAGCCAGCACTCGATCAAAGAGATCGTTGGCTCAGTCGACCGCAAATCCCGTTTCAGCCTCTCTCCCCCTCCAGCCTCCATCAGCCATGACTCGTGCAAAGAAGCTGTCGGTCCAGTCGACCAAATCGAACACTTCGACCAGGTCAAACACTCCCACCAAGTCGAACACTTCGACCATGTCAAACACTTTGGCCCAGTCAGACACTCCCACCAACGCCAAGGCACGGAAGGTCCAGTCGACCAAGTCGAGCATTCGCCCTGATGTCAGCGCCATCAGTTCAGTCGCCAACTCCGTTCAGAGCTCCACATCTACTACACTGTCTAGTGATGTCGAAGAAGTGAAGACCACTGCAGAGCTCAGCCAACCTCCCAAGTCTGCTGGTGTCAGCCTAGTCAAGTCTAGCGACTCACCTCCGGTATGTGCCCAGAATTGAACCTCCATCGCAATGCATGATGCAATCTGAAGTCGAGTATATGTCCATTAAGAGCCCGCTCAAACAAAGCTCTCAATGGTCATCTCCAGCTTCCTTGACAGCAATCTGCATTGCGATGGTTGCCAATCCATCCTGCTTTAGGCAAGTGATATGCTAATTGGCACCTAGGCACTTGAACCTGCTCGTTTGATCTCTAACAAGACGTTCGAGGAGGTTTCCCACCATAGCTCTATATGCAGAGAGTTGCTGCTAGGCACATACAAGAGCTTTCTTCGTGAGCTGGACCCGAAGGCCTCTCACTACAAGCATTTGAAGGAACCTCCAACCCTGGAGACCAGCCTTGCTGAACTGCTTCAAGCCGTCACATGGCAGAATTCTGGCAGATTTTATCGCAAGGCTGAGATGCGCAGATTCTGGGAGACTGTCAAGGATTTACACAAGACCGAAAAGCTGGTCTTCCAAACCTTGAACGCTGCTCGCGATCTCATGAGCGCCAAATTCAACCACAACAAGTCTGAAGCCGACGAGATCCTTGGTCATTTGACCACCATCAGCACTGCCATCGAGGAATTCTGCAGTCGCATGTCTGCTCGCCTCACGCTTACGACCGAGCAGAGCATCATCTTCGGCGAATGCGATCTCACCAGCCCACAGCTTCTTTACTTTCGCCTCGCCGGCACTGATAACCTGCCTTCAGTCGAGCAGCGTTTCCGCCTTCTCTGGGGAGTCTTCCCTATTCACGGTATGAGAACTCGTTTCCATGGCTGGAACCAAGCTCTTTCTCGCAACAATGCTGGCTTGAAGGCTATGTTGAAGACTATCTCTGTCGCCATGGCTGCTTCTGGCACTGAGGAGAAGGTTCAGATTGAAGCTCGCGGCGCCAAGAGAAAGGCCGAGGACGAGATTGAGGACGAGGCTGAGGATGAGAATGAGCAGTGAAGCACAACAGGGAGCCGTGTACAACAGATTTCTTGACGATGCCCGTAGAATAGCCTTTTTGAATTGACCAAGTCATTGCTCTCGTTGGCGTCATTTCTGTTTTGAACAATGTTTTGCCTTTTTATAGTCTTTCTGTAGCTTATAAGCACAGTTGAGATGGCGACCATGGAAGATGAGGTGGGTGATGGCAGGATCGGCAAACCTTCCAATTTGAGGGCACGGGCGTCATTGCGGTCGACCTTGATGCGACAACAGCAACGACAAGGTGCAGTGATAAGCTCGGCAATTGAATAGAAAGTCGACCAAGAGCAGGCACACAAGGCTTGCTGTCGGTACGATTGAGAACAGGAGGGTGAGAGGTCGCCATGTTGTCGGCGTTCCGAGCGCAGCCCATCTATGAGCTCAAACAACAAGACAAGTCCAAGATCGAGTCGGTCCTAGCATATGGTATGGCCGTCGTCCAGTCTTGGAAAGAGCAATGCTGATAGACAATCCATAGGCGACCGACTTCTCGTAGGCCTCAGCACTGGCACACTCCGTATATACCGTGTCAACGAAGTCGCCGAAGCAGATCAAGATGCGACGCCCTCAAAGACACGCGCTGTCGATCTGGTGCGCGAGGAAGAGAAGTTCTCAAGAAGAGCAATACAACAGTTGGCCATAATCAAAGAAGCAAACATTCTCGTCTCCCTGTCCGACGGCTATGTCTCGATCCACGACCTCCAGACCTTTCAATTGCAGGAGAAGCTGGACAAGACCAAGGGCGCAACCGCCTTCGCCGTCACCTCCAACGTAATCAAAGACCCCACCACCGATATTCCTTCGCTCGTCTCTCGTCTTGCTGTTACTGTCAAGCGTCGCATTCTATGGTGGAGTTGGCAAGATATGGAATTGTCCCCTGAGGTCCAGGAAATAACATTACCACATTCGCCAAAGTCATTACTATGGGCTACTGGTACCAAGATGCTTGTTGGCCTGGATCCTGGCTTCTCAATAGTCGATACCGATACTCTGGCTGTCACAGATGTCATGAAACAGACTCCGACTGGCAGCGTCAGGTTCGGTGCTGTCACTTCTTCCGGCATGGGCTACATGGGCATGGGAAGCTGGGTGCCGAAACCAATGGCAACAAATCTAACAAACAACAAGATGCTCATAGCCAAGGATGTCAATACCTTGTTCATTGACACTGATGCCAAACCTGCCGACAAACGCCAAATACCATGGGCTTTTGCCCCTGAAGCTATTGGTTACTCTTACCCTTACTTACTGTCACTGCAGCAAACTACCAAAGGTGCCCTGGATGTGCGAAGTCCGGATACTTTGAACCTCCTGCAAACAATCCCTCTTCCAGGCGCTTCGATACTCCATGTCCCTCAACCTAACATTAGCTTGGCTCACGCTGGCAAAGGCTTCCTTGTTGCGAGCGACAGATGCATCTGGCGTATGGTAGCTCTCAATTACGAAGCTCAAGTCAAGCAGCTTGTCGAGAAAACAAAATTCGATGAAGCCATTAGTCTCCTTAACATGTTGGAAGACACCTTGCTCAAGGATAAACAAGGTTCGATCAGAGAAATCAGTATGCTCAAAGCTCAGAATATGTTTTCTCAGCAGAAGTACAGACCAGCGCTGGATCTCTTTACCGATGTTTCTGCTCCACCAAAGCGCGTTGTCTCGCTATACCCTAAGTCTATTGCTGGAGATCTCTCGACTGTCGAAGAGCCTCCGGAACTCACTGACTCCGAAGAACCATCTGGTGAAACCAGCGCTGCAGAGGAGAACTCGTCACAGGCCGAAGATCCGGCCAAGGCTACACAGACTCCGACGAAATCCGTACTGGGCAAGTTCAGGCCATCTGTAAAGGACGATTCAGATACGGCATCAATTCGATCGTTCCGCACTACCAGCGAAGCTCCCCGCGAGAAACCTGTCAGGGATGCACCACTAACTGGCTCTGACCTGAAAGCTGCTGTCATGGCACTCTGCTCCTATCTAGCTCAATCGCGTGTTCAGGTCCAGAAGTACATGA
Organism: Aureobasidium melanogenum CBS 110374; assembly: GCF_000721775.1. Classification (NCBI taxonomy): domain Eukaryota; kingdom Fungi; phylum Ascomycota; class Dothideomycetes; order Dothideales; family Saccotheciaceae; genus Aureobasidium; species Aureobasidium melanogenum. The sequence goes on from NW_024470071.1 coordinate 306,648, forward strand.
ACACTGATGGTACGCTCAAGACTGAGTTGACCGAAGGTACCAAGCCACCATTCAGCAATCTAATTGAGCTTCCTGAAGGTGCTGAAAAGGTCGACTGGCAAGCAGAGTTGTTGGAGGTCGCTAAACTGGTCGACACAACTCTTTTCCGTGCTTACATGCTCGCTTTACCATCACTTGCTGGACCGCTCTTCCGTCTTGACAACTTCTGTGACCCACACGTTGTTGAGGAAAAGCTCTACGAAAGTGGAAGATACAATGATCTGATTGACTTCCTCTACGGTAAGAAATTACATCGCGAAGCCCTGGAATTACTGGAAAAGTTCGGACGCAACGAAGCTGCAGAAGAAGTTATGCCTGCTCTGAGAGGTCCCGACAGAACGATCAGTTACCTGCAAAACCTCCCATCAGAGCTCATCGATATTATCCTAGAATTTGCAGAATGGCCCATCAAAGTCGACGCTCAGAAGGGCATGGAGATATTTGTCGCAGACACCAAGAATGCTGAGGATTTGCCTAAGGACAAGGTGCTGAAGTTCTTGGTACCATTGGACAAGACCCTTGCAGTCCAATACCTTGAACACATCATCCTTGAGCTGAACGACAAGACACCAGAGTTTCATCAGAAGCTTGTAGACCTGTATCTGGAGAAGTTGCGTGACAGAAAAGGAAGCAGCGATGAAGAGCGAAACGACGCTCGGACGAAGCTGGAAGAGTTCTTGCGAAACAGCACGCAATACCACAAACTCAAGACGTTCAACCAGTTACCTGCTGATGGTAAGATATTATCACTCACACTCTAACAATATTCTTGCTGACCATAATCGGACAGACCCCGATGTTTACGAAGCCCGAGCAATTGTGCTCTGTGCAATGGGTAACCACAAACAAGCCCTGCAGATCTACGTCTTCCAGATCTGCGACCACGAGAAAGCGGAAGAATACTGTAACAAAATCTATCTCTCAGCATCAGCAACTTCTCCAGCGCCTGTCGGCTCGAACCCCAACACCGGCTCTCAAACCTACGAAAAGAGCAGCATGGCTGCCGACCCTGAGGATCAGCAACCCAACGTCTACACTACACTGCTCTCTTTATATCTCAAACCACCGAGCCCGCACAAGGTACAATGGGAGCCTGCGCTGCAACTGCTGTCAAAACATGGTCCCAGACTCCCTGCTGCCAACACTTTGGACTTGATGCCCAGTGATCTGCAAGTCAGCGAACTGTCTTCTTACTTCCTCGGTCGCATCCGCAGTGCCAATACCGTAGTTCGTGAGGAACGTATTCTTACTGCTCTTCAAGCTGTGCTCAAGACGAGTTTGAATTATGATCTCGCCGTTGGACCTGAGCATATGCAACAAAAGGGTGGAAGGAGCAGAAGAGTTGTCATCAGAGAGGAAGATCATTGCAGAGTCTGCCATAAGAGGTTTGGCAATTCCGCAGTCAGGGTCTATCCTGATAATGAGGTCATTCATTATGGATGTGTGGGCAGAAGTGGAGTGCAGAGGATGAAGACAGGGCAGGGACAAGGCTTACAGGCCTTGAGACAGTTGCCATGGAGTTAGAAGTGTCGAGATGAAGGTTAATGGAAGAGGAGAGTAAAGAAGATACCCAAATGCTATGTTTTGTCACTATTGTTGCAATCTCAAGTGCCGATGACTGTAACATTGTAGCTATCAAAATGCACAAATAACAACAGAGATGGAGTGATGTCCAGAGAGATTCATGATCTCCTGGGTATCTGTCTGGACACATTCATGATCTGAATACGATCGTGCATTCTTATGGCTAGCATTGTAATGATAAGCCACTGCGAGAGACGATAGAATGTACCTCGGTCATCCTTCGATCATCAGGTACATTAGTATCGACTTGTTCTCTGGGCTATAATCGTGCAGTATTTCACCTTTGTTCTCAGCCATCTCGATCATAGGAGATAGACGGTCATTTGCTGCACGGTCAGGGACATGGTTGCTTCATTCTGGTTCATGTGGCAAGCTTGATACAAAAGGGTATCTATCTAGTTGGTTTGGTATCTAGGCTCACTCCAAGGCTCATCTGCAAAAGTGCGTTTTGCTGAAACGCGAGTAGAGCGGCGACGTGGGCGTTGGTTTTCTTGCTGTCTGCTCTGAACACTCTTTTGCTTCGATCTCTTGGGGAGACTGATGAGTCTCTTTGTCTGAGTGGTATGAGGGATGGGTTTGAGAGATTCTTCCATGGCTTGTTGATCATGCTCCTCTTTGAGCTTTTGCTCAGTTATGCGAGTTGATCGACGGGGTTCTGGGTTGACTATGGGTGTTTCTGTGGTGTCGTCTGGTGATTGATCTGACGTCTGCTCGTCTTCAGATTCTCTTGATTCTTCTGATGCAGCAGGGTCTGCCAGTCGTGAGATGTTCGGTGAGGCAAGAAGCGGCTCAGGGGTAGCGGTTTCTTGCTCGACTTCCATTTCCTCCACTTCTCCGACTTCTTCCTGCTCATCTTCAACAACATCACCCTTATTCGAGATAGACAAATTGTCATCGACAGGTGCCACTTCACCACGCATCCACCACGAAAAAGGCGTATCCTCTGCAAAAACAGAAGCCCCTAACCTCCTCATCTCTTCCCTAGCAAGAAAGGTCTCAACCGCATATCTCGCTTCCTCGGCCTCTATAACCCATTCAACAACAGGGTAATCGTACAGATACTCAAGCATCAAAGTATCCTTGTGACGCACATACTTCTCAGTCTTTTCCCAAGACCAAGAAATAGATGGACGAGTAGTGGTTTGGTGCGCGAGATTGGTTTCGATGATTGAGCGTTGGGCGAGAGGGAGGTCGATTCGACGTCGATGAGTGGGCACCAGGAAGGGGAACTGTTGGCCAGGAGGAGGACCGTGAAGAAGAGTTTGCTTGATTTCGTGGTTGGAGGATTGCAGGATTGGCTTTGTGTGGTCAGGGAGGGCCATGTTTGCTATGATGAGCTAGATTGTGACAATTATTAGAGGCTGAGGAACCGAGAGTTCATGGGTAACGCACCAGCAGTTGCCTCTCGACGGTGATGGACCAAAGCAACGGTGGTCGTGCTACAAGAAGTAGTTAATTGGAGAAACTGGTCGTGGACGAGATACAAGCTAGGGAGGGCCTTTCAAGGGCGACACAGACGAACAATTGCGGGTCCACGTCGAGGTCAGCAATAAGTGAGAGCTTGATATCGGGTTGTATCGTGTGCAAAGAGCATCACGGACTGCCACGTATCTACACAGTCTAGTCGAATTCCATGGTGTACTTCCAGAGACTCTTTATCGACCTCACCGAGCAGAGGCAGAGGTAGCTCCGCAGATGCCAGATAGACCATCAGGGCCAGCAGTGGAAACAGAAGATGGCGAAGGCACGTTTGGATTAACATGTAGTCATGATCAAAGTCTCGATGAACAATTTATGTATTGTAAATCCTTCTGCACTTTTTCGATAGTGATATGACGAAGCAAGCAGCCAGATGTTCCAAACGAGAAGCGCGCTTTCCTAAGCCAGTGTCCATTTGCGCATTCCTCACTGATCGATGGAGGACATCTGAAGAGCTATCGAAAGGCACATTGATCGTCTGAGATTAGTGAAAGCATTTGGGAATTTCTCTGACAAGTCTCTTTGGCGGAGTCTGAACGGCAGAATTAACATGCAATTTGACAGCTTCAAGTTTACGCTTGTAACAGTAGAAGATGGTGTGAAAGATGGCTTTGTAAGTGTCATGAGGGTTTCATTACAACATATTGAGTTTTCGCGTCTGTCTGCCAGAGCGAAACTGCTATAAGAAGCTGAGGAACCTGAGCCTTGAGCGCTTTGAGTACAGACATCTCGGAAAGAAAATGTGCCTACGCACCTGATCGCCGATGTCCAAAGATCAATCTTCCAGACTTCTTTACGCATGCCCATAGTGGTCTCGGAGTCGTAGTCCTTTGGGTGATAAACCTGGCCTCCGGATTTATCATCGCGAGGTGGAAAGAGCACTGGTGGCTGCTGCGATGATGCAGTGGCTGCTCGTGGCAGAACTTACGTGTGTACCTTTGGTACGTTTCTCAAGGACCTCACAGAATAGCCTCTCCTGAGTGCTCGCCCTCGAAACCGTAAGCGGCCAACTTCTTATGTCTGGTCTTCTCCTGCTTCTTCTTTTGGGCCTGCTCTTGCTTGTGTAGCTCAAAAACTTGGTCGACGGGAGCTTGTTGGAATGGAGGGGGAACGTAGTCGTCTCTGTCCAGATCCTACGGCGCAATGTCAATGACTGGATTTCAGCAGGCAGGTGGAAATAAGCATACGATTTCGCCGAGCAACAGGACGTTCTCTCCTCTGACAAGGAAGAGACCACGGTCGACATCGGCATAGAGGTTCTGGGCGAAAAGGCGTTCCACTGTGTCCTGGAGAACGAGGTTTCCTGAAGCGCATCAACCACTGCAATCGGCGCATGTTGGATCGCATATGCTCGTACCGAATTGGTCCCAACTCCTCAAAACGCCAATCAGTTTCCTGCCGTCGCGAAGTGACACCATGAGCTTCTCTGTTCGCCGAGTAAGAGACATCGGTCAGTCTTGTCTCTCCGGTCTGTTACAAGTCATGCGACGAGGCAGGGCATGCTCACTGTCGGTCAAGTCAAGCAGTTGTGCTGCTGTAGTGAACATTTGCGGGGGCAATTGAGGGATGGGCGGAGGCATCTGGCCTCCACCGAGCGGCGGCGGCGGAGGAGCGTTCTGCATGTTCATGTTGTCCATGTTGTGTGATGAGTTTGAGACCTTCAAAGTGTATTGATCGCTGCCGACTTTCCACAGACCGCGCGCGATTGGTAGATTGACATGACGTGGGGCTGGAAGCTTTGAAGGTCACATGACATTTGATCGCTCAAGTCTCTTTCATCCTCTATCAAGCGTCACTGTCAACGACTGAACACTCGAACATGCAACAGCAGCGATTGGATGTCTATGAATGTTGTCCTACGCCTTTGATTTATCCAACCACAGTATAACTGACCGAGTACATATTACGCCCTTGGGCTGCACGAATTCACACCGGCCAAGCTACCATGAGTAAGAGGAAGAGGGTATATGCATTTGCCCAGTAGTACACATTAGGTTTTCTCAGGCCATTCGACTATTAAAAAACAGCCTCCCCATCTCCTTGCGCCTTAGCCAATTGGCTTCAAGGCCTTCTTCCATGCCCATATTAATTTAAACACTCTCGACGCTGCGAAAGCAAATCTTCATAACTCATAGCAGTGCCGCCAGACTATTCGGGAGCACCGACTGTTGTTTGCTTAGACAAGCATGAGAGCGGCAAGAGCAGCAGCACCCATCATGGGGCCGACGGTCTGAATAGGAGCTCCGGCAGTGGCGACGACCGATGAGGCACGAGAAGCGGCCGAGGAAGCACCCGAGGTAGCGGCACCGGCAACGCTAGAAGCACCGCTGGAAGCACGAGAAGCGGCAGACGATGCTCCAGAGCTGGCAGCGCTTCCGGCAGAAGAGGCACCTGAGCTGGCGGCAGAGGCTCCGGACGAGGCGTGAGAAGAGGCAGACGAAGCACCAGATGAAGCGGCGGCTCCAGCGCTGGAAGCCTTGGACGAAGCACCCATTGAGGCACTGGAAGCAGCAGAGCTAGCAGCAGACGAGGCACTGGAAGCAGCGGACGAGGCAACCGAGGAAGCAGATGAGGCACCAGAGCCAGCGGCAGATGAGGCGCTCATGGCACCAGAGCTAGCACCAGATGCAGCGCTCGAAACACCAGAGCTGGCACCGGATGCAGCGCTTGAAGCACCAGAGCTGGCGGCCGAAGCACCGCTTGAAGCACCGGATGAGGCACCACCAACAATACCACCGACGACGGGAACGACGGAGTAGATCGTAGAGAAGCCAGTGGTGGTAGGGATGGTGCTACCACCTGAGGTGATGGTACCGACAAGAGCCGAGGTAGTGATGGCAGAGGAAGTGCTACCAGACGACTGCTGGGCGCCAGAAGACATAGAGCCAGTAGACATGGCACCGGAGGACTGAGAGCCAGAGCCAGAGCCAGAAGCGCCACCACCAAGAACACCCAAACCTGAGGAGGCAGCAGCAGCGCCGGCGGAAGTAGCTGATGCGTAATTAGATCCAGAGCCGGACACAGTGCTCAAGATGGAAGCGACGGAGTTGCTGGCAGTGCTAACGGCAGCTGTAAAAGGATCAGTATGACGGATCTGGAGCTATGTGATGTAGTGGATGCTCACCAGCACAGTAGGCATTGGCGAAACCAATGGCGTCGGCGGCCTCAGAAGCGGAACAGGCCTGGTTGGAGCAGTCGCGGACACCGTAGCCGAAGTCAGGGTGGGAGCAATAGCAAGCAACATCGCCAATGCTGCAGTGGAACTGGTTCAAGGCAATGCCGATCATGTTGTTGAAGCAGTTTTGCTATAGGCAGTTGCGTCAGCACATTGCGCATTGAGTGTCGATAACAAACATGGAGATACTTACAGCGCAAGGGCCGAGGCCCTGCTGGGCGGCAGCGAGGACAGCGCCACTGGCGACGAGGGAAAGTGCGTACTTCATTGTGATGGTTGCGAAGATGTTAGATGCTTTGGTGTAGGATACCAGATAGTGATCGCTTGCGAGGAACGTTCAGATGACGAGGTTGGAGAGTGGAGAATGAAACGACTATTGATGAGGGGATGGGTGAGAAGATGTACACGAGACGCAAGGAAGAAGTAATTCGGAGGCAGGTTGCTGATGGCTGGTAGGATGCGCAGTGACGATGGGAGCTCTTTCTTAAATTTCCGTCCAAAGAGCCATGGCGATGCGGTCACGCAGCTTCTGACAGCACTAAACCACCGATACCGTGCACTCATCGGCCTAGACTGCCAGCCAGTTTCCCACATTTTGCACCATTTTCTTGATTCACAAGCCTGCGCTATGCGCATATCCCACGTAGCTTTTGCTTGCATGATGATGGTGACCATGACCGACGCAATTCCTCGGGCGCGCTAAATTGGCGCTTGCTTCCCCTCTTGGCGGTCCAGTGCAGGAACCGTCTGTAAATGCAACGGCTGACTGAGAAGCTCCTCCCTCGTGCCGTTAAAGAAATGAGACCAGGACTCCTGCATTCAATGGCGTATAATGCCATCTAAGAGCCATCGTTTAGAAAGACCACAACCCCCCGTCCTGTGTTACAGCACCTGGCTCGCTGCGAGATGTCGTCTGGTGGCAGGATTTCCGCAGTTCCCCAGATCCACCACCATCGAGCTCCCACCGCCCTGCAGTCGCTTGCTTGCGCCTGGTCGAAACCTTGCTTGGGTTCCCGTTACCGCCCAAACCTCAATGAGCCCTGACGATCATTGATATCACTATATCGATTGACATCATATTCAAGCTTCAAAATTCGAGTTCCGGTCTCACTCGCGACCTCTTTCCACGATTTCCCACGTCTGCTTTCATCACTGATGTGCAAGCTTGACTTTGCCAACTTCCCTGTTTTCATGCAGGTACGAGCGAGCTGGCTGCCTGTGCCACACAACGCCACTTTGCCCAGCCACACTCAGCACGGGGTCGAGGAGGCTTGCCGCTAGAAGTTACCACCGATGGAATCTGAAGCAGTCGTTGATGGCGGCAGTCCTGGTGCCACGGTATGACAGTTAGCAGGGCAGTAAATTAAACAAGGACCCCTGCTTGTTCCTATTCGAAATGCAAGGTCTGAAAGCTCCCATGCAACCCTCACCTTTATCATCTTGCAGGCATCCCATCTCTACTTCATTGGAGACGGTACACGTGCAATGATTATTCCCGCTTCCCCGACCCTTCCAATCAAACCATAAACCTTCGACCCAAACCCCACGATCTTGTGCTTCTACACAGCCGTACACAGCCATCGCTCTGGACTTGATGAGGCTTGACGGTGGCATACCCAGCCATCAGCGCCCAGCTGCTATATCAAAACCTCAACCGTACTCAACCGCACTGAGAAACATCAATAAGCCATGTCGCACAATCGCTTGGGTGAGTGCGTTGGCTGTATTGTAACAACAAGCCTCTTGAAGCCTCCTCGGCGCGGTTCACTACCCTGATTCTTGGATAGTTACAATTTAAATGTACCGTCCAATCAGAGCGCCATGCCAATTGTTGTGCTCCCAGCCACATGCATCACATGCTAGCACAACATGGGACTTAAGAGCTTGACTGAGATGGACAAAATTACTTGTACAATGGCTGACCATCGCAACCCTGCTTTGCATATTAATCAGAAAAAGATCTGCTCTATCCGTTGTCCCATCAGCAGGCGGCATAAAAACACACACTGACATACACTGACGCGCTCTTGTACGACAGCGACAGCCTCGGAGGCACGCGGCATGACTGGGCAATAGAAGTTTATCCAGCTTTTTGACGGCCAAGTTCTGAGGACTAGCAGAGTGAATCGCGAAGTGGCTTGCCGTTCACGATATTTTTGCTGACAGGACGACCCTGTGCGTCTAGATTCAACCCTATCTATCTGCTTCTTACACCTCTCCTGTGTGCTCAGCAGTCTCTCTTGACCCATGTCAGGGAGCTCAACTGAAACGCTAAACAGGTTTAATACCTGCAGTGATTGTGCTCATGCCATTCAGCCATGGTTATAAAGCGGCTAGAACCTCAAAAAGGTACGCCAGGACCTTATAAACACAACAGTTCATTCACATGCGATGAACCTGTTCCTGTTCCAATGATCTGCGTGATCAATCTCAAGAACAAAATGTTCGTCGAAGCGTCACCTAATGAACACTGACATGGAGTCAATTCTGCGTCTAGGGCATTGTAAAATGATCAGGAGAGGTGAGTCTGGGTGCACGCTCGAAATGCTTTCCAGCAATTCCAGTACAGCTTCAACGTGTCCTTACGTTCTTACATCTAGGTCGCAAACTTGTGAGATAGATTTCAGAGAGTCGCCGAAGACTCAAATGAAAGTGACAACTCCGTTTGCTCGCCCCACTGTGAATTAGACCTGTTTATTAACGCCTTCAAACACGCCAAAAGCTCAACAGTATATCTCACTGCTGGTAAGGGGACAACTTCGTCCAACAGTCGTTCACAAAGATCGTGACTGTCAGCTATTTCGCATCTTGTCCCTGATCACCATCTCCTCATCTCTACCTTCTTTCTTTCTTCCTCTTTTCAGAACAGGCTACTAGGATCTCGCTTACGGGCGAGTGCCATCACATCTGACAAGATGCCTCCATACTCAGTAAGTCAAACGTATACAATCGTTGACTTCGATCGATATACACTGACCACACCAGTAGGGAGCCAAATTTCAAGTCTTGCTCAGAGCTCATCTTCCGAATGCCTTAGTGGAACTCACGACTGTCACGGCGCGTGAATGGGAGTCATCGCCCGCAGAGTACCTCCCCTCCTACCCATCACACTCAATCTTAGGCCGCATCCGCAACTCTGACGTCGAGCTTTTCGAGAACTATCCAGCTCTTCGCGATGAATTGCTGTCACTAGGATTCACAGTCCGCCGTTTTGATGAGAACAAATGCATGTCAATCTATGCAGACACCGAAGTCAAAGACCGTACTTTGGTGCAGAAACTGCAAGATCAGCTTTACGAAGCACTCAAGAGTGATGGATGGGATATTGGATATGGGTTGGTGGCTGCTACTCCCACAGACATGATGTTGGTTGTGAAATTCGATCGTGTAAGTCATCGAGATTTACACAGATAGCAAAAGTCAGGGGAGCTGATACTAACAAGCCAACAGCAAAGATACAACCCCCAAAACCCGTGTCCAGAAACCATCACAAGCTTCGAAACCACTTACAACACCATTGGATATATACTGGACAACGACGTCTTTCTCACTTCCCCAGAACCCGAAGTCAAAAGATTCTATCTCTCGCGTCCTCCATGGGTAATCTACAAACTCCTCGACAAGACCGTAGCAACAGAATATGCACGCTACCACGCCGAACAAAAAGAAGAAAAAGTACGTCAACACAAGCGAGAAAAGAGAAAAGCCAAGAAGAAGAATGCAGACAAGGCAACAGAGCAGGAGAAACAAGGTGTACTGGAAGCAAATGGAAAAGACACAAGAAGGGGAGGTAAGAGCTACAAGAAACTTCATGATCTAGAACCGATTGCAGATACAGTGCCAGGCGCTGAAGATCGGAAACAGAGGGTGGACAAGCAGGCGAAAATCAGTCTGCACAATTTGACCATCAGCGGAACCAAGCAACACCCTTTTAAAGCCACAAAGATTGGACAAGACAAATTGGATACCAAGGAGATGCCAAAAAAGAACGGAGTCTGGAACCCACAATGGAGAAGAGATGCAAGAATCGCCGAGATCAAGAAACCTGGTTGGTTCTTCTCTGGAGAAGACGTTTTCAAAGATGGGTAAACGCGATTCTTCGAACAGAGGAAGGAGCAGATTACATTTTGCGGTATTTGCGACTGCTAAATCTGGGCTCTCAGTGAGCACTCCTGCTTTACTTGAGACTTTATGCATCTTGATAGCTAGATAATAGTCTATCATGCCGTGGGAAACAGAACGTCCTCATTTGTATGCTGTGCTCCTGATCTATACACCTGCTTCTCTCTCATCAGAGTATAAAACAATTGCGAGGCTGTAGAGACGTACAACACTCTCAGTAAAACAGACAGTGTCTACCAAGAGTTGACATCCAAAGTCATCTCACTGGCCAATCTCGCATTCGAATCCCAACTGTGCATTTCTGCAGTGTACAACAATCCTTGACTCGCAACGGAGGACGGGTCAACTGAAGAGCATCCTGTTCGATATTTCTTCCTACAACTGTTTCTCTTGAAAAGCACCTTCCAAGTTTTGGTCGGGCTCGGGATAGGCTGTCTTGCCCAGTCGAAAAGCTGTTAGATAGTCATGCAAGAAATGTGTCATTATGCCTGATGGCGAAACCTATGAGAGAGCTCCTGTTTCCAAGCTCTGCTTATTCGACGTGAATCCAAACTCCTCGGCTAGCCTTTTTGCCTTGCCATGACCAAGCTTCCAAACCCAACCCTGTCTTGGTCGACTACCTCCTTGCCATGTTCAACGAAACTCCTGATGCAAAAACAAAAAAAATCGGTGAAAACGCTCAAGCACCCACAACACCTAGTCCGTTAATCTGGCCCTGTCCTTGCCCTATACTCCCAGAATTCTTTCCTTTGACACCAACCCAACCCCTCCTCTGTCTACCTGTTCTTCCTCTTCCCAACCAGTTGTACTTCAATTCCCTCGTTAGTCTTTCTACAACAGCTTGACTCTGATCACCGGTCTGTGCTCCTGCAACCACACTGACACATTGCAACATCCTAGCCACTGTTTGCGTGACCTGCGCAGGGTCCGCAAAAGTTGGCGGTCTGCCTGACGGATCCGGAGAAAATGAGGATGAGAAAGCCGGAGCTGAGGTTACACTGTCGATGGATGTGGTTGGATAATGCGATGTGCTGTGAGGAAGTGAAGTGCCGAAGCTACCAGCAGAAGTGTTGGAAGTTGCACGGCTGCGACTATGGTGCGTTGGCGGGCTGGATACTATGGTTGTGTTACCACTGTCCAGATAGTTCGAATTGCTATTGTAGCTGCTTCCCATGCGTGGAGATAGGGAACCTCCTGTCGATGGTCTTTCTGCCCCTCCTGCTGCTGGATTGGAAAAGCCTCGCCCTCGGCTGCCAGACATAGCTGGCGACGATGATGGATTACTGGCCACAGCAGCAGTGTTTATGCTGTCTAATGACAACCGTGAAAAGATCGCAAGCAGCGTTTCATGGCGTGGAAGCAGAACCACATCGCGGAACACAATCAAGGCGATGCGGCGCACGTCTAATTCCTCTCCAAGTCCAGGCATACGATTTGATGTATTGCTTGTTATTGTCGCGCCTCCAGAACTACTCGGCCTCAGCTCGTCGAATGAGGATGATTGCTTCCGTGTGATTGGTGGTGGCATCTCAGCGGGCACGAAAGCACCCCAGAATTCTTGGGCTTCTCTTGCGCTCATTATGCTGCCGTGACCACGAAACTCAAGATCCAGTGGCAAGAAGACGGCTTGGATGAAGGGCAGGATAGAGCTGAAAGTCGTCTGCCAGATAGCAACAAGGCGCGTTACGAGCCGTTCGTCGGGCACTCTGTGTAGTGTTTGCGCGAGCGAAGAGAAGCCAGTCGCGAGCAATTCCCTCAGGTCTTCCACCAGAACAACCGGTGCACGTTTTTGTATACATCGTCGAATATGTACGGAAACCAGCAAATTGAAATCCTCGATTGGCGTCCTTAGGTCCTCACCCGAAAAGATGTTTAATAATCTTGCTTTTAGCAAAGGCCAAGCATCGTCGGCTGTGATACCATTCAGACCCATACTGTTACCCAGATTGTTGAACGCAGCGGCAGACATTGTAGGCTGAGACTCGTACAAGGGCAGAGAGAAAAGAGAGTTGCTGCTCGGAGGACCGAGGATAGAGACCGAGTCCAAGCTACTGGAAACCATGAAATCACTTCTAGAGTCGTCTCGGAGCAGATTTCCAGAAGTGTTGGACATTGTAGGCGTCAAATTTGTAGCTGCAGCGGCAGCGGCCTTTTCCTCCTTCTTCTTTTCCCGTAAGGCACGCCCACCATGTCGCAAATCTAGACCACTGACGGATTTGGAGAAACCAGGAGATTGTGGAGTGAACGAGTACAAGGACTGTGGAGCATTTGGATCCACAGCGGTAGAATTGGATGAAGCCGAGGACAAAGGTAGAGCGCCACGGTCCTTTTGTTTCTGCCTTGACAAGAAGTGATGCCTGTGTTTCTCCTTGTCCTCCTTCTTCTCGATGGTGGCTGTCGCAGTCGTGGTCACAGGTACTAGGGTAGAAGTTGATGTATTTGCGGAAGAGTAGACAGAGGCAGCGGCAGAGGAATTGGGGTCATTCAGACTGGTCATTGAAGCATTTGCGAAACCAGCGCGCAGCAGACCGCGATTTGGAGAGGGCAGCGCCGGAGCAGCCTTCTTGTCCAGGTCCTTGTCTTTTGTGATGCCAATACTCTTTGGCTTATGAAACAGCTTCATCTTGGAACGCTCTTTGACCTTTGTCTCGGCAGGGATTGGAACAGGAGGGGCAGAGACGGGTTGATCAGCAGTCAGGGCGTGTGGTGAAGGCATTTGACCTGGACTGCGAGGGAAAGCGACGTTGGCAGCGGTGGTGGCGGCGATCCTGCTATCAATGTTGCTTGAATGAATTGGAGGAGGGCTCAGAGTGGTAGGAGAGACTATGCGACGATCGAGACGAGTGGCAGCAACGTTGATGGGCTGCAAGGGAGGAGTGGGACGTTTGCGGTCGTGGGACGGGTTTTGCATGTGGTGCATAGCAGCTTGGGCAGCGATTTGGGAGGCGGGCATGTGCGAAGTATGCGGTAGAGAGGGCTCGAAGAAGCCTTGAGAATGCTGTCGGCCACGGTGATGTATGGATGGAGGGGCAGTCGGTGGAGGCGGGGGCGGCGAGGTCATACGCAGTTGAGCATCGATGGACTGACGAGGCTGAGGGCGAGAGAAGTTGGCCAGGGCAGAGGGCGGGGCGGTGGTGGCATGAGCGGTATTGGGACGAGAAGCAGATTGGTGTTGTTGCGGGAGTTGTTTGTTGGTCGTCGTGTCGTTGGAGGCAGCCGACATGCTCGAGGCGCTGCGATGCGCCCACAACGGTGGAGGAGCAGCAGCCGTGGGCGAGGTTTGCGACGGTCGCGACCGCAGCGGAGGGTGGTCGGGTTGTTTGGGTGTCTTGTTCATCGTGTTTCGTCCATCTTGGCCATGAGGGTCGAGTAGAGGGAATTGTCTCACAGTCCCTTGGGAAATGTGTGGAGTCAAAGTTTGGGAGCGTCATCGTTCAAGCCAGCGCTTCCTGCGAACATACGCCCAGAACAACTTTGGGGCCCTGTCAAGTCGAGCTTCTTTTCTGCCACCTCATCCCATCAACCACATCGACGACAAGACCCTTCTCTTTGCCAAAATGTCCGCTCACTTGACCGCCGTCTACACGTCACCCACCGCGACAAACACCTTCTCTTCCCCGCTCCAGTCCGCCCCCACTCAAGCCAGCTCGTCGACCGCAAAGTCGCAATACCTGGGCGACCTGCGCCAAAAAGTCGCCCAATTACAAAACGACATCAACCACTTCTTGACCAAAAAGATGGACCAAGACAAGGCTGCCACTGAGGGTGCTGCATCCAAGGACGAGGATATGGAAGAGCAGATGTACGGCGAGGAAGTCGTCGACGAAGATTGAGAACGTCACCATCAAGATCACATATCCGACATTTGCATCTTCATCTACATGCACTATGCTACACACACCCTCGTCATCAACATCCATGCATCAATGAGTTCCGCGGCCACGCATACCCAGTATCTGCCCACGTCTGCGCGTTCAAGAGTTAGTATTTGAATGACAATCCGAATAACAATCCGAAAGACTCCTTGACTTACAGTGTAATTAGGATTATTATAAGCCTCCGGGTGGTTTCTGATATACTCTGTAGTCTCAAAGCCAGGAGGGTCGCACGTCACACTCTCCTCGCCTTCCTTCTGGTAGATTCTTACGTAGTCGATACGCATGATCGCTGGCCATGATACAGCCGACCAGTTGATCGCGACCCAATTTTCAGAGATGCCTAGATTGAGAATCATCGACATGGGCTATGAAGTCATTTGTTAGTACAAATACTGAATTCATCTGACATGCCACATACCTCTTCACTGATTATTCTCTGTCCAACGTTGCCGTTTGGCCCAATGGCTCTGGCATCGAACTTCATCATCTCCTGCCCGGCCACCGTCCACGCGATGAAGCTCTCCGATGTGTTTCCAGGAACATACTCGAAAGCATAGCGCTGATATGCTTTTCCATCGTACCAATTATTATTCAGCATCGTTGTTGTAGACACTGCTTGTTGGAACGGCCCTCCAGTCCATGTGTTAAGCATAGAGAGTGTGTAGTCCGGAATTTCCATGAACTCTGCGTTGGGGTACCTAAACGTAAGGGTACAATTAGCATGTTCCTGACGTGAGAATGGCACATCAGTAGTCGAGAAGCCATCTGGTGGCTGTTGACCTGCACTATTTGCACCCTTGCCTTACTTACCACCAAACATCGAAAGGAGCAATTTGGTAACTTTGAGTCGCGACACCGAGACCCATACCGCCATAGTCTGCAGACACTTCAATCACATCAATCTCCGGTGCTCCTCGACCTTTGCCTGGAGTAGGATGGTCTTCGCCCGGACAGACACAGTTGGCGAGCCTCTGTCCTGGCAGCTTGTTCATGCCACTGCTGTCGGACTGGTTGGGTGTTATACCCGCATCGCATTCGTTGTATGTATAAGGCCATGTCCCTTCTGTCGTGGCCAGATATCCCGGTCGTCCGAGATTGCCCAAGCTCCACACACCAGGCCAGAGAGCGTGAATACCAGCAGGTCCCGGAAGACTGACCGAGACCTCCATCATTCCACCCTTGAAGCAGAGTTGATTCCACGAGTTCAGCATGCCACTACGAAATTGGAGACCGTGGTTGCCGAATGCGTCCAGTTGGAGATGTAGAGCGCCGTCCCATGTGGTTACGGCGTCTGGATCATACCATTCGAGATCTCTGGTTGCGCCGTACCAAAAGTCTGGAGCGTACCAATATGGATCGTCGCCAGCATAGAACGTCCTGTTGATATCGTTGAACTCATCGCTAAAGACCAGATTAAGCGTATCTCCGTTGACGCCAATCCGCGTTCTCTCGGTCTTAGGCGTGTCAGGGTCGATCAGGCTGGTACGCATGTTTTTCAGAAGCGGATATTTTCGACTCGCGTTGACTGTTGCCCATGTCACCTCATTATCGCCATAACCCCACATCTGGTCCAGTGGTGTATCGTTGTATCCGATAATGTTTATGCCCGACCAGCTAAGCACCGGCAACATGATGAACACGCTAAGAAGACCGATTATCATGAATGCCAGACCGAATGCATCCCGCAGATTCTTTCGCGAGAAACGATCTCGTAACGTAGGTTTGAATTTCTCATCGTCGTCGACCATTGGCAAATGCATGTCATCGTCCCACTCTTTCTCGTGCCAATACAAGGGAAATGTGTAGCCCTGCGCTTCTGTACCTGGCGCGCCGAGTCTGTCGTCGAGATACGGGAAGAACGGCGTGTCTGCGCCTTTTTCATCAACGAAAGCACCTCTTGGATTGACCGCTGTCGCAAGATGGTTCGAAGGATGACTTTCGTCGGCAAAAGGGTTCGAGTTTCGTCGCGACAATGGCCGAGAAGCTCCATCTGCGTACCCACTACTGTCAATAGAATTGCGGCGTGGCAGCAAAGCTGTCAAATCAGTTGTTGAGTGGCTGGGTGTCTCGAATGGGTTGTAGTATCTATCAAAGTCACGTCCAAGATCTCTGACAGATCTCGGTGTAGCCATCCTCGAGAGACTTGTGGAAGAACTGACGTTTCTCATGCTGTATGGTCGTGGGCTATGACGTGAGGTAGGAATAGGTTGTGGAGGTAACAACCCTTGGCCTAGCGCAATCCCTGCAGCGCTCGTATCTCTAGTATATGCATTGTGCAAAGATCCAACAGATCCATCTCTTGAAGATTGTCTAGAAGCATTCGAATGACTGGAACGATGAAGTGTAGAGGGACTAATTGGGGTTTGTCGAACCGGGATCTCGTCACTGCTTTGGCCTCGTGACCGGTCGTCTAATGGTTGGGGTCGCAAGGAAGCTGCTGAAAGTTGTGCGTGTAAATTGATTGCTGAGCGTCCGGCTTGCTCGCTCTGTCGTCCCTCTTCGGGATAAGGAAATTCTGGTCGGGTCAAGCGGCGTGATGATGGCGGTCGATCAGGCGGAGACATTGTACTGTCCTTCTGTCAATTGAGCACTTGAGTTGTACTGATGTTCTGCTCGGATACGCCAGCTTCCAGGACAGCGACTAATGCGATCAACGGTTGACGAGTGAAGTGCCTGAGAGACGCAACGACCGAAAGTGATATATTTACTAAGGTGGTGCCAGGTGCACGGATGGCGTTCGTAAGGAGTCCGGGGTCAGAACGTGGAGCTGAACTGTGGGCAAGCTCAAGAGTGACACTTGCAGCCGATTGCTGTACTGGTAGAAACTCTGCGAGAGTTTGGGAAGATAACAAGGCAGTATGATGTAGAGAATTGGAAGAACAACGAAAACAAGAAAATCACTAGTTACGCGTCAACAAAATGCCCAGCTCTTCCCCTGGTACGATACTGCCACTGCCATGCGGCGCGGCATTTCTTGTCGAGTTGGCGCATTTTGGCTGATGGACTAAAACCGTTAAGACTTCTGAGGCTTGGTGAGGGGTCCAATGATTGTTGCAGGAATAAATTGGCTCCAGGAACACATCAGACAATCTTCTGCTCCTTCTGCCACTTGTCTGGCGCACCTGCAGCATGCAGAGAACATACCAACAAGTGCACGAGTCCTAAATTTGTGACACCGTGTGGTCGGCTTTGTAACAGGCTCAGCAGTCGAAAACACCTCATGAGTGGCATCTCTCTGGGAGTTTTGTATGATAACGATCATCGATGTCCGCGATACGAGAAACGATTCCATCGCATGACTGTAGATAGTCAATCGGAATTTGGACCAGATTTCGCGGCGTCTTTGATGCCAAAAAAATCCGCATCTAAAAGTCTCGTCATTACACCAAGCCAGCCAGTGGCGGGGTCTGTCAAAAGTATCGCTTGGCCGACTTTGGCTCTCAAATATCGAATCAACGTTCCTCCTGAGATAGGAGACTCATTTGTACAGCCTCCATCGGCATGCTCAGCTGAGAGCGTTGACGTTGCGATCGATCACCAAGAGCGTTGGCGCTGACCCCAAGAGACGCCTCGCACAGCGCTCTCAGATTGCCTGTCATTGGAGGTTGAGTCGAGAGTGCGACTCGATGCATCGAATCTTCTGAGCGATGAGGATGATGTCCTTTCGTCGAAGAGAAGGAAAGTGTCAAACCACGAATGTGATGGAAAGTTGTGTGGTGAATGACGCCGCGTCTGAGATTGCGACACCAATCGGAAACCTCGGCTTGTATCCAACCTAGACCAGGGGCAAGGTGATTTCTTGAGCCTCGACTTCCGTCCACAACTTTCTGATCTGGACAAATACTTTGAGATGCCACCGCAGATTGTTTCAACGACGGAAAAGAAGAAGCGTCGCCCACATGTCAAGAGCAAAGCGGGGTGTTCGACGTGCAAGAAGCGGCAGGTACGATGTGACGAACATAAACCCAAATGTCTCAATTGCAGTCGCCTGCATTTATCATGCGGATATTCAAATGAAGCGTGTCTGAGTGTGGTACACCAGCCCGTTGATTATCAATTGAATGACCGCCCTGGCTGGAAAAATCGCGACTTATACTTCTTCAACCATCTTTCCTGCTTGGTTGTAGACCTTCAACAGAGCAAGAGGCAACAACTTTTGTTTGCAGGTGATGTGTTACACGAGTACGTCAAACAATGAATTTGTTACATCCTGGGAATTGCATCTGACTTGATTTTGCTAGAACCTTCAAGATAGCTATGGAGAAGGATTTTGTTCGACATGCGGTGTGCGCTTTATCTGCTTCACATCTTTCTTCACTGAACAAGACCACCGCTATGGCACACGCTAGCTTCGAGTACAGATATTTGGCAATCCGTGGCCTGCGTCAAAATTTGAAAGACACAGATGCTCAAAATCTTGTGGGAGTCCTGGCTGCTTCACTCTTACTCTCCTGGCAAGCTCCCTCGAGTGACGAGTACTCGCATACTATGCAAGGTGTCAAGACTATACTCGAATTTATGGATGCGAATGGATATCACTCCGACTTGCGATCGTTGCTTGCATCATCGGATGGGCTTCCTCCCACGAAAAGCACTGAATTCACCATTCCGGATCGTCCTCTGGTAAGAGCCAACGAGGTACTGAGCACGATTCTCAGAAGACTACAGGGCTTTCAGGTTGATGCCGAATTCAAAAGAAGCATGAAAGAACTTTCGAATTATGTCTCCAGCTTGGCTATGCGCCCGGTCACGAACACGCCAGCGGAGTACCAAATGCAAGCACTCTATCCTATCAGGAATTGGATGCACTGGATTCCAAACGCTTTCCAACGTCTCGCGCAAGGCGATCCGGTCGTTATGCTTTTCTTTGCGTGTTTCGAGATGACCCATCTCGCTATTGCTCCTGTTCTTCCTGAGACAAGCACACCACTCAGTATTTTGAAGCGAGCCAAGATCATTGAGAACCTGGATAGACAAATCACGGACCTTGAACAGTCGTCACGCCTATCAGCTTCTATTGATGCCGAACAGTTACAGACTCTTAGCATGCTGAAGACTTTGATGGCTGGACCTCGCTCTTGGATTCCTACACGTGGGGTGTAGGCATGCGAAGCCACTCTATGCCGACCACGACTGCTACTTTAATCCTGGGTCTGCCGAAAACGTAACAAGGCGTATGACGAGTACGTCTGCTGATAGGCAGCAGGCTATCCAAGCTCTCACGGAATACAGATCTGGTCAGTAAACGCACGCATATTTTCCAACAATGCACACGACGGCTATTAGTACACAAGAGATTTTATTTCATGTCTATGGTACAATCACAAATCCTGTGAAGGCGTTTGTCTTGTCCTCGTATACCTTTGACTTGACACCTCCCTGGATCTTCCACAAAGTGCCACCAAGGTCGGAGACATAGATACTTCCGTTTGCGTTGTCCAATCTCAGTCCGATGGCCTCATCAAAGTTCTGTGCGATGATCTCGTGCTTGGGGAACAGACCAGATGCCATCGGACGTGCATGGCCGTTTGCATCGATCTCTGCTCTGTTCAAGGTGTTACCGAATGGAACTTCTCCGCGATCAGTCCAATAGAGCATATTGGTGTTGCTATCAAATTCAAGGTCGATCGGCTCTGGCAGCTTATCCAACACGCACTCGATATCCGACCTGGTTGTAGCCGTCTGGCCAGTGGGCATGTCGATGTTGACGCTGAAGATGCGACCTTTTCCACTCTTGGGCGAGCCCTTCTGAGTCCAGAACAACTTGCCAAGCTTGGGAGCAAGTGTGATACCAACACACCACCTGGTCTGGTCTGCTGTTTCTTCCGGTTTTTGCCAATCGCCATTTTGAACCAGTGTCTGCAGGTTACCACCATCAAGGTCACAACACATAACACGAAGACCTTCTCTGTCGCAGAAGTAAATCTTTCCATTTTCCTCGTCAATCACCGTCTGCTTTGGAGTGTGTACACTGCCAGGCGGGACGATCTCCTTGAAATCGCTACCATCAAGTTCACAGGAGAACACTCGTCCGTCGTTGTTACCGAATGTGCCCATGTCGGTGGCATACAGACGTTTGTCGGTTTTGCAGTATTCGATACCGTCGGGAAGGCCAGCCTTCGGCAGAAGGGTTGCAGGCTTGCTGCCGTCTTTGGAGACTTCGAACAAGCGCCCGTTGCCCAAGATTTCTTTGACGGTTGTCTTTCCTTTCAGCGACTTCGATACGCCAATCTCGCAAAGGACGATCTTCGAGGTGTCGGGTGTCGACGGAGGGTACAAACCACCCTTCTGACATTTGTTTCCAAGTTTGCCTTGCTTGATGTAGTTCTCCTCCAGGAAGTCGACTGTTTTCTCTTTGGGAAGGCCTCTTTCGTGGACGTAATGTTCTTCGATGAATTTGACAGTATCGAGGCCGACCTCTGCAACATGTCGTTAGTGATCTGCTGGTGGTTCTAGGAAAACAAAGAAGAAGACTTACGGTCCATGATCTGACAAGGAGCTTGTTTAGAGCCCCAGAACAAAGTCCACATCTGATCCAACTCTTCTGGTGTCGACACATCCTCGGCCAGAATGGTGAGGAACTCGCGCTTAATAGCTGCCCACACACGATTGAAGATGAAACCAGTTGACTCTTTGCGTGCGACGAAGGGGAAAAGTCCCGCGTCCCTGTGACGTGCTGCTAGGAACGGAAAGATTTCTGGGTGTGTGTAACCGTCCGTCATGAGCTCAACCATCATATTACCAGGCGGCATGAAGTAGTGGGTGTTAAGCACGCGTGCTTTTGTTGCGTCGCTGATCTTCTCGATCATCTCACTAGACTTGTACGACGATGAGTTGGATGCGAGTATGCAGTCTTTCGGTGCCTTGGTGACGAAGTATGGTTAGCATGATCTACAGTCATTCCATGATCGATTTGAAGGAGCTGCTTACCAGTTTCTCGAGCTCAGCAAATGTCTCGATCTTGATGTTAAGCTTCTCAGGAACAGCTTCGAACACGAGCCATGCGTTTTTGACAGCAGACTCTAGGTCCTCGTGAACAGTAATGCTACCAAAAGCCTTCCCTGTGTTCTCGGCGTAAGATGCTACGTTGGCGTTGAAATACTCAACAGCATCTTGACGCTGCTTCTCAGAAGGATCTCTGATTTGAATGTTGTATCCAGCAGAAGCCCAGCAGCAAGCTAATCAGACGACACGGTCAGCTCGAGGATATCTGCCGTAGACAGACGCTACATGCTCACCAATACGTCTGCCCAACACACCACCGCCAAGGATAGCTACTGGTCTGTTGGTATAATCTTGGGGAGGGTTCCACATGTTTGCGAGTGACGAATAGATTTGTTATGAAGAACGAATAGAGTTGTGAGACTTAGCGACGCAGAGAATGCTTACCGTATATATGTATCCTATTCGAATGCCTCTGTGGACACCATTTCAGTCTGCCCATGTTTACCTACTAAAATTCATTGATACGACCGGCGCTATCTTGACGGTTGGTGACGTGGTGATCTAGCAGGCACGACACGACCGGCAGACGTGAACCGTAAAAGATGAGCTTCGGCAACAAACGTCTTTACAACACGCGCGTTCATGAAATGGCTCGCATCTGAATCGTGCCTCAAGATTAGGACCCGGGAAGGCAAGAGTCGGAGGACGAAGCAAGCACGGACAGTCGGCAGATACTCGCCGGTCTCAGACGCACGGACGCCGAGTTTTTTGCCCAACTCGCCTCTCATCTACTATCGGTTTCGGACCGAACCTGATCTCCCTTCTGACATGGCCCTGAGAAGGCTCATCTCGCTATGCTCGCCTCCTTGCGACATTTCTGATCCTCGGTGACTAGTCGAGAGCCTATCAGAAACAGTTTGTTGACAGGTCCATTACCGCTTGAGATCCACTCCTTGAGTGCGACCGTGCTGGTCCAGAGCTGGTGAGTATGCCTCGGTCGTCGTATTCAAACAAGCACATGCCAGCAGTGTGCTATCGTTGTTGGTCGCAGGTAATATAAGAAAACTTGTGCGCCTAGAATGTCCGATTTAGACCCTATCTAATCCTACTTTGTCCATCCAAAGCACTTTCGCTCATTGTCTCCTTTCTTCCAAGTTCGTTTACCATGGCAGAAATCAAAGAGTACACCCTGAAGGAGGTGACTGAGCACAACACTGAGAAAGACCTCTGGATCATCATTGATGGCAATGTCTACGACATTACTACATATACTCTGGACCACCCCGGCGGTGTAGAATCTCTGGTAGAGGTAGCTGGACAAGACGCTACCACAGCCTTCGAAGATGTTGGTCATTCCGACGAGGCTAGAGAGATCATGGAGCCCTTTCTCATTGGACGATTGGAAGGCTTTACAAAGGCAGCTCGCAAGCAGGCAGTTCAGATCGTCCGCAAGGAGCCAGCTCCCAGTCAAAGCAACGTGCCTAGTGTCAAAACTTTGAGTACGGTTGGAGCTGCAAGTCTGCTTGCTGGTACAGCTACTGCAGTTGCCTATAAGTTTCATGGCCACATTCACATTCCCGGAGCCGAGAAATATTTGCACAAGCTCAACCTCCACAAGCTCAACTTCTTGCAATCCGACAATGGTTTCCTCAAGGGCTTCTTACTGGCTAGTGTGTTCTCGGCAGCATTTGGCGCAAGCTTCGCATCTTATATCTCGAAGATAACAACTATTCCTGGTGGTTTTGGACGCACCCCGATGTACAAGAAGGCTACCAAGTTGCCAACCAGACATTACGTCGGTTTCCTAAAATCTACAGAGTTCCAGCCATTGCCCTTGAAGTCGAAGCAAATTCTTCGCGGAACAGGGCTTGTTCGTTTGACTTTCGAACTCCCAACTCCGTTGACTAGACTTGGCCTGCCCATTGGTCAGCACGTTGCCATCCAGGCAAAGATCGGAGAGCAAACAGTGACTCGTTCGTACACACCAACTTCGAACGACTCAGACCTTGGCGAACTGGTTCTCCTTATCAGAGTTTATGATGAAGGTCTTTTGACTGGAAAATACCTTTCGCAGCTCAAGGTTGGTGACCAAGTACTTTTCCGTGGTCCGAAGGGCGCCATGAAGTACAAGAAGGGCTACGCTAAGAAGATTGGCATGGTTGCTGGCGGCACTGGAATCACTCCTCACTACCAACTCATCAGGAGTATTTGCGAAGACAGAACCGACACCACAGAAGTCTCATTAGTGTATGCCAACCGCACCGAGGACGACATCTTGCTCAGGTCAGAGTTGGATGCGTGGGCCAAAGCATACCCTAAGAATCTCAAGGTGCACTACATGCTCGACAACCCACCTGAAGGTTGGCAGTATGGTAAAGGCTTCGTCAACAAGGAGATTCTCGAAAAATACATGCCTGCTCCGTCATCTGATGGATCTTCCAAGATCCTACTTTGCGGTCCCCCTGGTATGATCAACGCCACGAAGAACAACTTGGTTGAATTGGGTTGGAAAAAGCCTGGTGCAGTTGGCAAGATGACCGATGACATTTTCACTTTCTAGATCTTTTGTCTAAGTACTTGTAATCATTGAATCCAAAATTTGATATGCCAAGAACTCTCTACGATTTCATCCTTGACCTTGTCGATCTCTGGTACGTGATATTTTACCTCATACGCACAAGCTGTCTATCGATCAAAGCCGAGATTGCTTTGGTTATGGCGAACATTTGCGCTGAGACTTGGTAGAGTCAGCAGCGGTGACAGATAGTGCTCGGGCAGGGTCACCCAGCATCCCAGCACGTGGCGGAGGAATAACGTGACGATCCAAAACTAGAATTGACGCTAGCATGTGTCAACACGACCGGAACATGAAGCTTTGACCGCCTCGCACATCTGGGTTATCGTTGCGATTCGCAATTGCGCTTCCTGAAACTATTCGAGAAGTCCACTCCGGGCCTTCCTCGCGAAAAATGCGATATCTGAGCTTGTCAAATCGGCCGCATCATCTCCGCGAATTTGACAGCAAGCAAGGCCACGAGGCAACGGCCGTGAGCCGCTCGTATGCCTTTTGATAATGGAGTCCCTGAAACGTATTTGCAAGCCTAAACTGGTGTCGCAAAGATGCGAGCACTTAGATAACTTACTCGCGTCGGCGGTGTATGGCACCGGCCGAGATCTCAACACTCTCGCCTACTTCGACCCGCTCGTAATAACATTTTGATGAAGGCAAATCGCGAACCGCGGCAAGGTGTTCGTTGGTCCGTGACAGATTATGGGTCTGCAAGTAGGCCATCCGTTTGGCGTGTGTATGCTCAATATATAACATAGTACTCCCACAGGCTTCAATGCAACATAACCATAGTGGTACAGCACAGCAAACATGCCTTCAGTACAGTTTTACCTACTAGGACAAGACCCTTCTACAGGGCACCAAATCGAACTCAACTCCAGCGAAGTTTCTGACTATGACTCGCTCCGTCATCTGGTCGCGGGTCACTTCGCTATCTTGGAGCCAAGCGGTAAGTAGAATGTCAAGCATGCGGAACCAGTCACTGAGCCTTAGCAGGAATCGACTTCTCGGTAGACAACAACACATTGGAGGAGGTGTCAGAGGTCATCAACAGCCAACAACCAGTCGCAATCACAATCGATGGCAAGCAAGTCAGAGATGTGCCAGGCCCCAAAGGCTTCCCTTACATCGGCAACTACTACGAGATCTACCCAGACCATCTTGGCAACCACCAGAGACTTTTCGAAACATACGGCCCTGTTTTCAAGACCACAAACTTCGGATCCGTCGTTTACCAAACCAATGACCCTGTCATCGCCAACCACGTGTTCAACGAGAATGGATTCTTCAGCAAGCAAATCACCCCCGAGCACCCTCTTTTCGGTATCATGAATCAAGAAGCAGGCATCTTCCTTGCAGACACAGACACTGAGGCCTGGAGATTGACACACAAGTTCCTCCCGCCAGCTTTCTCACCAAAAGCAGTTCGTCACTACAGCCCGAAGATGCAAAAAACTGTCGAGTCAGCATACAAGGTCTTTGATCAACTAGACGAAGACGGCGATGCTTTCAACGTCTATCTTTACATGTTGAAGCTCGGTTCTCAAGCTGTCGGTCAATTGACACTCGGTCTTGATTTCAACCATTTCTCCTCTGTCAAAGCGCCGCTCCACAAGATGGTGCGCGACATTGCCGAGCTTCTTGAGTTGAACAAGAAGGTTTCGACCATGGGAGCATGGTACTCATACATGCCTTTCGGCGACCCCGCCAAGCTGAGACACGTCAAGCACGACCTTGAAAAGCAGATGGAAGCAGCCGTTGCTGCAGTCACCCCTAACGGTATTGAGGACCTCGAATTGCAGGATGCAGCTCTTAAGGCATCGTGTATCGCAGATTATGCAGTCCGAGCTGTCGACAACCAGGGCGAGAAGCTGCCCCCGCATTACAGAAACTCTTCGATCATGGTAGCAACTGCAGCTGGTTTCACAACCACCTCATCACTTCTTACATGGCTTATCTACGGATTGACAACGTATGAAGGCATGCAAGAGCGTCTGCTGCAAGAGCTCATTGACAACGATATCGATGATGACACAGTGCTCGACGCTGATATCATCGGCAAGCTCCCCTTCCTCGACAAGTATGTAAAGGAAATGCAGCGCAAACACAACCCATCCTACCAGCCTGGCCGTACAGCACAACACGATCTGATCCTGCCAGGTGGTTACAAGATCCCCAAGGGCGGTATTGTCATTCCTGCACTCCACCACATTCACAACAACCCCAAGCTCTGGGACAACCCAGCAAAATTCAACCCCGATCGTTGGGACACCGAGGAGGTCAAGAACCGTCACCGCTCCACGTACATTCCCTTCGCTCAAGGCCCTCGTGGCTGCATTGGTTTCAACTTTGCTCTTCTCGAAGTCAAGATCTTCCTGCCCAAGTTGGTGTACCGTTACCACTGGTCAAAGGCCGATGATGAAGCTGTCGAGTACGATCCTTTCTTCCAGCTCATCAGACCTACCAACTTCATGGCACGCGCGGAAAGAAGAGTCAAGTGGCCTGCAAAGTCTACATAGTGATACGATCTAGAAGAATAACATAATTTCTACACCATTCATCAACGTTCAAGGCCCCAACAATGTGACTGTCTTCATTCGAGGATGTTCTAGCTATGATATGGACGATTTGACACAAATGCGGCAAGTTCTTCCAGCGCAAGTCGCGCTACAGCCTAGCTCGGACCTCTGATCTCTTTGTCTTCCTCAGAGTCTGAATCTCAGGCATGTTGACATAGTCTGGCGTGGGAAAGTATTGTGGCCCCAGCACCTTCTTCTGTACCTTGCCAGTTCCACCCTTTGGCAATTCACCTTCAACAAGACGCAACAGGGTCGGTAGTTTGTATCCAGCCAGATTCGATCGCAGATCATCTCGCAACTTCTTGAGCGACAAGTTCTGGATCGATACGCCGGCGGACTGCTTGACAGTGATTGCGGCGCCAACCAATTGACCGAATTCATCGTCTTCAACGCCTACGACCATCGCTTCGCCAACGTATGGAAGAGTCAAGAGTTCACGCTCAATGTCAATTGCGGAAATTTTGTAACCACCTGACTTGATGATGTCGACCGACGCTCTGCCAATGATGGTGTAATAATCTCCATCTCGACGAGCGATATCACCAGTCTTGAACCAGCCGTCTTTATCGTGTGCTTTGATGGTCGCTTCTCTATCACCAAGGTATCTAGATATGTTAGCCAGGAAACAAAACGACAAGGACAGTGAAAGCACTCACTTTGCAAACATATATGGAGACTTGACCAACAATTCTCCCTCATTGCCTCCTGAGAGCTTGATCTCCACTCCAGGCACTGTCATACCGACACAACCTTTAGGCAGAAGTCTATGATCCATGTCGACTGGTACCTTCAGACAGCCTGGGAATTCAGTCGCACCATATCTGGTCAGAATTGGCGAACCATTTCTCAAGCTCGTCCAAAAATCTTGGACACCGTCTTGAAGAGCACTCGATCCGCACAAGAAAGCACGGAACTGGTTGGCAGCCTTGACATATCGCATTTGCTGATCTAGTGGAAGCTTCTGAACTTCACGCTCAAAGTACCACTTCAGACGCATGTAGATCGTAGGCACAGCAGAGAAGACGGTCAGTCCGCCTTGGAGCCAGCGGTCCCAGACCCATTTGGCGTCGAAGCTTGCTGCGCCTCTGAACTCGATACATGCACCTGCACAGAGGAAAGGGAAGAACGAAGTTCCGAACCCTGTGGTGTGGTGGACCGGAAGAGCATGTAACAGGACATCATTATGGTCAATGTCGTAGCCTTCGCCGATTGCAAGTGCTGTCTCGTGAGTATAGCCGCGTCGATGTACGACTCCCTTTGGTCGTCCAGTAGTTCCAGAAGTGAAGATGACGACACCAGGAGCTCTTTCGTCTAACGGTGGGTCTGATGACATGGAAATGTCTACGGGGGATCGACTGGGTACCACAGGCAGATTAGGCATGATGGATACCGAAACCAGATGAGGGTTATCCGTTTTGACCTGTGCTACCACATTCTCTGACAGTGATGCTACCGGAACACCTGCCAGCACTGCGACTTGGTTCGATTTGTTGACGAAGTAAATTAATTCATCTACTGGTGCAGAAGGGACTTGGGAAGTCAGTCTTGATCCATTGGATAGTATACACTCAACTTACACATTGGGACAACAGCTGCCCCCAGAGCCAGCACAGTCAGGACTGCCACTGTGAACTCCCAACCTCCAGCAGCAAGGACACCAATATAGACCTCATCTCCCCGCTCTAAAGCAACCTTTGTCTCTGTGGTCAAGGAGGCGCTGAC
Organism: Aureobasidium melanogenum CBS 110374; assembly: GCF_000721775.1. Classification (NCBI taxonomy): domain Eukaryota; kingdom Fungi; phylum Ascomycota; class Dothideomycetes; order Dothideales; family Saccotheciaceae; genus Aureobasidium; species Aureobasidium melanogenum. Next base: position 334,740 of record NW_024470071.1, read on the forward strand.
GACTTCTCGAAACGTCAAGACTGCATCGAGGAGGTCTCCATACGTTTTCTCAAGACCAAGCTGAAGGTCTCTTACAGCTAATCGTTGGCGTCGAGCGTGACGAATGAGCTTGCCGAACAATGGGCTGTTTGGCAATACATTTGGTCCTCTGTGTGGTGGGAGCAATGAGTTACGATCGTTTCTCATTTTTATTGATGATGAATTTCTGGTGCAGTGATAAAGAGGTATGAAGATGAACTTCCGCAATTTATCTCAACCAATGTACCAAATATTGGGGCCGAGGATATGAGCAGAAGACATTTCGACATGAATGGCAGCCCGGACTTTGGTTTCTTTGGTTACGGCATATCCAAAAGGCGAGTTGGGCGGATTCGGCATTTCGGTGTTTTCCCTAATCGCCTCCTCAATTATCCCCACTCATACCCCGCTTCACCTTTCCTTGGCCTTGAATTGTCTGTAACATCTGCCGAACATATTCGTTGTGAGTGCTCACAGGAGTCGCTCCAGTTGCAGCTCATCCTCGAATCCAATGTCTCGCCCTGCACCCACCTTCACGAGTCTTTCTCTCTCCAGAGAAGGCAATGTCTTCATAATCACACTCCAACGCGGCCCTGAGAATCGTCTCAATACTACATTATGTAACGAAGTCATTCAAGCCTTCCATTACATTCAAAGAACACTGGGTCCCAATTCGGAAGGCGCAGTCATCACCCGTGGAAACAATGCGAAGTTCTGGTGCACTGGCGTTGACCAAGATGAACGCGACGACAACCCTTTCGCCAATTCTGATGGCTTCTTCCCAATGATCCATACGATACTGGATTTTCCCTACCCGACTGTGGCTTTGTTGACTGGACATACTTTTGGTGGAGCGTGTCCATTTGCCTTGAGTCACGATTATCGGGTGATGAATAGCGAGAGAGGGTTTATTTCCATGGTAAGTCACAATTGAACGGCAGTCTTGTCTGGACTCATCTAACGATTTCCATTAGCCCCCCGTCAATCTTGGTATGCACTTCCAAGGCATGGGAACACTTCTTAGTCTGAAACTCTCTCCAAAGATTGCCCGCAAAATGTTGCTTCAAGCACATAAATGGACGGGCAAGGAAGCTCTTGCTGATGGCGTGGTTGACGAGATTGCGAAACCAGATCTAATGCTGGATGCTGCTCTAAAGATCGCTCGTGAGTGGGCACCAAAAGCCAAGGCAGGAGTTTACGGAGTCTTGAGAAACGAGCTCTATGGTGAGGCTACAAGGGCATTTGCACTGATCAGTCATGTGCACTCGAGAGAGACCAACAGGCGGGCATTAGTAAAGCTGTAGACATGATGAGATGAAGTTGTTCTATAGTTTGTATCACAGCATACCAATTCACCCCATTTGCGGATCGGGGGTAAATCCTGTACTGTTCTGTCACGGAGAGGTGAACGACATGTGGTAAAATGACCTCAAGGAGCAAGGTATTCGACGTTCTGATTGGTGCCAAAATCATACACTACATATTTACAGCTTGTGCCTTTTGGCTCCGGTCCTGATCTTCTCAAATTCCTTCTGTGGAATGCCCAAAGCTGTCCGCTTGAGGCCTCCAAACAGTTCAGCCACCATTGAACTATCTATTTCTCTTCTCATAGAAGCGGTGACTATAGCCTTAGTCTCGATTAGACTCGATGCCACGAGATGATCTCCCATGGTATCACGGATATGATCGAGCACAAGCTCTCGGAAGCGTTCATCCTCGCCTTTGTCGCAGTCGAAGATCTTGTTGATAAAGCCACATGCCTCCAAGTCTTTGGCTTGTAGACGTCGGCTGGTCAGCAAGGCTTCATTCGCCTTTGCGACACCCATTCTTCTGATGAATCCGACTGCAGCACCACCTTCAGAAATCAGACCCAGACTGGAGAAGGGCGTGAGTAGGTAGGTATGTGGCACGCAATATATGAAATCCGAAAAGCTGATGAGAGCCGCTGCAATGCCTACTACTGGTCCGTTCAAGGCTGTAACCAGAATTTTAGAGTGCGAGTAGAAGGCTTGTGTGTTGTTAAGGTTATTGGCCACTGTTTCTCTAAGACCGTGTCGCCAGACATCAACTCCAGGTGGCGTTTTGCGGCTGATAGATACGTCCGCGCCACTATGCAGATGAATTAGGATATCAGAAGCTATGCAATACACTAGGTGACATACGCGCAGAAGAAACGGCCTTTGCCCGTGAGCAGAGTCACCAAGACTTCATCATGAGTCTCGATCTCTCGAAGACATTGAGTTATGCGATAAAATCCGTCTTTAGGCAACGCATTCAATTTATCAGGACGATTGATCGTGATGATAGCGATGCGGTCTTGGTATTCAAGGGTGATCCATTGCTCCAGGGGTAGGTCGCTGGTGTCAGACATTTTCGCAGTATGTGTAAATGTGGTAATCTCCTTGGTTGGAAGCTCTGGTGATAGATTTAGAGGAAACAGAACTTCCTGATGTTGTCCATGGTCAATGTTCCTGCCTCGGCTGACGGTGCCTCGATACTCGAGTGTGATGACCGTGGAGAGTGTGCTCCCGGCATTTCGGTATTTCGGCATTTTCGTGACGTTGAGACACACCTTCCTCTAGGTATCGCAGCGCTTACACAAAGCAGAACGAGATGAATATGAATATTCGAAAGGCGGAATGGTCGGCGAATTTATCTAGTATCCATTTCGTGCTACTTGGCCCTCCAGCAGAAGATGATTATCGCCGGCATGACATCCCAACAGACAAATTTCAGTCCCCCATGCTTGGGAGATCGCATAGTACTAAAAGGCAACCGACTATCACGCAGACAGAGAGCGAAAAAAGCATGCACTCATTGTCGAGCTCGCAAAGTTCGCTGTGACATCAACATCCACGGATGGCCTTGCACAGTCTGCCGAGAGGATTCGTCAGAGTGCAAGATCATAGCGAGGAAACGGGTAGTACATCGCAAGAAAGCCACTCCCAGGTTTGTGAAAACAAATAGAAATCCTTTGATTTTATACTGACTGAATCGAATAGCCCGGAACAAAGCTCACAGCTTGATCAAAACTCAATGCTCTCGTGGCGAGATGACCATGAAGTAAGCTCGAATTTCGGCGTAGGATGTTGCCTGGCTTGTAGACTGACAAGTTCCAGCTCACAAGGGGTCCCAGAGACGAGATATCAATCCTGAAGGATTTTGAAGCAAAACTTGCTTCGATGTCTGTCCTCAGTACGCACAAGACACATATAGCGTTATCTCCAAGTGATGCGTTACAGCTCGAGGAAGATACATACACAGAATTACATGCTTCGAAAGAGCACCTGCACAATTCGCAGGACTGCACACAGTCGCTGTGCAATCGTGTCTGCAATGACTGGCCCTGTTCAAAGTACAGCGATACTGAGAGGGACACTCCAATCCTTAGTCCTCTCGATCGTGATCGGACTTACGACCATGAGAGTCCATATAGCGAGAAAGAACCGGGATGTTGTGTATCTGAACCAGATCAATACATGCCACTAGAAGAGATTACGTCTTGGCAAGAGTCTGGTATATGGTCCATCCTACACGGAGGGTGGCCGCGATTAGATTAGAATATCCAGAGTCAACCTGCAATGACTAGCCATTGACACCCCAATCACCCCAAAAATACGGGACGTCATCGAACGGGACGTCAAACAGACTGTCGTCGGGCAGCAAGTTCAGATTCATGATTGCTGCTTGGCTGTTGCTTCCTCTTTCGGCAGCCAAGTCCATCTGTGGCGGTAGTATATCCGAGAGGTTAAAATCAACGTTCTGCGCGGCTCTCTCCGCTTCAGATGCATGCCACATCCTGCAAATATGCAACGGGAATCCCTCGAACAAGGGTGCTTCTTCGCGGCTGAGAGATAATAGAGATCTTTTGGGAGATGTGCCAGTAGGTACCGGATGATCGAGAGCTCTCTGTATTACCTTATAAGCTCCTATAGCAGAGCGCCATCGATTAGATAGTTGTTGGAGTGATGCGAGTATGGTCTCGAGATCTTTCCGCGCGGCAGGCCAAAGCCCAGGGTATGACCGGAGCGATCGGAGTACAAGGCCAGAGATGAATGCAAAAGTTGTAAAGGTAGGTGACAGCAGACCAACCAGATTGCGGGCCAGGAAATCTTCGTAGACACCTGCCACGAAAGAGGCTGCCATAACAGCAGCTGGGCTGATATTTTCGCCTGTAGCACCTGACCTTGCCAAAATTATGATACTTGTGAAGTAAGGTACGTGTAGTTGTCGTGCCAGAAAGTCGTGAGGACGTGCTTCATAAGATCGTGTGTCGACAGAGTACTGCGCCAACATCAGTCTCGCCGGGAGCATCCGCGTCCACTTGAACAACGCGTTCAAAACTTCTGTACGTTTACTAGTTGTCATTCTTCTCCTCGCACATGTTTGCACAAGATCGCCTAATATGCAGCAAACTTCGACATAAGCAATAAACAGCTCTCCAGTTTGTGGTGCGTCAGCAAAATCATCCAAGGTCGGCATCGATACGTCCGAGTCTTCCAGATTGACAGCTCGAGGTCTACCTCTCGAAACAGAGATAAGAGAATCTCGCACCTGCAAATATCAGCGGCTACAATGATAGGACATGAGGTAGCTAGACTTACAACAAGGCTCCACCACATCCGCCGTCGAATGGCTCTTGGTGGACCTGGAGGAGGCTCTTTATGCAAGCCAATTTGATACGCCAATCCCACACCGATCTTTAGCCAGTATTCGCTGGTGTCATGAGAAACAAAAGCAGGGCCGTCCGGCGTGTACCAATGCAACATAGTAGTTGCTTTGATGACAGTCAGCTCATTTTTCTCATGTCCGATCCAGAACAATGCTTTCGCCCGCTGATAAAACTCAGCGGATGAGGCGTATTCGCAGACAGGAGGAGAAGGATTGACCCGACTCGCGGCTAGAAATATAGCCTGGGACAGAAGTAACGAGCTCTGCTGATTGTCACGGACATGTGCTTCGGATGGTTCGAGCAAAGGCATCCACGGAAAACAGTACTGCATGAAAGATTCTAATAAACTCTCATGGAGTGGCCGTGGGGGCAAAGCAAAGACATTCCAGAGCTCCAGAGTTTTCTGTTCAAGTTCAGATAGTCCTTGCTGTCGTGACTGACCATAATCGCGAGCGGAAGTTTCATCTATAGCACTGTCTCCAAAATGATGTCGTCCGATATATGTTGAGCTTCCTCCTGTGCCGGGATCCTCCTGGAGAACTGGTCGTGTGACTACAGGGCTGGCATCTGTGATGTGCGTTTCTGCCGTTAATTGCACAGTGCCATCGAAAGAAGCTCGGTGTGTATCCCAATTGTCTGGCGGCATTGAATCACCGGCCCCAGAGAGACTCTCAGGCTGCGTATTGGCTGTCTTACGCTTCTTGCGGACTCTTGGCCTACAGACTGTCAGAAAGCAACCTCGTAGATGGACCGTGTCCAAGCGCAGTGGCCGATAATTGCGAGTATGGTCTACTTACGCGCATTCGGCACCTACTGATTCACATTGCTCGCAAATACCTCCTTCACTAGGCATGCGGCATTTGATCTTCTTGCTATTGCAGCGCGCACATGCTTGGATGTATGACTCTTTGCCGGACATTATTTGATCGCAGCACAGACTCGGCGTTCCATCAAAGTTGATGTGCTTCTCTAGCTGTCTGCGGGGGCGATCAAATAGATTTCTCTGCCGAACCTCCTTCGATTTCTTGCCGAAGTTTGCCGAATCGCCGCCAGGATTCTCGCCCAGGAATGGTCAGATCTCAAAACCTGGCTGGGCAATCCTCAACGGTCACCAAGACTTTCCAAGACCATTCGTTTACGATAACTGGCCCATAACACTTAAAGCAGGACTTGGGGAAGACGAACTCGAATATAAAACTCCTTGGTGACTCAAGCAATGAACGGCAATACAATAAATCTCTGCGATGGGACCACAAATGCTGTTTAGACCCCACGAAAACGCCTAATACGCCTTCATGACAGTTTGAAGATCGATTCTGTGTGCAACCCTCAACACTTTTACTACTCCACGTAGCGCCAGCCCTTGGGAAGATTGTTTGCTTGTTCACTCTCTTCCAGCTTCTTGTTGAGCTTCTTCACATACCATTTGCACCACAAACAACCAATGATACCCATGACCGCACCAGCAATGATCACAGCACCGCCATTCTGATAGAGCGGTTCTTGCTCGCGTAGCTATATGAGATAGGTCAGTACGAAGGCATGAAGGGGCAAAGATATAGTGTTGCTTACGAAAAGATACGGTGTGAACCAGTGTGAGACCGAAGCAATGCAATTTGTGATGGCCACGACGGCTCCTCGTTTTGCCCTAGGCGTGAAAACATTGGTGGTCTCCCATGGAATATGAATCTTAAAACATAATCAGCACGAGCCTTCCAAGGATATAGCCCCTGAGAGACTTACGTTCAAGCCGATGAAAGGACCCGCACACATGAAGAACATTCCAAAGTAGCGAGCACCAGGATTGAGAGTGCTTATAACGATCGCAGTGCCAACAATGCACATCACGGTTGATCCAATGATATGGTAGCAGTGCTCTTTGTACTTGCCGGCTGACCACGAGATAGCTAGAGTTGCAAGGTAGGCGAACACGTATGGCGGTGCTTGGATCAGATACGTCATAAGTTTGGAGTAACCCAAAGTCTTGACAATCTAAACGGCATTAGTGAGGCTTGGAACTCAGACGTCAGTCAGATACTCACCGAAGGGAAGAAGTCCTTCTGAGACAATGCAACGATGAGTCCGAAGTGGAGGACTGTGAAGATCCAGGTGAAGGGATCTTTGCAAGCAAGCCAAACACCCTGCCAAGCTGAGATGTCGTCGTCTTCAGAAGTTCCACCTGAAGAGACAAGCATGCGGTACTGCGCCATCTGAGCTTGCTCCTCGGTCAACCATTTCACATTGTGGTTGTGAGGATAGTTTGGAATACAGTAGAATCCTGCCAAACCAACAAGGACACCGACGCATCCTTCGATGATGAAGAACCAGCCCCATGCGGACACGCCATGGACTCCTTCCATCGTGGTAAGGATTGCTGCTGCGAGAAGACCAGAAAAGATGTTGGACGCAATATTGCCTGCATGCCAGATTGCCATGCGGAATGGTGCCTCCTCTTTTGTATACCACGAAGAGCTCATCAAGCTGACCATCGGCAAGAAAGGGCCTTCAGCCACTCCAACTACACTCCCAGGTGAGCTCACGTAAACAAGTCGTAGGGTGATTCTGACATACCCAAGAAACGACAAAGGATGAACGACCATCCGCTTGTCATGGCAGCCATGCATGCTGTAATCGCTGACCAGATAACTACGTGGACGGGCATCTGAATCTGTGGTCTGCCTCGAGCTAGATAGACAGTGGCAGGGAGCTGTGAGATGATATATCCTAAGACTTATCAACATGAGCCCTGCACACTATAGGACGGAAGACTCACCAATGTAGAATGCACTGATTCCGAGACTGTACATCGTATCGCTCATCTCAAGATCATCTTGCATACCAGCTAAACGAGCGTTGCCGACGTTGATGCGATCAAGGTAGCCCATCAATAGCATAAGTGTAACCTGAGGATGATCAGCTATGTGACAAAGTCTTCAGAGCTTTTGAATCACGTACCACCGGCAAGAAGATCCAGTCGATCTTGCGAAGCAGTGCCTTCTCGATCTTGCGAAGCTCTTCAGGCGACTTGTCGGCAATGAGTGGATATCTAGCTAGCCACTCGATGTTGTGTTCGCTCTGAACACCAATGATCTCGAGATGCTCTGCAGAGAGGTTCTTTTTCTCAAGGCCATCTAAGGCGACGGTCTGATGGGGAGCAGCCATCGTTTGTAAGATTCAGTAGTGTAGAAGTAAGAGTCAATTGGGATGATCCGAGCTGTTGGGATGCTTTATCAACGAGAGAAGAAGGCGAGTTATATATTGGAAGCTCTTGGATCGCCCCGCATCTTGGTACCCCATGGGGAGTACTCCATGTAAGACTAGTCAGAGGATGGTTGAGGAGATGAAGTCGTTGCAAAGGCATTTCGGCGTTTCGGCGTTAGGTACCTAGAGAGGTACATTTAACGGGACTCCCTCGCCCGGAATCGCAAGCCCACGCGGCAGAAAGGTCTTGTTCGAGACATCTCTCGCAGGAGTATTCGGGATGCAAAGTTCTGCCGTACCCACGTCAAGAACAAAAAGAAGGGGAATATGGTTTATCGGCGCTCACGGTTTGCCATGAGGGGTTTTCATGCATTCCAAAGGCATACTTTGACGCCGGCACTAACCGCGCCAGGAAGAGAACGTTGCAGATGTTCAAGTAGTCTCTGTATGATGAAAGATGTCCCAAGTGATGACAATAGTGACTTCTGCTCAGAGGCGTGTCTTGGCCTGAGAGTGATAGTGTTTCCAGATTCCAATCACGAAACTGATACCGTATCGACAAGGTGCTGGAGAAGTTCATGATGGGTATATCTGCCTACATCTCTCAAGCACAGAGACTAGGTCTGATGACCCTTTTATAGCTTGTGGTAAGCTATCGTGTCCAACAAGACAAGCGATGCAGCCTGTTTGCGAGTCTCAGGTCATTTCGCCCTACTGAAAGCGTTATTTCATTGTAACTCTCATCATGTATCAGAAGCTGTTCAGGTTGGAGACTTATGGTGTCGAGTTCAAGACATCTGGGGTGTGGATGTTGTGCTTCTCCTTCGTTCTTGAAGAGAAGTTGCACAGGTGGTCATCGTTGCCCCACCGAGCCAAGCACATTGGCTCGGTGCAATTTGTATTCTGCCATGGCTAGGAACATTCTTATTCTAGCCATGATCAAAGCGAGCGATCAACATGTTTTGCAAGTAGTCCGTGTGCTTGACAGCTGGCACCATGTATATCAGCATCAATGTCAACTTCAGGACAAGTCATACTTTTTTCAGCGCGCGCTTCACCTTGCATTCTCTTTCGCGCCCAAATCTGGATCCTAGGGATATCAACTGTGATGGTTTGCATGATGTCTCTTCCATTTTCTTGCATGCTCCTCTAGTGCTTCCACCAACATCTAGCGAAGCACCGCTTCTTTCTCATGCTAGAGCACTTGCTCGACCATATGACAACAGAACATTTGCAAAATCGAGAATGCGCTGAAAATCTTTCCACTCACCAAATGACAGCTTCAAACTCAGTTTTGCGTACGCATAAGACTTACCGGAGGATTCTGATACATGCCAGCACATATGACGATATCGATGGGCTGCTCAAAGGTCTTAATGTCGCTTGCATTGTGTCTGCGGCGCGGAGGACTGGTCTCATGGGCTCTCGAGAATGGCGCAAGACCAGACGATCCAATGCTTACTGATCCATATCGATGTCCCCCGTTGCTCGACACCGTAGCCCGCAGAGGCTCTGTGGTCTCATTCAAATTACCTCAATCTAAAGGAGCCAGGCGCGGGCTTCGAACTCTCCACTCTGCTGTAGATACTGCTTTTGATGTCAGTGAATCACGAATAGAGATGGTCAGAAATCTTGTTGATGATCTCAACCTCATCGTGAATGCTCTTGACGGCCCAGAAGAGTCCCAAACCGCTGGGGTACTCCACTCTGTTAGGCAGCAAGGCGGTCAGGCGGCGGCAATGAGAATGTCGTTCGCTTCTTGTTGGAAAAGGGAGCTGACCCGAGAATACGAAGGACTGTTCATCGCAGTGCAACAGAGTTAGCAGAGTTCTAACACAACCAAGGAGTTTTAGCTCTGTTACAAGATTGGGAAGCGGACCATTAAAATGAGAGACACAATATGATTCATCTGCTTTAGCTACGATTCTGGTCTGCTCTTGGTACCTATTGCCAAATGAACCAATTTTGAGACTTCATAGGTAGAGGGTGTGTCTGCGCCCGTTGAAATAGCGTGCCGCTTGCAGACTGCCTGTTTTGCTCTTGGTAAAATCTGCGGTCTTCTGTGACCCTTGAACATGCAGACGCGTCGATGTGTGCGCTCTCCAACGGCTCTGAAAACATCCTGTAGAAGCTGGACTCTGCCTGGATAATGACATCAAGTGCGTGAATCCGAACTTAGACAATGGTCCAGCAGATTTTTTGGTGCAGCCAAGAAGTAGGCGGTAACAGTCACCGGATGAAACATTGATCCTTGAGGATTTACTGCGCCATGTAGATCAGCAATAAGCCTGGCTCATTTGTCTGTGCTAGATTCATCAGAAAGTGCGAGGCCAGGCTGAGCAGAAAGATCATCACGAAGGATTTCGAAGGAATGTAACAGCAGTCTTGGCTGGAGCGCCTTACGCGCGCAGTCGCAGTCAGTTGCCAATCCTTGTCTAAGTTTATTTCCGTACACCTCAGCCTTGTGGTCGAGGCGCTTATAAGAAGATCGTTGCTCCTTCGTGTTCACAATTCAGCATTTGCTCGTAAGCAATCTTTCCAGACTGCCGCAAAATTATCAAATCCGGCTCATCAAAGACATAAACTCTGCATTTCTACTGCAGCTCATCTCAGCAACAACAACCACGCAAGACCTGTCAGCAAGGCCATCCTAAGCACGATAACATCAGCTACATACCAGCTCCCAGACACTTCATCAGCAACTGACACAATGTCCAAATCCGAAGTCCCACCTCCATACCCAACAGCCACACCTGTCGTTGAACACGTTACACCACTCGGCTCACTTGGAGCCTCATCAGCAAGGGTCGACTGTCCTGTCTGCAAACAGACAACATCAACAAGAACACAAAAAAAGGTCGGAGACAGAGCATACATCTGGGGCGCTGTCTTGTGTGTGCTGACCGGCTGCCTGTGCTGGATCCCATGTTGTATGGATGAGTGCAAAGATACAGAGCATACTTGTAGCAACTGCGGACGTCCTCTAGCCACGGCTGCCGCGAATGGAGGTGTCAAGATTGCGCCTAGTGCTGCGACTGTGCCATCTCAATACGAGAGAAGAAACGAGACCATGACAGCAACAGCTGCACCCTGAAAGCTGCAGGGATTCATGATGTCAAGCACATTGGCTAGAAAACGAAGAGCGAGATGCTGGACATTCTCTTTGATTGATGGTGTTTTACGAACGGAGTTTGGATGGTCAGAATGATAGCTTGAGCCTTTGGGTGCTTCGATGTGGTTCAAGTCGGTGGGATAACCAAGTTGGTGAAATAACCAGATTTGTTGGTCTTGGAATTAGCTTTGGAAAGGAGAGAGATATTGAATCACTGCAAATATGATCTTCAGGTCAATTCTTCATGGACATCGTCAGCTTTTGTGGTCGGGACAATCTTCCCTACAGAGTCTCTGTCCGTGCCTAACACCCAAACGCATGCTCCATGTAGCCTCTCTCCAGTAGGAAGAGTATTCTCGTCTTGGGTAGCGGAAAGCAGGTGCGAAGTCGTCACGTTGAGTTGTGCTTTCTCTATACAGCCTGGCTTACTAAGTTGAGCGGCCCGTACCGACGAACAGCCCTCGTTTCGTGGCTGTTGCTAACACTGTGCGAACGTTCAGAACGACCTCTTTCTTGCAAAACACGAGAGCGGACCATTTTTTCCTATTAAATAACCACAACCACAACCATGTCATCGTCAAAAGAAGCACAAGAACAATTGAAGCGTGAAGGCGAAGGTGCCCTCTCTACGTCTGAGTACTGGGACAAGCGCTACGCACAAGCTGATGGCGAAAATGCGACACATGAATGGTTTCGCTCCTTCTCAGCTTTGCTGCCGTTCTTGCAAACACATCTTTTCGATGCTCGACCTGTAGACCAGAAGCCCAGAATTCTGCATTTGGGTAGTGGTGATAGCGTAAGTTAGATTAGGAATTCGTTGAGTGGGTGGCGCTGATCAAAGATTAGACAATCCCTTATGATCTCTCAGCACGAGGATATAAAGATCAGCTCTGCGTGGACTTCTCACACAAGGTTGTTGAAGTTATGTCAGCCAAGGTCGACGACGGTGTAACATGGGCTTGGGCCGATATCCGTGATATGCCTCAACATAGCAGCAACAGCATCGATGTTGCGTTTGACAAGGGAACGATGGATGCTATGATTCACGGCAGTCCTTGGTCTCCTCCTGACGACGTGAAGGACAATACCTCACGCTATCTGACAGAGGTCGGCGACCACGTTTACGCACGTCAGAGACAAAAATGCTGACCAATGGCAGGTGCATCGCATCTTGAAAGACGATGGAGTATTCCTCTATATTACATTCCGACAACCGCATTTCATTCGTCCATTGCTGAGTGTCAACAACCTATGGAGTCTGAAGATGGAGACACTATCAGCTGGCGAGAGCTCCTTCGATTACTATGGCTGGATTCTCACCAAGAACGCCGCTGCATCCGCATAAGGGTGAACGGGATACCGATATGCAGTTCACTTTTTCAGACCTCGCCATCGTCCCTTTGTGACACAAAGACACAGCTCTACGAGAGGACGAAACTCGACGATAGACACTGGTCGTAAATCTGCTGAATTCTGTGCAGCTTGACAATCATGGACCCGAGGACACTACAACTCGATGCAGCCGCGAACAACCAGCCATACAGACATCAAGCCAAGAAACATGTTCACAGGATGCATCCAATCAGAGGCGCTAGAGAATGATCTCGATGCTCAGCTGGTGTTTACGACTTGTCCAGCAGGAGCGCTTATCTACAATAAATCGGCTGTAGAGTGAGGCACATGTGGCATATATCTTGATCACAATACGAACACAAAATACGCATAGAAAGAGAGAAAACATCTAGAATGAAAAAAAAAAAAAAGAAAAGAAAAACAGTACTTATTCCAAGTATCAACCCCCCAAACGCCCAGCCCAATCGTTACCAGCGATCCACCTTCTCACAAGTAAGAATCACACTTCTAGACCCAAGCAGCTCTCAGCAGCTCGAATAGAACAGCAAGAGTAAGAGAAGTCAAAGCCCTATAAAGACCGCCAAAGAAGCTAAAGTGTGTATCAAAGCAGCTCCAGAGGATGAGTTTGAATGTGAGAAGTAAGAAAATGAGGTAGATGATGAACATACGGAGGATAGTCATTGTGAGCTTGTGAGTGCTTGGAGATTGGAGATTGGCTTGGGGAATCGGTTGAAGCTGGCAGGGTTGATGGATGGTTAGATATTAATGAGTGAACGTTACGCAGAAGACAAAGGGGATATGTTGAAACACAATGGGTTTCTCAAGTCTTGAGAGAAGATGGAAGAACGAACAGGTCCGAACAATGGATAAAGACTATGTCTCAAAGAAGGTGCATCCCTACACGCTCTTCTGTAAATTCGCAAACTCCAATACTGATCACTCACTTTCACTCCGCTGTCCGCCTCCACCCTCCTCTATCCCTACCTCTATCAAGCTAGTTCAATCCCGAGTTCAGAGATCGGCCTGTTGTACTTGGTTCTTTCTGTGTTCGTTATTTGCTTGGTCAGGGGTTGGATCAGTGGGCGTGACTTGGAGAGACAGAAGTGATCGATTCGACTTGACGCATGGTGTCTTTCGACTCGTCTGATGGATAGGAGCGTGCAAGATGCAGGCAAGGGATGTCTTAGATTCTTGAATCTATACATGAGTCTGACCTTCCTGTTGTCGGTCTATTCTTTTCGCCTTGAAGAAAGACGATGATCAGACTTCCAAGCCGTCTGTCTCAGCCTGGTGTCTATCAACTTCAGTGCCGGCGACACCATAAACACGTATAGGCACAGAGACTTCGAATGTCTCCGCGACTAGTCGTTCTTTTGCGATCCTCACAACACCTCTTTCATCTCTTCCAACTTCTTCCAACAGATCATTTTCTCTTGCTTCTGCCAACGCAGACTCTTCTTCCGTGCCATTGGTCTCACTCTCTTCGATGGCCAGTCCACTAGCTACCTTTGGTCGTACTCGGGAGGTCACAAACTCGACTCTTACTCTCCAGTCCAACTGGACACCTGTAGTCTCAAATGTAGGTGTGGCTGTGGTAGGGATTTCAAGTCTGAAAGACACCTTCCGAGCGAAAAGCACGTTCTCACTGACATGTGCATGGGTCTTCCTTGTTGCTCGCTGGACGGAAGATGATGATCGCAGTGCCAGACTCGGATCCACACGTTCAGTCGTTTCTAGCCAGACGTTGATTCCGTAACTAGGGATCTGGTCTGTCACTGATTCGATCTCTGGTGTTGTCTGGGTAAAGTCGATGATACCCGTGATAATCTCGCCCAAGCGGTAGGCCGGTCGTACGATCGTTATTATGGCGACGAGCTGACCACCACGAGCGATCGTAAAGCGATTGCTTGATTGGGTTATATGGTCTGACGATCCCGAAGAGATATTTGACCTCAGGATAGCCATATCTATCGCTTCTTTCATGCTATTTGGTGTTATGTCTTCGAGCGAAGATCTACGCCGCGACGGCTTTTCAGCAGTCGGCGAGAGTAGTGCACCAGATTCAGAGTGAGGATGTGCTAACAGCTGATTCGTGTATGACAGAAAGTCTTCCAACAGGGAAGACGACCCTCTTCGTTCTGATGGCGACTTTGCTGAAGGGAATTGTGGCTTTGATCCACTTATAGCAATACTTTGGCTTCTAGCCTTGTCACTCAGTAATACGTAAGGTGACATCAAGTCATGGCCCAGAGTTTCTCCCCGAGCTAAGAACGTCAGCATAATAACGGAGATAGAGGTAAAGACAACTTACTATTAACACTGCCAAGCACACGGAAGGGAATCTCTATGTGCTTGACCTGCTGTTTGCCCCCAGGCCTTTGAATGCCTAGAGTCAGATGATACTGCACTTTGATAGCTCGTCCTTTGTGAGAGGGTGGCAGTCCTCGTGGTAGGCGAAAGCGATATGAATAGCTCTTGGTCTCGCCTGGAGCAAGCCGAAGATCGACGAAGAGGATAGATTGAGGTGTGCTGAGCAGTGGGATGGTTTTTGAGCTTGCAACACTTCGCATCTCCTTGATACTGCTCATTTCACCACCACCCAGGAGACCACCTAGACTTTCGCCTATGTTGCTCCAACCAAAGCCGAACATACGACTCTCTCGCTTTGACTTTTCGACGCCTACGACACCACCACCGCCTTGACCGCCCACAACACCTTTTCTCTTGACGTCCTCAAAAGGGGCTTGGTTGACTAGTGAGCCATCAAGAATGAAAGAACCCATGGTCTGAATGTATCCCATCATTAAGGTTTCTGGCTCTTTGCTTCTAGGCATGCTAGTTGGTGCAACTTGGTGATTGCGTCCGTTGATTGGTTTGGGAAGGATCCGGCTGGGCGGTGGTAGAGCCGCGTCTGAAGAGACAGTCTCGGATGAGTGATTTGTAAGTGAATAGAAGTCGCTGCTTGTGCGAGGAGTGTCGTTGGCACCAGACTCGGATATGATGCGTGAGAGCGGGTTCGCATGCGAGGGCGATACATCTGGAAGCTTCGGAGAGGGGAGATGAGGAGGTCGTTGATGTGGAGCAGGACTTCGTGGAGGGAATTGAAACTCGGGCATAGGAGAGCGGCCGAGCGCGGGAGAGGCCCTTCGTGAAGCACCAGGAGATTCGAGAGGAAAGGAGAACTCGGGAGGAGGAAAAGAGGCAGATGAAGCGGATGGGTATCGCGAAGGCGGAGGCATGATGTTGGAGGCAGAAGGAGGTCTCTGAGGAGAGTTATTTGCTGCAGAAGGATGTTGAGCAGTGGTAGGCGAAGGGAAATTGAAAGCAGGAGTGCCGGGGGCAGTACGGATGCCCGAAGTACGACGGGTCAAGGGCGGGTGGTGGTCTTGTAGCGGCGATGGGTTTCGATACGAGCTGAAAGACAAGGATGGAGCCTGGTACGAAGGTGTGCGCGATAAGACCTGCATACTGGCCGAACGACCATGGCCACGAGCAGGAGGACGACGCGAGTTCATGGAATTGGTCGTGGCAGCTTTGTCGCTGCCCATGGACATGATCGACAGAGAGCGGCCATGAGTCTGGACATGGCGCGCACTTGTCGAAGTGGTATTGCTGGCAGCATGGCTGGGCACTCTAGCATGGGCGCTCGTTGGCGGAGGATAGACGGTCAAGGAGAGAGTAGGTCGATGTGACGGCGTCCTCGAGCCGGCGACCGAGGGAGCGACAGAGGGAGCAGTCGATAGCTGCTGGGTCGAGTGTGTTACGGTGCGCTGTCTTTGGGCAGGTTTGTGACGGGAGGTCGTCGTCTTGTCGTCAGGAGCTTGCTGGTCGTCGTCGTCGTCGCAGGTGTTTTTGAAGCTGATGATGCATTCAATCTCCTCGCCAGCAAAGACGCTGCTCTCCTTCCACTGCACATAGGCGCGCACGTTGCTCCGGGTCGCCATGCTTCATGTTGCTGCGCTGTCTACTATAACTCCCATCTGTTGATCTTGGTCTTTGTTTTAATTATGCTTCATCGTGACATGTTGATCATCTCTCCACATTCAACATGTCGACCCCTTATCTCCGTCTCTTCTCCGCATTCATATTAAACTTGACACCAGCCGAGTATATTGACTGGGTTTTGTATCATTTTGACCGCTAGAGAAATGACCTTCATATTGCCTATCACAGTCTTGTACACCAGTCTCTCCCATGCGCCACTTGCCATCCGCACAACCCTGTTTCGACTGCC
Organism: Aureobasidium melanogenum CBS 110374; assembly: GCF_000721775.1. Classification (NCBI taxonomy): domain Eukaryota; kingdom Fungi; phylum Ascomycota; class Dothideomycetes; order Dothideales; family Saccotheciaceae; genus Aureobasidium; species Aureobasidium melanogenum. Next base: position 351,330 of record NW_024470071.1, read on the forward strand.
ATACCTAAGAAGCCTGCGATACAAATTCCACCCGAGTCTGACACTGACGTTGCACCAAGACTGAATTCTCTGTCGTGCTCTGCTACTTCCTCTCCAATTCTGCGGAATGTGCTTACATAGACGATTCCTCCGAGCAATCCTTCCCAGAATGTGATTGCAAACACGAACCATATGTTGGGTAGAAAGGGGAACATGGCGTGAACTGCCAGGATCACCAGATTAAGACACTGCAGAAGCGAAGGGAGGTACAGCGCATGGATCCGAACGAATGGCAACGAAGATCGCGATATGAAAACGCCTAGTTGATAGATGGCATTGTAGGTTGGGTAAAAGGAGCGATAATGTTCGAAGGGTGTCTGGTCAAGGGGAAACAGCAGTGTAGGCGCCACACCTTGGTTGATGGTATACTCGGCCACATATACAAGGAGCAAAGGCAGCATGCTAAGAAGGGAGTAACAGTCTTCAGCTTACCGTTTTTTATGACTCCTACTGGATGGATATGACTTACTATGGGAAAAAGAGACTCCTGGCTCGCAAGAAATTAGTTTTGAGGTTGCGCCATGTCTCGTTGGGTTGAGATCCCTGGCTGAGTTTGGGAGAAGGAGGCAGACGATTCTCATCGACGGCGTCATTCAAAAGTGACTCGGTGTCGGGGTCTACATCGTCCTGGGCCGCTGCGATATACGAGTGACTTTCGGGCTTGGCTGGCAGTAGAATGAAGAAGCTGAACAACATGATGACAGGTAGGAAGGAAAAGACGAGCAAGCTAGTCCGAACGCTGAGGCCTATGGCAGTGGTAGCCAAGACGTATGCACCAGAGCCGATCAAGCCTGCACCGCCAGTTCCTGAGCCCCAAGCAGCCAGACTGAAAGGTCCGTAGAAGTGGGTAAGACCTAGGAAGCTGAGTTCACCTCCTCCGCTGCTTATGGAAGCCAGTATCACTCCTAGCATCTTGAAAGAGATAGAGCCATTGTTCGCGTTGGGGTCGGTCGAAGATGGACTCAAAGCAACAAGCAACATGCCACATGAAGAGAGGGCGACGAATGCTAGGATGCGCAAGTTGTAGGGGACAAGATGGATGTAGTAGGGAGCGGTCAGCTTGACCAGGAAAGAGGGGACGACATCGAAGAGCAAGACGAGCGACTTTGGCACAGCGGGACCGACGAGATCAAGTGCACTGGACAGAATTATCACATATAGGACATTGTTGATGAGGCCTGGTTGATAGTGTCAGCAGGATCATGCAAGGTACAGAAGTGTGTACAGGGTGCAGGTTGAATCAGGGGGTGCGACGGATGCTCACCGAACAACCAGAATGAGCCAACGACACGTTTGTCGACGCCCTCAAACATGGTCGCCAGTCTTTGGCGAAATAGAGCCCAGGACGATGAAGGAGCACCTGGCAGAGGGAGCATGTTCCGACAGGCAGGGATGGAGTGTGTTATGACAGCACGTTATGCGGTGTGGATACGTTAGTTTTGTGGTGACGCAAAGAAGTTTAGTTTTGAGTAGCGGCGGGCCCGGGAGCCCTTGGGCTAAAGCAAGCAAGCGTCGCGACCAGGGAAGGACCAGTGTGCGTCGAGCGAGATGGCTGTCCTTGACCTCTTCTTCCTCTGACCTTTGTCCTCTGTCCACTGCTCTGAATTCTTTCTTGGACTTGGCTCGTTCCTCAACTCTGAAACCCGCCCGTGCCAGCATGCGCAAGCCCTGCAGCTGCCCATGGTAATCCCCTCTCAGTCCACCCTCGCCCAAATGTCTTGAACTATTCTAACACTCAGTTCCCGTGTCAAGATGGATAATCGACTGCCACAACCCTCGACTCAGCCCTTTGCGGCCACCCATTCTGCCGCTTCGCAACCCTCGTCGACGTCGCATACTCCTCAACATAGCCAAACGGCGCAACCACCAGTCCAGATACCTTTCTCGGATCCCTTCCACACGCGCGACCCATTCATGCCCTCGTCTGCCCAGCACAGCAGACGCGACAGCTATAGCATTGCTCCCGCGACCCCTGCCATGGGCGCACCTTACGAAAGAGCTTGGAGCACACAGCCACAACCCCCAGGTACGAACATCAAGAGCAGCGCGTGTCGCAGGGCTGCTGCTGCTGTCTGAATCGCAGGGTTCAAGCAGCACCAGCAGCCACGAGACCGTGCTCTCCAAACCCGCCGATCGCTCCGGGAAGCCCAAACTTTAATCAGATTTTCTAACCACCCCGGATTTTAGCTCACACTCAGCACCCCCAAACAGCTCAACACCACCAACTCTCTCAAGCATCCCATACCAATCCGCCTCAGAGCTCCTCCTCGTCAGCCTCCGCTTCGGCTCCTACCACTACTCACATGTCAAGTGGTCCGTTCCCCTACGACTCTGCTCGACGTCGCTCCGTAGGCAGCGAGCGCTATCCTGGAGGCATGTGCCGTCATGGCGTCCGCCGTCAAGCTTGTCGCGAAGAACATGAGCTGACTTTGTTGTAGCGCCGCTCGATCCTCGACCACCGCCGCCTCTTTCTTATTCCTCCCGCAATATGCCGCCGCCTTCGCCCACTTCCGGTCCAAGCAGCTCTGCATTCTCCATGCCTGCGCCGCGTCATACTCCCTCTGCATCGCCCTACGTTGGCTCAAGAGAGCTGCCTCCCTTCAACTCGAGACCTGGCGCAACCATGTCCATCTCGTCTCTGATCGGTGGTGACTCTTCGCGCCATGGTAACCACTCGCCAAAGACTGTTGCGACTGCCCCATCGCCGCCTATGAAGCCTATACATCCCTCGTCCCCGCAGAGAGCTCGCTCGGCCAGCACAAGAGCTCCGAATGGCCACTTCCCGCGACCACACAGTCCTACTAGTATTTTGCAAGCCCAAAGGCAGTCAGATTCCATGTCTCAGCCATTCAATCAATCTGGCCCTCATCAGCCTCCACACATGTCTCAACACAACGCTGCTCCAGGCTTCCGTCCCTTCCAATCATCTCCACCATCCGCTCAACATGAGGAACATCAACCATACCCCGGTCATGCGCCTTCACGTCCAAACAGTCAACCCATGCATGCTCACCTCGATCAAGAACTACGGAATCGACAAGATATGCACGACCGACCTCCGCCACGTCATCCTTCTGCATTCCCACCATACGTCGATCACATGGGCAGACCTGGCCCTTCTTCACAGCCACCTTCAAGACCTGACCCCGACCGACAGGAGCTGAACGGAAATGGTCATCACCAAGGCCCTCATACTATGTCGCACACTGCCCGCTCTACGCCTGCACCCCCGCCTCCACCTCAGTCATACGGTCGCCTCAATTTTGGTTCTGCGCGAGAAGATTATCCTGGATTGTTCCGTCCTGCAGTACAAGCGCCGAGCAGGGAAGAGATGGAACAACGTGGTCCACATAATGAGAGGCCTGACTACCGATACACGCCCGCCATGAATGGCATGGACGATAGGCAGAGGCCAAATGCCGCACATTACGCCATGTATGGTCCACCAGGTTATGAAGCGAGAGAGGGAGATGAACATCCGTTGCAACGAGCCTTCCTGGGTGTTGCATCAGAAATGAGGCACAAGAATGGACGTGCATCGCCGCTGCCACAGGCAGTCCATGGAGCACAGCCAAGGCATACCGGTCCTGGAGCAGATCCTGGCGTCAAAAGTGAGTTTGGTCGAATGTTTTCCGGTCTCGGCAGTGGTGTTGGTAGTAATACTCCCACAGCCGGCATCGCAACCCCTTCACGCGGCAGTCCAGCTAGGCAGGCCGATGCCAACGACGAAACCGACAGCAGAAAGGCAAGAAGCAGATTGAGAGAAGATACCCGAGAGGACAGCGACAGTGTCGATGGTAGAAACACTCCTACTGCCAGCCAGAGGGGTAGTAAGCGACCAAAGACGACACATGCACAACCTCATCATCACCATCATCATGCCCATGCCCATCAGTGAGTGTTTCAAATCCCTTTCTTGATGACCACGCTGATGCTGACAAGACTTTCTAGCCATCACCACCATCATCACGGCTTGCCAGAGGAGCAAATGGCCCACGCCTCTGCTCCCTTCCATCCTCTCCGCTACCCGTCTAACGCCAGTACTCCACAACAACCTGGATCTGCTGCTCCACCTCCTCCTCATCACCACCACCATCACCATCATCACGCCGTTCATGCCCACGCTCCTCATCACCACCACCACAACGTGAGACCTCCGCCTATGCCTTCAGCACGCAAACCCCAAACTACTATCTCTAATCAGGAGTTGTTGGCATCTGTCTCAACTCTGCCGCGAAAACACCTTGGAAGTCAAGTCTACTCCACCAAGCTCAGTCTGCCTCCCAGGGAGTCCACACCCCTTGATTTCAAGTATCACTTCAAGAGCTCTGTCAAACCGATCCCACGCTTCGAAGACAAGGCAAACTGCACCTTCACCGTTCGCGTTCCACGCGCCTACCTTGGTGCCTCCAGCGCTGCCGAAGAAGATAGTAGTACCATTGCCGGTGGTCTAGAAGAAATTTGTAAGACGCGCGCAGTCTGGGGCTCTGATGTCTACTCTGACGACTCTGACCCCATCGCTGCCGCTGTCCACTCCGGCTGGATCCGTGGTGACTTTGGCGAATACAACGAAGATCTTCGCGAGCTGTTTAAGGAAGGGCAAGAAGATGCTTCGGAAACTCCAGATTTGAACAAAGTATACACAGAGAAGCCCGCGAGGCCTCTGCGTGCGCCACAAAAGGCTGACTTGCACATCACGCTACTCATTCTGCCAGCGCTGGCCTATTACACGGCCTCGACTCAGAACTTCCTGCGCTCTCGGGACTGGGGATCTGACCACGACGGTGTCAGCTATATGATACACTCGATCGAGTTTGTCGAGGAGAGTTCGACCAACAGATTTGTTGAGCGCAGTGCAGCTGCCAAACATCAGCGTATCAAGGATGATCTTGCTCGTAGAAAGGAAGCAGCAGAGAGTCTGCTTGGATTGTTGCAGGGCCCGAGAAGGAACATGACGCCTGCGAGCTCGAATGTCTCTGTCGGTGCTTAGAATGAGTGTAGTAGTCTTATGATCAAAAGTAATAACGTTTTTCTTCTACTCTAAAAGCTATCTTTGTCATGTCTTTAGTGTGCTGTCATATCATCGAGAGGTCTACTAGCAGCGAGACTGATTTAGCTATTTGTAGTTAGCGCTGGGACCAGAATTCACGTGCGCAGGCTCCCTGGCAGCGGAAGGAGCAATCTGACGAGCCGTGTATATAGAAATGGTAGACCGTCTTCCACCGAATCAGCGTCTGTGATGAGACACATCGGATGTGAAATAATCATATCGAAGAATCCAGGATCAAAGACTGGCCCCAGTCTGCTCGAGTGGATGTCCTCGACACAATCGACCTCCTTAATATGCAACACAAACATGTCCATTCCGCTCAAGACACGAGCGTTGAGCATCAAGATGCTAGATCTAGCTGCAGCTCCAAATCAGTAGTACACGTAGAGAGATGGCAATGATCTATGGAGGCCGTGGAGCTTGTAGCATCATGGAGCATGTATAACCATTGCTGGGTTGTGGAAAAGCGTCAAGGCTTGACCTTGAGCCGCATAGTCTAAACTCATGTTTTGAGAGTTTCGAGTGTATATGCTAGAAATGTGCTTTGATTGTGCAGGAGGTTGGTCGCAGAAGCGGAGGGTAAAACAGCATGGCTGCAGTGTAGCGGCATCTCATTGAACACCAAGGAGAAATTTGACCCAAAAGTCCCGCGGGGGTCATCGTATCCAAGGAAAAGCATAGATGATGAGAAACGACTTTGTGCTATACAAGGTATGCTGGCTCGGGACCAAGGAAGAGACTGGACCTGTCAAAAGTCAGTCGTAGCTGCGGAGTGCCATATCGAATTCATGATTGGCAAGTGTGGGCATTGACACAGTTCACAAATCCAAAGAGACGGAACAGATGTTTCTCAGTGTCAAATGTGGCATTAAAATTTCTACATAAGGGAGGCACAAAAGAAAGGGAGGAGAGAATGATTATATTCATCATTCCTTTGCCAGCTTAAGTAACAGCATTCTGCTCTCCTCCCCAAACAACTGGACCCAGGACCTTGGTTTGCCAACACCGACCTCTGAATCCAAATTTCAATTCTTCCTCCAACAAGAAAACGCCTCCCATAAAACACCAAAAGAATAGCCGCAGAGGCGGTTGCATTGGCAAAAGCGAACCTCTGCAATGCAAGCGACTTATGAAAACCAACCCAATATCGAGACGACAAGGATATTGCTTTTCTAAAGGACAGCCGCACTCAAGCCATAATATATCAAAATGAAGTTGCAATTGAGACACAAAGTCCCATGCAATCATTAACGCTCGTTACCAGTCAGCAAAAACTGCGTCCAGTCCTCCTCGTTTTTCCCACAAAGTAAATCGGTCTAGGGGGTATTCGCGGGAGTGTCTGGAGCAGGCGAATGAGCGCCATACCCCATATGTCCGGTCCATTATCCGGTTTCCAATGAAAAGTTGCTGCAACGCAAACACAGTGCTTCGATGGGTGGGCGATGATCTGGGTTCTCTCTTTTCCGAGAGATGTCTCCTGGGTGTACGCATGTGTGAGAGTTGTATTCCAGGCATCTCGTGTTGGCGTCTTTTGAGAATTGTGCTTCATCTCGTTTGGCGGTCCAGGCAAAGAGCCACAATGACGGGCAAACGAGCACCAAAGGGCAAGGCCAAAAGAAACGGCAAGACGAGGACAAGAAGGCAAGTCCAGACGTTGCGTAAGCAGCGAGAAGAGATGTCGCAGAACAAAGAAAAGAAGCGAGAAAAACATCCCCACACAGCGGTATCTGAGAGGGCAGCGGATGTTTGGAATCGTCGGTAGAGGGGCGGGAGGGATGGGGCTTCGAGTACCGGAACATTACCCCTGTCGAAACTACGACTCTCATCCTTTGAATGTCTCTTCCTTCTCTACCAGCCTTCAGCTCAACTGCCAAATGCATGGGCTGGCGAAGCACCAATACAAAAGGGAGGGCGAGGCATGGGAGGAGTGGCATAAGCACTACCGGAGGAGACGGATGTGAGGAATTTCGACAACGCAAAAGTCGAGCGCGCCAAAGCTGCAGCTCGAGACATACATCAAGAGAGAGCACAACACAGTGGCGACTCCGATCAATAAAAACAATGAATTTTTTTCTTGTTAACATCAGTTTGTAACGTGCACCGACCAGTCCGAAAACTGATCATCACGCTTCTTTTTCTCCTGCGGAGGAGCGGCATCTACTTGGTTAGACCAAGAATAAGAGCAGCATCAACTCGGGAGGAGAGAAAGAATGAGACTCTGGAACACCAAACCAGGTCTGAGCATATTTAAAGTCTCCCTATATGCAGGTGTCGACAACACCCGTAGCACACGGGTGACTCAGAAGAACTCACGCGGCCAATGGAGTTCAAAAGGTCATATGTGAGCCGATAGCAAGCTATCACCGGGCATGATCGGCGAATGGATCTTGTGGTTGCAAATGAGTGTTACTCCTTTGCGGGCTGGATGGAGAGTTGTCTACGGGAGATGCAACTTCTGCAAAGTTGCCATGACTGCTGGCACGAATGTGTGTAGGTCGACGTGTTGCAGCTTCGACATTTTGGGAGCCAACGAACCCAACCTTTTCGCTCGGACTGAAGCCAGAGCTCAAGATAGGAGACGTGACGCCCGGATAGTCGGAAAGTTGGAATTTGCGAGGCGAAAGGGTGTATGATTGGCCATTGAAACGATTTGCTGAATTGTCACTGGTGTCGACGGTCGTAGCACTGGTTGCTTGTTCGTAGGTAGGCACTCGCGAGGAGATCGAAGAACTTCTGCGAGAGAAGCTAGTGCGTGATGCATGTGTCGCAGAGAAGCTCTGTGGCGGCATGCTCTTGAGCTCTTTAGGATACTGATCGGCTGGAGCTGTTTCATTGCCAGCATGAGCTAACATGTAACCAGCTCTGATAAGTCCGACGAGCACGATCAGCAAGTAAATGATTAGCACGCAAGTTGAGATGATAGCTTCTTGCCTCACAGCCTTTTCCAGTGAACGAACAACAAAAAGGACAGCTGAAGAGATTTGGCCGCCAGCATCAATGGTGTCTGGTTCAGACAGCATCGAGCTGTTTCCTGATGAGGTATCGTTGATCTTTTCCATGGTTCCGAGAGAGAAAGTGTCGTTGTTGACCATTGGGAAGTCAACATGAGCATGATCACTGACCCAAGTCAAGGCTTTCTGTATGCCTTCAATCTTGAGCGTGATCAGACAGTTCACAACTTCTTGAACGGGATCTTCCAGGACCGTACCACCAAAAGTGGCATTGATCGCGTCATTCATCCCATCGACGAAAAGGTTGAGAGTGTTGTTGACTGCTCCAGTTGTGGTATTGACCCAGCCAAAGATGTCTTCATTGATTTTGGTGTTGGTCACGTTGATGACATGATTGGTATCAACAGCCCATGCAAGAGAAGCATTGTTGAGTGCCCATTGCACCTTATCAGCGAAGGCATCCACTTGCTCGGTAAGCTCTGGGACCTCTTTTTTGATCGTCTGAAGTAGGATATATTGGCAGAGACAACCAAGAAGTCCGGCAATTGCAAGAGAAAGAACGAACAACGCAGGTGTTGTTGTGGCATAGGCGACTGTCCATCTCACAAGTGTCCGTGCACGGGTCGATGAGAAGTGGTTCGAAACTTTGACACCAAAATCGGCTGTGTACGGACGCGAGACGACGTAGACAGCATCCATAGGGTCGTTTATATGTTTGATAGCTCTTGCTCGTTGTTCTTGTAAACGCCAGCGACGAACCTCTCGGTAAGCCATGGGAACGCAGGCAAGGATTGCAGCAATGATGAGGACAGAAAGGAAAATCTTCTTTGCTAGCGTAATCACATCTGCGAGGTCATCAAAGAAGTCGTTGATGCCGTGATTGTCAGAGCAGAATGTGAGTTTCTCCTTTGGCGGAACATGAAACATTGATCGATTCATGGTATATCTGCCCATTGATTCATTGAGCAGTTTCTTGACCTCTTCAAAAGGGAAGCGAAGAGCTGTGTTTGTTGCATTGTGAACTTCAGCAAATGTCGGAATGGAGTCGTTCAATTTGTCTAGCCCTTGGTCGTATCCGGAGGGAAGTTGCAATGAGTCGAGTTTGGCGATTGATGAGTTCAAATTGATCTCAGGAATGTCGACATTCTTTCCAGAGAAAAAGCTGCCGACATCTTCAATCGCACCAGTAAATTTGTTCATGGCCTTCTGGAAGTCATTGACAGCATCACCAAGTTCGGTACCTACGTCTTTGGCGGTGGAATTCAAGAAGTTTCCAACATCCTCAGCAACATCAATGGCAACGTGTAGGCTACCACCAACAGCGAAGGTGAAAAGACAGATGTAGGTCGAGGTGAGAAGGTTGACGTAGAACACAAAAACCTCCTCAAGTACAGTGACGCTGAGCAGAAGCATTGACATCAACCCGTTAATGGCCTTCTCGATTCCTGATGCGGTGAGTTCGTTCACGCCAGACGACATGTAGTAAGGCATGCTCGCCATGGCGCTTCCGACATTTTCCACGCCAGTACAAGCAGAGAGTGCTTCTCTTTTTGCGGAAGTCAGGTTCGTATTCACACTTCCAATAGCGAGTAGTGCCCGTATCAGGACGAGAAGAATGAGAATTGTCCAGCGGTTGATCCAAACCTGCGAGAGCCTAGCTCGAAGACCAAGGTATGGTGTTAGGTATGATGGTTGATCGGAGGACGGTCGTGGTACATCTTGCGTAGCGTAGTAGTTCCGCATCTCATGGTCGCCAGCGGATAGAGAAGGAGGCGCAGCCGGAAAAGCATGCTGTTGATTCTCTGCGGAGGACATGGTTGAGGAAATGGAGTGTGATTATCTGACCAGCAGGATAGGCGTTAGTGGAAGTCGAGAGCACGGAGAGTGCGACGCAATGATCCGAGTTTGAGCTGCCAAAAAGTTTGTATGTAAAGCACAATCAATAGCGATTGTCTGCAGAAGTGAAGGTATGAGAATGAAAGGAAGACAATAGCGAAGTCGATTGCGGAGCGTACGAGAATAAAGACAATAGCTGTTTTTGAATGACAACAAAGAAATACATGCATTGGCTTACCTGGTTGACGGCCATGGCCCAGTCGTGCAGCCACAGACCTCGCTGTCTGAGACTTAGAGCAAGGCTCCAAGTCAGAAGATTCACGCGCCATTCCACTCAAACCAGTCTCTATTCTGGGATATGGGAATTGTTTCCTGCCAGAGCGCTGTTTCTATTAGCGCCCTGTAAAGGAAAAGTTGACGGATTCGTAAAGCTGCAAGTCGGGTCTTTGATCGGGCGGTTAGAGTAACGCGCATGCGCGAACAAAGAACCACCCGACCCAAAGCCCTCATGTTCTGTCTGCTTCAGAACGCCGGGGCGCGATCAGCAGATAGAACATGTTGCCCAGTTGTCGTTAGCAGGGCGATTCCGTATCTCGCCCTGGGAGACTCCTCGTCTACGCACGACGGCGAGTTTTGAGACGAGAAGCCCGAAGAAAAAACATGAGCGCCTCGCTGCCGCTTTATCGAAACACACGCTGACGTAGCAGCCACACCGATTTGTGTGGCTAGACAAGGGCAAGCCTGCTTGTACGCCACATGTTGACGCACGTGCCAACCAGCTCGACTTCATCAAATCTCATGGAAGCTTGCTCCTTGACGACGGTCCCCTCGACATGCACGTCTTGTTCAACATTCAAGCATCCCATGGAGAGGCTACATCGTACTGAATTCCCATGTGGATTATCCGGATACGAAATAATCACCACGATTGTCCACGAACCACGTCCTTGCGATCGGCCTAGGGTCAACGATGTACTTTTTCTTTCGAACTTGCGAACCGGACAGAACGAATGTCAAGTCGCAGAGTATCGTTCAACCGACTGCTCAGCTTACTGGCACTGCTTCTTTCCGTTATCACGAACCTCCTTTACTCTCTACGAGGTCTGTATACTTCTCCCGAGCTCCCACTTCGCGAACTGTGCTATCATGCTTGGTCAAAATACACGAGGATATTCGGTCAGTTGCACGCAGACCCGGGATCTGAATTTTCCTGCGTCTACTTGGTAACCTCTGTACGGTAAATCAAGATTCACGTGATGCAAAAGTGTAAGGTCAGTGAGGGTAAAGCGATGATAAAGTGAACAAAAAGTACCGTCTCAGTGACGGCTATGTGAAGGGAATGTGGGAGATCAGTAAACATCTGGCTTTGATTGAACAATCAGGTAGGTGGGTGAGCGAACAATAGACCCTGCCACATGCAAATCTAATCGCTGCCTGGCTGTTGCTGCCTCAGGCAATGTCCTTCAGACCCGCGTTCGACTCCTGATCGGACCTTTCCTTTTACACCAACATCCATTATGCATTCATCGACCAAGAAGTGGAAAGCGCCCCGGGTCAAGGCTCGCGAAGAAGGCCAACGCAGACTCAAAGGCAGAAAGCATCTCTGCCCTGAGTCACCTTTCTTTACAGAACATTTCAACTTTCAGCAGCAAGAGACAATCATGCTCAAGGAGAAAGAGATGTACCTTGAGAGGCATGTGCCCATTACCATTCCAGTTAGGCCTTTTGGTGGGAAGATCTTTGCCCCGTTGGTGCTTGAAATCTTTAATGAAGATTTTCAGTACAGCGACTCGACATCCATGGAGGGAAAGTTCTTGCAGACCTCATGCAGCCCAGTGCTTTGTATGGCCACCGTCTGGCAGGAGGATTTCGAGCAGAACAAGTTCTTTGTCTACCCTGCTAATGCCCATGCTACTTCGGTCGTCGCTCTCTTCCCCAGTATCCAGGAGCTCAAATTCGAAGGCAACGACAGAATCGCCAGTAGCATCGTTCATCGCCGTTTCTTACCTTTTCCTCGTCATCCTTGCAACCAAACCGTGAACTGGACCGTGCGACCATACCTGAAGCCTCACAGCTTTGACGAAATCATGGAGAGTCACGCACCCACCGAGGAAGAAATCTTGACATTTGACTGGGAGATTGGTCTTCCCAACGACGAAGATCTTCAGATTGGTCTTCCAATGTCATTCAACAAAGAGAATGGTGATTCTGGAAGCAAAGATAGATTCAGCAACGACCCTTACGATGGCGTCAAAGCTGATCGCTTACTTGGTCACGACCTCCTTGCAGCGCTCGATCCCCAAAACGTCTATTTCTGACAGATGTCGACTTCGAAAGCTCATCGCACACGAGCATTGGAGCAGTATCGATACCCCTGCATCATGATTGCGTCTCGTCAGATGTCAATCTGCATCAAAACCCTCACACTCACCTCCATCCTGGACATACAACACATCATCATTCTCATGTAGTCGTCTCGACATTTGACGAAACACCATGATTCTTTCACGACATTCCGATTCGTCATCAAGCTCAACTTTCACGACAACTACGACTCACAATCGACGATTTACGACTGACGACTTACGAATTCATGCCCTTGATATTACGGTTTCTCTTGTTGCACAACGCGATTCTCTCCATGCATTGGGTGCACGCTTCTAATGAGAAGCTCGCCCGTTCAATGCTCGAATGCGAGCAAGCTCTTGATGTTTTTCATTTTTCGCAACTCGTTCGCCTTCGCAAATCTTGCGTTCTGCGAGTTCGCTATCATTTCTGATCTCCGGTGCTCTACTGCTTCTCTGGCTGTGGGACGGAGAATGAAAATTTGTCTTCTTCATTTGCATATTTGATATCGAAATCCAATCCAACAGTCATGCTATTAATTATCTGTTTCTCATGAGTGATTTTATGTGTTTGTTGGCTTGCCCAGCCATTTACATCGCGGTCTCTTGTTGCGACTCGAATTCGTCTGATATGTCCAGGACACGCATAATCGACATGAACAATAAGATAAGTCTGTGGAAGGTTGCTTGGACAGGGTGCTACAAGCAGCAAGCTCGAGAAGACGACTTGTGGCATGTGAAACATACGTCATGGAAGCTCCACCCCCTCTCTTAAGATCTTCACATTCAATTAACCTTTCCTACCTTGATATCGATGCTCCAAACCATCTCCAGATCAATATGAGCATGTTTTCAAAACTCCCGTGGAGCTCGGGCGGCGAGCAACAGCAACAGCATGAAGAAGAACAATCCCTCACATCAGTGCTGCCGACACCGCAAGCACGCAGCGATCTCACCTTGCTGGTCGCCAACTGCACCGAAACCATGAGAAAAGGCATCACCGACACTTTCGACCTCAACCAGATTGGAAAGATGGAAGACATGATGTCGAAGCTCAAGGTCGACGAGAGTGCACAGAACTCCGATCCAGCAGCAACACCAGAAAAGACAGAGGAAGAGAAGAAACGAGCAGAGGAGAAGGCACAGAGAGAACAGGCAGAAAGAGAAAGGGAACTGAGTGGTCCCAAGATGCAAGAATTACAAAAGGCTGCACTACAACACTTTGACGACTGGCGTGATTCTGTACTGCTTCGTATCGGAGAAGTCGTCAACCAGCGTGAAGAGGCTGTCTCTCAAAAGAAGGAAGCACATGCACAAACACCGCGTGTTCCATCCAAGAAAGCGCCCGAACCTTCCAAGTACGATGAAGGTGTCAGCAAGGCACTCAAAGAGTTGTGTCCTCCCACAGAGACTCCGCTTGTGGAACTGGAAGAGGAGCATCGTGCTTTGATCCTACACTCAGTTCTGTTGCTGCTACTCAGTCTGGAACACTACTCTGCTCACTCGCGCGTGCTTTTGTTGCACTTGACCAGCAGCTTGAATCTGTCCATCGGCTTCCTGGCAGACGATGAAAGCAAGATCGCTCGCGGCTTGCTGTCTGCCGCCGAGATGAAGGCTGATGATGAAACCAAAAAAAAGCAGGAAGACAACAAGGAGTCTAGAAAGTGGAAAGTCGGGCTGGCATCTGTAGCTGGTGCAGCTTTGATTGGAGTTACTGGTGGTTTGGCAGCGCCACTGGTCGCTGCTGGTATTGGTTCTGTCATGGGCGGTCTCGGTAAGTCTTTTGTATCGTATCTACAGCTTGTCTTATTGACCATCATTCAGGTCTCGGAGCTACCGCTGCGGCAGGCTACCTCGGCACTCTTGCCAGCAGCTCCATCATCGTTGGTGGTCTCTTTGGTGCCTATGGCGGTCGTATGACTGGACAAATGATGGACCAATATGCCAAAGAGGTCGAGGACTTCTCTTTTGTTCCCGTCCGTACCTATCACAAACCTCGCAAGATCGAAAAAGAATATCGTCGTCTTCGTGTCGCCATTGGTATTTCTGGCTGGCTGACAGAGAAAGACGAGGTCGTTGAACCGTGGAAGGTCATTGGACCAGAGATGGAAGCCTTTGCCCTACGTTTCGAACTACAGGCTCTACTCAATCTTGGAAACTCTCTCACGACCATGATTCGCTCAGCAGCCTGGGGATATGCAAAGAGCGAGATCATCAAACGTACAGTCTTTGCTTCTCTTACCGCAGCACTCTGGCCACTGGGTCTTCTCAAGGTTAGCAGAATCATTGACAACCCTTTCAGCGTGGCCAAGTCTCGCGCAGACAAGGCAGGAGAAGTCCTCGCTGATGCTCTCATCAATCGCGCACAAGGTGAACGTCCAGTGACACTTATCGGCTATTCTCTCGGCGCTCGTGTCATCTTCACCTGTCTGAAGTCACTGGCTGCAAGGAAAGCATTTGGTCTCGTCGAGAATGTTGTCTTGCTTGGTGCACCCACTCCCTCTACTGCGGCCGACTGGCGTCTCATTCGCGCTGTGACCACAGGAAGGGTTGTTAATGTCTACTCGACCTCCGACTATATTCTCGGCTTCCTCTATCGCTCATCAAGCATTCAGTACGGTGTCGCCGGTCTTGAACCAGTTTCTTACGTCCCCGGCGTCCAGAACGTCGATGTCACAGATCTTATTGCTGGAAACCACACTTCCTACCGCTACCTTTGTGGCCGCATCCTCCGTAAGATTGGCTTTGAGGATGTCGACCTCGCAGCTGTTGAGCAAGAGGAGAAGGCACTTGAACAAGCCACCGAGGCAGAAGAAGAGGAACGCAAGCAGAATGAAGCCAGCACCAAAGAAGGTGCAACTACAGAGGCAGAAGTCAAGGAGATGGAGAGTGAGGTGCAGAAGAAGAATGAGGCCTCTATGATGGATTGGGCGACTGAAAAGTTCAGGGCTGGTGGTGCTTCGGCGACAAGCGCAGCAAGCCAGGCAAAAGAGTGGGTCCAGAGGAATGTCAATCCAAGAAGTGGAGGCCAGAACGCAAGTAACGATGTCGGTGGCGCGGCTGGAGCGGTTGGAAGCAGTTTAATCTGAAACCAATTCTTCGTAGGATCTGGTATTGAAGCGATTCTTGCTCTGGAAACCCACGGGAATACCGAGACAGGCAGTTAGCACTTGACACTTGACAGGCGATGTCTTGATGTCTGTCACATTGAATGTGACGCCTCTTCTTGAATGACGAGCACTGTTTTTTCACATCTCAGCGCTGTTTTCTGAGAAATTGTGTAATCTCTATACCCACACTTGAGCACCTGTCAAGATCACGCCCATTCTCAAAGCCACAACTGCTAACCACTCCATATAAGCCCCCGAACTAGTGAATATACAGGTGTCACATCCAATGTGACAGAGCCTGATGATTAGTTGTGGACGAGGCGAACAGGTTGTACCGTGTCTGAACCGTGAACAGCATCATTGACCTATATGGCATCAGAGCCACTTGGTATGCCAGAATAGACTCAAGGTGCGTCTGACATTGACCATGTTTGTGGTGCAAGGTGGAAAAAAATTCTTTGGGAGCCGATCTTTGAGATTTGGAACTAATTTACAATGATGACCTCTTCTGACGCATGCTCTCCTTGGTGGTAGTACCCTGAGTGTTGCCTTGCTTCTCGTCTCCAGTCAAAGACAACGACTGAAACCAGAATGTATGTAACGATCCCACTTTCGGCGCTTTAATTGACCTTATTTTCTTTTCCAGAGTTCTCCTCCTCTTGAGCAGCCTGAATCTTTGCGCCGAACAGACAGTGCTTGACGTGGTCGTCGATCTTGTCTCTCACTGCGACACGCAGGTCATGATCGTGGTTGTACCTACAGGCAGCAGCATGCTTGCAGCGGCGATCCTTCAAGAACGTACGGCATGATACGAGAATGTCGTGAGAGTATGGGCAAGATTCCTTGGAACATCCAACCGGGTTACTGTTGCGATGGCAGACCTTCTTCAGTGTACAGTCTTCACCAAGAGGACAAGCTCGGCCGGAGTAGGTCAAACTGTATGGGCAGTACTCGAGTAGGGACTTGACGTGTTCCAGATCTACAGAGACGAAGTCTGTACTTTCAGGATCCGGAAAATGATGGAATATCATCGAGAAATTGTTTTGTTGGTCGTCGTCTTCGTCATCTGATGAGTGCTCTTCTTCCTCGTCGTCAATGCCCAAGTGCGCCCTGTCATCGGGTCCTTCAATAAGGAGTCTCCTGCTGCGCGTAGTGGGTCGCAACATGATCGAAGGAACAAATCTAGATGAGCGACGACCATCTCTTCTGAACTTGTTGACTCGAGGCGCAGCCGTTGACTCAGCTGGGGTTTTGTTGGATTCGAGAGGGACTGAAGTAGTGACATGAACCTTGTTGATGACGGGCTGAGTCACTGGCGAAGTAGCAGCGCTGAGGTTGACTTTAAGGACTTTATCATCGTACAAGCTGTGTGATTGAGTGGAGTATGTCTCGGACACGACGACTGAATCACTGGTACTTAAGGAGGCGGTCTGCGGACACTCGTCGTCGTGCTGAACAGTGGAAGATTCATCCTTGCGACTATTTTCGTAGTGCTGGTGATGAACTGGAGCAGAAGAAGGCTCGTTGCGCTGCACGGCGTCATCAGAGTGGGCGAAGTTGGGAGCAGAAGAAGGCTTGGGAGTAGAGTTAGGCTCTTCGTGCTGCGAGGCACCACCAAACTTAGGAAGGTTGGAAGGAGGGCAAGGTGCGAAGCCATGCTGAGCGGCGTCATCCAATTGGGCGCAGCTGGAAAGTGAATTCGGGACGGCCAAGTTGTTGGATGAATGATCGAACTTGGAGACAACGTGGGTAGGTTGCATAGAAGCGCTGTGGCTAAGATCTTGAGGCGCACTGGCGCACTCGACTTGAAGAACGCGAACGATTAGGTCGTTGAAGAGCTGCTGTTGGTCGAGATCGAGACGCTGGAGGGAATCGCCATACACGTTGAGAGCGTGGATGGTGGCTGGACAGGCAGCCATAATGAGAGGATTCGGACTGGACGCGCAGTAGAGCGATGCGCAGAAGAGCCAAAGGGCAGGAAAGACAGAGAACTTGGATCTGGCGCAAAGTAGAACCGATGTGCTGAGCCAGGGAAGAGAAGAAAGGAGAAGAGCAAAAGAGAAAAGACTTCGAGGTCAGAGCGGGAGATTGGGTGAGTGAAAGGACAGATGTGAGAAAGTCGAGAAGCTGAGTGGATGGTGAAGACGAAAAAAAAAACGAGTGAACGAACGAATATGACCGCCTCAGTCCTGTCTCGAATCATCCCTTCCGTACGTCTTGTTCTAGTAAAGCCTACTGTTGGATACTGGATTTAAAGGCACGCGGAAAGCAAGTCAAGTCATAAATGCGCCACTCCATTCAGGGCCAATACATCTTCAGCCATTCTCTTCCCTCCATGACCCAATCTGTATCCAAGGTAACGCTATCATCATCAAACCCATGCTCTGCTCCTGGAACAACTGTCTCTTTCACGTCTCCTTGGGCCTCGCGCACGAACTTCAACGTCCCATCTATCGGTATGAGGGTATCCTTGTCTCCATGAAACATCCAGATTGGCGGCAAAGATTCACCACGCTCCTTGAAAGTTTCCAAATTTTCAAGTGGGAAGAGGCGAGAGTCGCTACCAAGGATGTCCGTGTATCGTCCTTCCAGCAATGAAGCAACGAACAAGTCTGGCTCTCCCTCCTTGGGAATTCGTTCGGCTACGGGCTTTGCAGATTTGGCAGCTTCGAGTTGCTGGTCTAGCCATCCATCTGGGTATGGCGGTGGTGGTTGGCTCCAGATGACTTTGCTGCCAGGCTTGCTGTACCATGCGTCCTTGAGGTCAATCATTGGGTAGTGTGCGATGACTGCTTTGATACCTTTAGTTTCTCCGAGCAGTGTCGACTGAACGGCCATATAGCCGCCTGCTGACTCTCCGGTGATCAGAATATTGGATAGATCTGGTTTTGAATTTTGCTGTGAGAATGAGGTTGACACAAAGGAGGCAAGATGATCATGAAGCCAGGCGTAGAAGTTGTGGAGATCGGATAAGATGTCAAGGCCAGATGATTCAGGCAGTAGACGGTAGTCAGGAGCCACAATGATGGCACTATGAATGGCTGCTAGATCGATGATCCTGAGAGTGCGAGAGCACATCAGTAAGCTGGCTCCACAACACAGATACACGAATATGAGAAACTCGATAGTGCTGGCTTGATTGTCCAATTGAACCTAATCATCGCTCTCGTTGAAGGATTAATAAATTCTTCAGAAGACTTACCATCTAGGAAACCAAGGTTCATAGATTCTGCCACCGTTGATCAAAGCGCCGCCGTGCCATCTTATGAGTATAGGCAATGTTTGCCCCTTCTTGACGCCCTTAGGCACAAACACGCTGACCCCTACCGAGAGATCGTCGGACGTGTATGTTGTGTCTTTGCGGTCAAAGGCGTCAAACTTGGTGTCAGCCATGCAGGTGTCGCAAACGATGGTCAAAGGTGCCAACAAAATACAATTTAGACAGAGTTGTTGTCGACTAGATATGTTGTTGGAAGTGTATTTAGGCTGTATACTGTAAGGTTAGTCGTTGGATGTTGGTGGGGTATCTCGGTAGAATCTTATGCCGGGTGCTTGAACAACTCTAGTTGCACACGCAAAAAAAAAAAAAAAAAACAGATACAGCAGGTGAATGCGATAAGTTATGTCATGCGTCATTAGTCTAGCTAAAACTGCCAAGGTCTGGGTACCAATACAACAGACATGTATAGACATCAATCATTAAAAGGCATCAAGATTGGCTTTTTTTACTCGCAGTAAGCAGTGTGCAAGAAAAGACCATCAGCTGCATCAACATCAAGCTCAGTGCCTTGAGCAATGAAGAAGACGTTGCCCTCAGCAGCATCATAAGACTTGCCATTGGCGGTAAGCTTACCCTTGCCCTCTGTGACGAGCAAGATGCTGGGACCGTTGACAGCCCCAAGAGTCTCCTTCTCGCCCTTGCCGAGTCTTGATACAAGCATGTTGAACTCGCTCATAGGGGGCTTGTAGACCTGAGTCTTGCCGTTCTTGCTGCGGGTGTAAGACTCGCCACGCAGCATGCAAGCCTCAGGGTCATGGGGCTTGAAGGTCAGAGTGGAGGTGAAGAGGTCGGCGGAGTTGCGCTCGGCTGCAGGGCAGAAACCGGTGTTGAGGACGTTGTTGCTGCGGGCCATGCATTCAATGATATCACCTGCGAGGTAGGCATGAATACCATCGGCAGGGATGTAGATACCCTCGCCGGCCTGAAGAACGAGGTAATTCATGGTAACGAGGGCCACCAAAATACCGTTGTCGGTCTTGTCGTATTGCTCGGCCAGACGAGGAATGAGTTCAGGGATATAAGTGTCCTGACCGAATGCAGATTTGTCGAGCTTGGTCAGACCATCGACGACGGAACCGACAGTTTTCTCATCGGCTTTGAGCATAGTATTGACGATCTTCTTGAGGACCTGATCATCGAACTTGCTGTGTTCGGGAACGAACTGCTTCAGAGGGTCGATTTTGAAGAGGGGCTCGATGCGGTCAAGAGGCTTGAAACCGCAGAAAGCTTCGAACTTAGATAGGGCAAGAGCGATCTCAGGCTTGTGGTTAGGGTCTGTGAAATTTTGAGGATCCTCCTTGTGCAGCTTAGCTGCAAGCTCCTTGTTGGGGTGCAGTTGAAGAGGAAGAGCTTTTGCAATGGACAAGACCTTAGGCAAGAAGGGAAGGTTGGAGTGGCCGAACTTGTCGATGACATTCTTTCCAATGAGTTGCTCTGCATTCTTGTCGATGACATCCTGAAGGTCTTCCATTGTCGACTTTACATATGAGGGAAGAACAGGGTATGTACCCATCCACCTGCCAATCTTGTCAGATGTGTTTCTTGTCAAGTGCGCAGGCAAACATACATCTCGGCATATGAGGTCTTGTCGTCAATCTTGAACTGCTTATCAGCCTTCTCGCCATCCCAACCAGGTGTCTTCTCGCAGAGACGTGCTGCGATGGATTCATGGCCCTGCTTTCCCCAAGGGTACTGGTTGCAGGAGCAGCTCAGTTGAATAACGGAATCGACAGGCATTATGGGTATTGTCGGTTGTTGTTTGATAGGAGGAAGATGGAGTGAGAGTGAGAAGAAGAGGCTCAAATAGAAGTTCTGAAGGTGTCAATCAAGTGGGATGTTTTATTATGGATCGCGCGGAGAGGTGACGGATCACTGCTACGTCACAATCGCTCATGCTCTCGGCGAACCTACCTTGGATCATCATCTTGTGTGGAACTTCAGGGCTTACGACTCGCTTTGTAATGCAGTGGCAAGTGCTAGGTAGTTCACTTGCATCGAGATGGAAGACCTGACCGTATATCTTGAAAGGCACATCCAGCGGCTTGTTATTTATAGCCGCCTAAAGGCGGGAGCCGTCTCCGAAGCTTTACTCGGGAGTCTCGACAAGTCAGTCGCGTACCCAAACTACTGTGCAGCGCATCGACTCTCATGGAGCGCATAAGCGGTCTGATTTTGTCGAACTCTGTAGTAGAATCAAGCTTCTCCATGCCCTGAGCTCGACAAGATGCGAGATTAGAGAGCAGCAGATCCGAGCATGGATAGAGTATACAGCGCCAAGCAACAGCCCTTGACTGGTACGCTTGAGGCAGAACGGAGACCCGCGAGAAGAAGGCCGTTGCATACACGGAATACATGTCGGCACTGAACCGTCTTGCATAAGGCAGGACTTATTAAGAGTCAAGGTGAACATGTGGGCGACATGTCTGTGTATGATACAGACAGACAGAGTTTGACAAAAAGCGAAAGCCAGGGGTCCCCTGTTGAGAGTAGACAATAACCGTCGAAGCGCCAAGGAGATTATTATGGAGGGCGCAACTGGACACTTTATGGATCCAGCCCTTTTCGTACAAACAGCCATCAACATCAACAAGTCCCACTTGTCACTTTTGCATCCTGCAGCGACCTCTTACCGTCGTTCTGGTCGTCCTGCGAACTCCCACACCCGAATTGAATCATCAAGCGACTACGCGATGCAGCCATAAGAGCAGGGATACTGCTGCCACTCCTTCGATTTATTAGCTGCTGCTCCTTTTCGGTCGTCCCCATTCCCGACACAGCTCGACAAGGCATAACAACGCACACGACCTCGGACGACCTTGACGAAACACGATCATATAAAGCACACCCAAGATGCATTTCGCTTTCCCCCCTCGCAAAACCTCACATCCCCCGCCCTATGCTGCGCGCTCGTCCCGTTCGGGTTTCTTGCGCTATAGTCAGCTCCGGAATATCCTTGTCTTAGCCGTCGGCGCCCTCATCACATTATACCTGCTGTCTGGCCTGTTTTCAGGCTCAGGAAGTGTGTCAATACCAGCTGGAACACCTAGAGCTGTCGTAGTCACTACGCTTGACCCCTCGTTGAGCCAATCTTACAAAGCTGCCATCAAGGCCAACCGAAAGCACTATGCCGCCAAGCACGGTAAGCAATCATACAATCTCTTTGCCATCATATCTCCCAGCTGACAAGATTGAACCTTAGGTTATGCCGCTTTCTTCCCCAATACGACTGACTACCCCCTTGGCGACAACCCAAGCTCATGGTCGCTCGTACCTGCCATGCGCCACGCCATGGCCCTGTACCCACACACCCCTTACATCTTCTACCTCACCAGCACAGCTTTGATCATGAATCCTTCCTTATCAATCGAAGAGCACATCATGGACCCTCGCCGCCTCGAGTCCCTCATGCTTGTCGACAAGCCAGTCGTCCCTCCGGATTCTGTCATCAAGACTTTCTCGCACCTGAAGGGCGATCGCATTGACTTCGTTCTGTCGCAAGACAACGAGGGGTTGGCAGGTGGCAGCATGGTCATCAGATCCGGAGAATGGGCCAAGTTCTTCCTTGACTCTTGGTTCGATCCTCTATACCGCACCTACAACTTCCAAAAGGCTGAAGCCCATGCCCTTGAACACATTGTCCAGTGCGTATATCCTACGTTTTGCTACAAACCCATGATCGCAACAAGCTAACAAGACTTCTAAAGGTGGCACGGCACAATTCTGGCCAAATTGGCTCTTGTACCCCAGCGCGTTCTGAACTCGTACACACAAGGTCCCGCAGAGGGCATCTACAACGAAGGCGATTTCGTCGCAAACTTCCACGGCTGCATTCGCGACTCAAAACGCAATTGCGAAGCAGAAATGCAACCGCTCCTCACAAGATGGAGGGAAATTACCGACCGAGAGCGATGAGCAAGAGCGCGAAGCACTGTTTGTGTACGAGACAAGACATGTTTATGGCGTCGGGACAGGATTTATCAGATTTTTGAAGGAGGAGAAAGCATAGATCTATTATATGAATATAGGGCAGAGCATATTTGAGCCCCACGTGTTTGAGGAGGTCATGGATATCCAGAGCTGATTTCATCATGACTTGTCTAGGTGAAAGGGGCTTTCTAGATGCTGCTCCGTGCCGATTTCTGGAATCAAAGGCCAAAGTCAACAATTCTTTCATCAGAATATATCAGTGTCACCAAAGCTAACAAGGGTTGGAGTGAGCAATGACAAATTGTGTTTGGTGACAAGGAATTAAGTGATTAATGACAAGCTTGATCACGATTCCCCTAGTCCATGTGGCATGAAAGAAAGAGGTAGCAAACAACCATTGGCGCAGAGCAGTGAGAACAGGGGGTCGAAGAGCTCGTCAATCCATTACCGGAGAGACAAAAGCAAGACACAGCAGTGAGGAGAAACCAAGACATCGAAATGGACACGCTTAACCTAGAAACATTGACCACGTTTCATAGAGTTTCGCAGAGTCAGATAGTGAATCTGGAGAGTGCATCTCAGCGACCCGTATAACTCGCATAACGCATAGGAAAGATGGAGCAGGGGCGGCAGAGCAGGGGGGCAGCATGTGATCGGAACAGGGAACAGACTCCGAGATGTCCGAGATATACCTATGTACTTGACCCTGTCGATCCTCTGTATTTTATTACTCACACCGACTACGGAATCGGATGACATTCGGTTCTCTTGGTGCTGCTGGATTGAGCTTCGCCCGATGAGAAATTTGGCACGACAGACGTCAATGTATTGGTTCTGGTGCAGCTGGGTATTTGTTCGGTACTGCTGGTCGCTCGGGTATGCACTTCAAGCAGGAAAGAAGATCAGGCATCAAGAACAAAACTCGATGGGTTTCACGAGAAAAAGGGCAAGGGCTTGAAGCAGAAAAGCCTGTACTGTGATGTTGGGTGAGGACAGGATGAGCAATGAACGAAGAATGAACAGAAAGGAAGATCGAGAAGAGTCATGATAGGAGGAAAGTAAGAAAGGTCGGCGCTATAAGTCTATTCGTCTTGATCCTTCGAATCATTCAACAAGAAAGACACTAACGTGGTCGCTCAAGGGAAATCGGTTGCGAGAAAAAGAAGAGAGGGTGATATGCAAGACAAGGAAACAGAGCAGCAAAGGAGAAGAGAAAAGAAACAAAGCCGTAGTGGAAGAGGGCGAAGGTGAATAAAGCGTCAGGAAAAGGAGTTGTACATGGTTGGCCGATCATGTCTCTTGTTCTTCTCAGATCGGGAGCGTGTGTGGTATCGAAATCATGACTTTTTTGTCTCATTGATGTGTAGTTTCTTCCTCTGTTTGCTTCTTTTGTCACATCTACTCCTCATCGTGGTAGAATCTCTTCAGTAGGCGCTCGACAACCTTGAACTCTTTCTTTGCTTGCGCGATAGAGACCTTGAGGTTGTCAAGGCAGACGTCGTCGTTGGGCTCGTCGCGTGTGCCGGTTTCATCCTTGTGTGCGCCGTAGTGCTGGATCTTCTCGCAGTGGTCCTTGACTTTGGTCAGACCAAGTGTTGCACTACTACCCTTGAGGAAGTGACCAAGAGCGCTGAGTTGGGCAAGATCTTTCTTTTCACTGTTGTTTGGGCAGTTGAGTCAGCTTGTTGTCTTGTGTATGTGTTTCGCCGCTTGAGAAGCAGGAATTGAAAGACGCACATGTTCTCATCCATCTTGTCGAATGTGCTGTCGGCTTGCTGGAAGAAGTCGAAGACAATGCTTTTGCTGAAATCTCTCTCATCTTCATCGTCGTCCATCTCGAGGATCTGCTCGAAGGTTGCGACATCAATGTTGTCGCCAAAATCGGAGAGTCCGATGGGACCGTCCTCATTCTGTCAATAAACACACACATTAGCCTCAAAGATCAGCTAGTGAATGGACATTGCTGGCATGTACCTTGACCTCAGCTGCAGGCATTTTGGCGTAGATTTGATAGAGATTTGAAAGCGAGAGGCAATGTAGTCGATGGGATCGCAGAGACGGTGTTACAATGTCCGGGCGAGTCGCGTGGCAATGTTGTTGTGCTGGTGACTTTGTTGATCGGCTGATGAATGTCTAATGGCGCAAAAACAGGAAGTTTGGGGCGTTCTTTGAGATGGCAAGGTCACGAGGAAGTCGAGCAGGCGATGCTGTTCGAAGGGCGGTCGAGGCGTTGGTTTCGTTCAAATTCTGCACGGACGAATGACGTTGGAGATGGGGTGTATGGGAAGCTCGTAGCTTGAGATGGACGTAGGGTGCCAAAGAAGTCGTGAGTCGTCGGGAGAGCAAGACACGCGAGACGTTGGAGTCAGAGGGGGATGTCAGAATGGGAAAAAGAATGGAGACGAGGAGTGTGTGTATTAGGTAGTTTGGTCGGAAAGTAGCTGTCGAAGCCGTGTCCACACCCAGGTCAACGCATCCAAACCCAGTAACTTAGTGCATAGTGGGGTTCCCCCTCGGCCAACTAGAAAGATTTAACGAATCTCTGCATCGCCTGCAATATCCGGACATGCCGTTTGTGCTACCATCCCTGATTTCCCTGTCCTCGTGCATGGCTTGCTACAAATTACCACATCACACCTGCAATTGCCGATTCCTCCCTCCTCCTCCTGCTCTAGCTCTCTATCTCACATCTCACTTGGCACGCCTGGAAAAGAAGGGCCAACTGCCTATCCGAGCCCCTTCGAAGATGTTCATTTCTCTGCTGAGAGCCCCAGGCGGCCTTCCTTCCGCTCTCTCCATTTCGGAAGATTATGACGTTGTCGCGTTCTCATTTTGAGTCTGTTCATCCTTCCTCCTCCAGCTGTTGTTTTCTCATGCTGCCCACTCAGCCGTCCCTCCTAGTTGTGACAAGAGACAGGGAGTCTTCAAGAAGAACTTTGTCTTTTCATGTACCATGTCGGAAGAACTTTCTTCTCAACATCTCCTCGGTAGTTTGTCCCAAGGAAAGCAAAGTGGAGGCATCAAATTTCAAGCCACATGCTGCCATTTTAGCGCCAGATGATGTAACCCAGTCTTGTCTGACGACGACCCTGTATTTCTGTTGGAGCCTCTTTCCGACCATGCACCTGTTCTTATCGGCGCGACAGCCATCTGGCCACGCGATCTGGCATCTTCTAAACATGTTTCTTGAGACATCCGTCAAGCTTCTGGCTTTGTTCCACGTTTCGATCGAACGGTGTTCCTTGTTTTGGCCTCCGTGAGACAGAAATTCTTCTCTTCTCCACCGTTGAGCAAGTCGCAGCGGTGTGCACAACGAAAGTAGACAGCCCTTGGCCTTAGCGTGCTCGTTTCCGAACCACTTTTGCGCCACACACCTGCCACGCGATCGTGCTCTTTCCACATTCTGACACCTGACGATCGCAAAATCATCTCAGGGGCTGTTTGGACAAAAGAGCCTCTTCCGTGACCCGAGGTGTGTAGCGCCGGCGCGCGTGCGTGCATATGCTTCGACTACATCTTGTCATGAGACAGATCTGACACTTGGGGTAACAGATACAACGTGCTTTAGAAGCAGGTGGTTTTGGTAACGTGGTTGAACTGTTTTTGGTTCTAAATTTTGTTCTACAGGCTCGCGTGTTCCATATCCTACATTATACTTCGTCAAAAGGCAAGTATTTGGCCCTTGCTTAACCGGTGACCTTGTAGATGGACTCGGCAAGACGCTTAACGTTGGCAGAGGTGATACCAGCAACGGAGATTCTGCCGTCCTTGGTAGCGTAGACACTGTGCTCCTTGGCCAGTGCATCCATCTGCTCAGGCTTGAGACCAGTGTAAGCGAACATGCCGATTTGGCTGGTGATGTGGCTCCAGTCGTGCTTGCTACCGAGCTTCTCGAGGTTCTCCTTGAGGAGAGCACGCATGGTGATAATGCGGTCAGCCATGCCCTTAACCTCGCCCAACCATTGCTTGTTGAGCTCGGGGTCATTCAAGATGGTGGAAGCAACACGGGCACCGTGGACAGGAGGGTTGGAGTAGAGAGGGCGGACCAAGATCTTGATCTGAGAGTCGACACGCTTCTTCTCTTCGGCGTCGGCGCAGACAATGGAGAAGGCGCCAACACGCTCACCGTAGAGACCCTAGGTAATGTTAGCATGCGAAAATCACTATACGGCTTCAAGACGACTGACCATATTCTTGGCGAAACTCTGGCAGAGGGAAATCTGGTGACCCTCCTTGATGAAGTGGCGGATGGGGAAGGCATCCTTGTCAGTGTCTCCACTGGCGAAGCCCTGGTAGGCCATGTCGAAGAAGGGGTAGTGGCCGTTCTCCTTGATGACATCGCTCAAAGCGCGCCATTGCTCCTCAGTAGGGTCGACACCAGTAGGGTTGTGAGCGCAAGCGTGGAGAAGGACAATGCTGCCCTTGGGCATCTTCTTGATGTCCTCGACCATACCCTCGAAATCGAGACCGATGGTGTCCTTGTTGTAGTAGCGGTACTTCTCAACCTTGAGGCCCGAGTCCTTGAAGACGGCATTGTGGTTGGCCCAACTGGGGTTGGGGATGTAAATGGTCTTGTCGCCGGGGTAGAAGCGCTCGAGGAAAGCACCACCGATTCTGAGGGCACCAGTACCAGAGATGGACTGGGTGATGACAATTCTGCCCTCCTTGAGAGGTGCTGAGTCGGGACCGTATGCGAGGACAGCGGCGGCCTTGGTGAAGTCGGGGACACCAGTGATGCCAGCGTATTCCTTGTCAAGGTTCTTCTTGACGACTCTTTGCTCGGCTTCCTTTACTGAGGGCAGGACGTAGGGCTTGCCCTGGTCGTCACGGTATGCGCCAACACCTTGAAACGGTCAGATGTTGTCTTCTCTTGGTTGCGCAGCTGTTTCGTACCGAGGTTGATCTTCTCAGGGTGGCTGTCAGCCTTGTAGGCCTCGGTGATACCAAGAATGGCCTGAATTGTCAGTTTGTTGTTGGCGACGAGGTCTTTGAAGAGTGCTTACATCCTAGATTGCTGTTAGCATAATTCTTCTTCGCGCATGCAAGCTGTTGTTGTACTCACAGGAGGTCCCTGGGGAACTTGCGACCAAGCCGAGGCGGCTCTGATGCTGGACTGCAATTGCAGGCGAAGCTTGGAAGCTTGAGCAGAAGCTCTCAAAGCGGTTCTAGATCTTGAAAGCATCTTGTCGGTGCAGTAAATGAAATTACGATTGATGAGGAAAAGAAGTGAGTGTGACTCCCAAAACTTAACACGCCAGCAATGGTCGTTCTGAATCCTGGAGACGAGAGCTGGGGCAATGACGGATCCCGGCCTTGGCCGCGGTATCGGCCCTAATCTCTGTCCGTGGCATGGTTGAAAAGGCGTGAGAACCGACTTTAACCGACCGAGAGACCATGACTTCGCATATCCACGTCTTCTATGTTTGTAGAGAGCAGCTATGTATGTCGGATCCCAGTGCATCAGACCATACAATGTCTCATCTCGAACCTGACACGTTTACCCGAGGGTTTCAGGCACCAATGTAAATGCACTTAAACTTACCAGAAGTTAAGCTCGTTGTTGTTTTGACTTTGGGCATGGTGACTGTAATATGAGTATATGAGGAAAGAATTACACACTCTGGATTGACTGACTGCAGCCATGAGACGCTCTTCTGGCTCATGTAATCGTGGAGAGACCCTAGAAATGCCTGTCCAAAGCACTTTGTCCACAGCACACTTAGCAGACTACATGATCGGGCGACAACGGTGCCCATAAATTATGTGAGTTAAGCTCAACTACTCTCCCACTCTGCGCATTCCTATACCCTCATCTCTCACTCCATTTCATTCTGACTTTCAAACCCTCGAAAGCCACAGACAGGCGCAGAGAGTTTCCAGTGAACAAGGCTGGACTTCCACAGATACCGCTTGAAGTACAAGTCAGACAGTTCCGAGCAGAATGCGGACATCGAGCAGTGTGACTGGAACGAGATCAAGGAGCTTCTGGACAGTCTGAGAACTCCAGCTTTGTGTTCAAAGTCGGGTTCTACCCTAAGAAGACTGAGCCTGAAGGCCCTTAAGAGGTTACCATAACAGTCGTTTCCCTTGATTTGATCACCAGTTATTAAGATAGTATAGTCCAGCGAGTCTTGACTGTACACAAGATTGGTGTACACTACGAGCCCTGGGGGAGAAGGCTGATGGCACATGGGATTGGAAGGTCAAGCCTACGGTGACCATGATTCTTGTGATGAGTTTCTCCCAGTGAGCACCCCTTCCGTTTCACGAGCATTGTGTATTTATGCATCTAAGGTGGACAGTCTTGGGCATACAGGGTATTGGCTTTCGGAGTCTCGCTTTCACGGACCCAAAGGCCGCACGCATCATAACCAGCCACACGATCAGCTTTGCTGCTATTGTGGGCTATTGTCATCTTTACGGACTATTCACTCGCTATTGAAGGCCGGCAAAAACAGCATGCGACAATAGCGAGTGGCTGGTATTGAAACATAAAACTCTCTCGTAAGTCATCACTCTCCTTCTCCTCGCTGATCAAGATCTCAACTTTCTTGAGCATTCCTCTTCAAGCACTACCATCTTGCTTTACTCTCTTTTACTCTTTGGTACCTCGTCACCTCTGTACCAACCTACACTCAACCTCAATCATGTCTTCCGCTGCACCCACCATCATCACCTTGTCGCCTGAAGACCTTGAGCAAGTTCGTGTCTGCATCAAGTCTCGCGCCCTTCAGGAAAAGCTCTCTGCCATCAAGAATCCTCATGGTGCCATACTCATGACCGCCGCTCCCAACCCTACCTCACGTCTCCTTTCCATGTTCGAAGATGATGCAAAGGAGAAACTCTCCTCCTACCTCAAAGACCCTACTCAACCCTTCACCACACTCCAATCCATGCCCTTGACAAACCGCGATCAACGCAGAGAAGCACACAACCTTATCCGTCAAGTCTCAAACGACAAACTTGACTCTGGTCTCGACAACGAAACTTGTCGCATCAATGTCTTTGTCAGAAACATCCCATCGAAGCAGCAAGAGAATCAACGTCCTCGTCAACAAAAGGCTCAGAAGAAGCGTACTCCTGCCAAAGCGGCTTCTAATTCTAACGCCAATGGCATTCACAAAGCCACTCCACGCAACAAGCCAGCCGCCAGGAGTCTCGCATCTCGCATCACACCTTCAAAGCCGCTCACTACAGAGCAGAAGGCCAAGTTGGCTAAGCACATGCAGTCAGCTGCTCAGGTCACAGCACAGAGAGAAGCTGCGGCTAAGCCTCATCCTGTGAAGCCCTTCGAGTTCAAGAAAATGGATTGGTCGCAAGGAGAGATAACTTACAAGTACAGGGCTGGGACGGAGAAGGAGCCTGAGCTGACCTCTGAGGAGATTGATGAGCAAGCAGAGCGCAAGAGGAATGCAGTCCCACCTCACAGGCGTGGTGCTGCATCTCAGGCAAGGGAGGATGAGTAGATAGATTTATGAAAACGCATGATGGTATCAGAGTTGTCTTCAAATCCAATGAGATGTCTTGCATTGTTCTATCTCACTGGGTGTGGTCTATTTTCAAGAATTGTCCATGCTTTTTTATAGATTCAATCAAGCCTCGTGCTGGACTGGGAGCTCAGCTCGGGACCAAGGAACGTATCGTAAATCAAGAGCTCTACTAATCAATCAATCTTGCAAAACAGCGCTGTAAAAGTGCAGAATAGTATTCAAAATCTCCTCGGGTCTACCAAGACGTCTCACACTGTTCCTGTTGTCCCTTCGTCTATATGCATAAGAGATCCAACCTCTTTGACTGCCACCTCCTTGTAAGCCTCTCCAATGACTTCACCAGTGGAAGAAAACTGTTTCTTGACACCCATCTCACAAATAGCAATCTTCTCAACCGGGACATCAGAAGCCCAAACATGGTCTTTGTAGGTAGAGAGAAGAGACGTGACGTTTATGTACAGAGAAGATTTCGCAGATGGGCCATGACCTGAGGAAGCTTCGTTTGCTTGCAACTCATGTTTCTGCGTTGATACTGTTTCTTCCGTAGTCTGGTCTTTTGGTGGTTTCTCTGTGGTTTGATCTTTGGATGTATCTTCTGTAACTGGTCCTTTGGCTTTCTCTGATGCCTTGGACTTTTTCTTTCGTCCTTTGATGTAGATTGTGTTTACGATTGTAGCATGTAGCTTTAGTGGTCGTGTGTCTGGGACTAGCAGACCAGCGTCTGTGAATGTTTTCCTTAATGCTTGACAGAGGATCTGGAGACGATTTGTTGTATCTTGGGGACGTATGTAGAGGATACTTGTCTTTGAAGGCGATTGCATCGGTTCCAGAGATTCCAGAGAGATCTTGAGGGGAGAATTCAAGAGGTCAGGTATTTGGTTTGGAGATGTGTCCAAGGAGTTTGGAGGCGCTGCATCCGGGTCGTGAGTGTTGGTAGTTGTAGTGGTGGATAGGTTGGCCGGGATGGCTGCTTCACGAAGCAGGTTATCCAGATCAAGAGATTGGAGAAGCGTATTTGCTTGAATTAATTTCTCTTCGTCCAAACTCATGACTCCAAGAGTAAGATGCACTGAACCTAAGGGTCGAATTGCTTTTTCCGGTATCAAAGGCGACGAAGTTTCGCAGGGTGCCTTTTCCTCAGATGCTTTGTGAAGTTCTTCCGGTTGAGCTTTGGCATCGCTGACTGTTTTGGGGGTAGGGACTGCTTTCATTTGCCCTTGCCCTGGTACAGACTCAACTGGACTAGTGTAACACACATGTTCCTTGAACTTCCCGATAGTGGCCTCGAGTTGAGGTTGAGAAATTGAGTTTACAAGAGGAACACATAGGAAATGTGTCAGAGAGGGCTTCTTGGACGCATTGTTTTTCTTGTTTGCCTTTTTATGGTGTCGAGTCATCGCGGTATGAGCACAACGACTGAAAGAAAGCTTGTTACGACAGATGTGGAAGTAGGCAGAGCGTGCAAGAAGGAGCATTAAAGAAAAGTATGGAAAGCAGATGTATGGAATGAGGTCAGCTAAGAATTATAGATGCATACGAGTATCCTACAAGCCCAATGGACGATGTTCCTCGCAGATGGGATCCTGGTCTCTTGAGATCAAACTGATTAGAAAGTTTTGAATTTTGAGAACTTGCTGGCTCAAGGAAAGATGTCACGATGGATGGTATAGACGGCAAGTGCCGCCATGACGACGTGGAGCTCTAGAATTCCATCTCATGCGACCACTTTTCTAGCTGGCAACCACGACCAGACAAACATACAGCAACCATGTCAGACGCCGACACAGAATCGCCGGCTCAGCGTTCAGCTCGTCTGCGCCGCGAGAAGCGCAATGCAAAGATCCAGGCCGAGGGTTCGGACAGATTGGCACGAATCACGCAGTTGAGTGGAAGACCAGCTCCTGCACCTGAAGAGCGTACGCCGCATCCACTTGCATTGACTGGAAGACTTTCGTACTAATGTTGTGCACAGCATCCATGAAGCAAACTCCTACCAAGCCCGCACAAGCTACGCCAACAAAGACACCACAGCAGGCATCCGTTGAAGACCCCGACGAGGTCGACATTTCCGAGCACTACTGGACACCCACTCCTTCAGATCAGACCCAGCTCGCCCGCCTACAGCAACAACAGCAACAGTCTCCCTTTGCGCGACCAGGCCAACAAGATGAGGATCCTATGCTCAAGATGATGCAGTCATTGCTGAGTGGAGATCCTTCAGCAGCAGGTGGCATCCCAGACTCGGCCATGGACGACCTGCCTCCCATGCTCAAGGCTATGATGCAAGGTCAACGCGCAACCCAACAGCAAGCCTCACCACCCACTGGCTCAACCTACCTCTGGCGCATCGTTCACGCCGTCTTTGCTCTCGCTTTGGGCATCTACATCGCAGCCAGTGGTACTTTCAACGGCAGCAAGCTCTCACGCTCAACTTCACTTCAAGAGTCAGACTTTGGCCCTAGGCTTTTCTACATTTTCGCAACTGCAGAAGTCGTGCTGCAATCCAGCAGGTACTTTATGGAGAAGGGAAGGTTGCAAGGAAGTGGATGGTTGGCTACCATTGCCAATTCAGGTCTGGTGCCTCAGCCATATTCCAACTACATCAGCATGTTGGGCAGATATGCTGTCATTTGGCAGACGGTTGTTGCAGATGCCATGGTCGTTGTCTTTGTCCTGGGCTGTCTTGCTTGGTGGAATGGCATGGCTACTGCTTAGTCGATGATGCATCCTTGTGTTGCAAGAATTCATGGCTGATCCAGACTCGTTGTGTCGCTGTCTTTCTCCATATTCTGACGTGATCCCACAGACTTTTGAAAGGTCAAGGAATGCAGTAAAAACATGACATGTGCCCTTTTGTACACGCCCAATAAATTTTTGTAACCCAAGATCCACCAAACGCCATGCAGAAATGTCGTCTTGCCCCTTCCAGGATATAATTTTACACGAATCGACATGATTCTTAGACGGCCGAAGCAACGTCACCTCTTGCCTGTGCCAACAGAGCCTCTTCTCTCTTCTTCTTTTCTCTGACTTCCAAACTGAGTTTGCTGTCTCTTTCGCTGCGTAGCCGTTGCTCCTCGAGCGAGCGCAATGTCTCCAACTCTTCCTGAGTAGCCTCGACCTGCTTCGCGTTTGTAATCTTGATCAGATCGGCCAGAATATTTTCTTGTGTGCGGTGGGTCATGTCAATGGTCTCTGTCCTTGAACTGGGCGAGTAGTTGCTGGGTTGCTTGTCACCGCTCGTGCTGGTAGTAGGAGCGGCACCACTGGTCGGCGAGGCTTCCGGGTCGGCGAAGAAGACGGTCATCAAAGCGGGGTCTGTTTGAGCGGCGGTACGGTCGAGGGTCATGGGAATGGCAGGGTTGTGGAATTTCAGACGGACGAGTTCGTGGCGCCAGAACTTTCTTGGGCCCATGTGACCGCCGTCGATTTTGGGAGCGAAGCGCATATGGATACGAGAGACTTCCCTGGGGAGGACTGCTGCACCGGGACCGAGGCGAATGGCGAGGAGCTGTGTGGATTCATGTCAATTTGATGGTTGGCGGCGGGTGGTAGTAGTGAGAGTGGTGTACCTTCTGCGGCGCTTGTCAGTAAGTTTTGAGGCAGCGGATGACATATAAACGTACAGTTTGCAGCTTGCGCATGCGCTGCAGTAATGAGACCATGGTGGGCAAGAGTTGTGTGTGCTTTGTCTTGACCTTGAACTGGTTGCAAGAACCGACTTGGATTCATGTTCATCCCTTGTCGGCCCGCCGAAGATTGTCCGCCGCGTTCGTTGGTCCATCTTCGTTTCCGTTGCTACAAGCCCTCGAAACAGCTCTCCAACCCATCCAATCTTCATCTACACATCTCGCATCATGTCGGTTGCCAACGGAGGCCCTCTCGCGACCACATCGGGCGGTATGAAGCCCGTTCAAATTGCCCAGGTCAAGGGAAACTCTCGCGAAAACCGCACTGCTGCACACTCTCACATCAAAGGCCTGGGTCTGCGCTCAGATGGCCGCGCAGACACAAATGCTCAGGGTTTCATTGGCCAGGTTGCTGCCAGAGAGGTTGGTTTGCTCCGATTCTTACGCGATCACCCTACTAACATGTCATGACAGGCTGCAGGTGTTGTCGTCGATTTGATCAGAGCAAAGAAGATGGCTGGTCGCGCTGTCCTCCTCGCCGGAGGTCCTGGAACTGGAAAGACTGCCCTCGCCTTGGCTGTATCGCAAGAGCTGGGAACAAAGGTGCCCTTCTGCCCCATCGTCGCCTCCGAGGTTTACAGCACAGAAGTCAAGAAGACCGAAGCCCTGATGGAGAACTTCCGTCGCGCCATTGGCCTGCGTGTACACGAGACAAAGGAGGTTTACGAGGGTGAGGTCACAGAGTTGACTCCTGAGGAGGCCGAGAACCCTCTCGGTGGCTACGGTCGCACCATTTCACACCTTCTCATCACCCTGCGCTCTGCCCGTGGTACCAAGAAGCTACGTCTGGATCCTAGCATCTACGAGGCCATTCAAAAGGAGCGTGTCCGCGTTGGAGATGTCATCTACATCGAGGCCAACACTGGTGCTGTCAAGCGTGTTGGTCGCAGTGATGCTTTCGCTACCGAGTTCGACCTGGAAGCCGAGGAGTACGTCCCTGTACCCAAGGGAGAGGTTCACAAGAAGAAGCAAGTCGTTCAAGATGTCACTCTTCACGATCTGGATATTGCCAACGCCCGTCCCCAAGGTGGTCAGGACGTCATGAGCATGATGGGTCAGTTGATGAAGCCACGCAAGACTGAAATCACCGACAAGCTACGCGCCGAGATCAACAAGGTCGTCAACAAATACATCGATCAAGGTGTCGCAGAACTTGTACCTGGTGTCTTGTTCATCGATGAGGTACACATGCTCGACCTGGAATGTTTCACCTACCTTAACCGCGCTCTCGAATCTTCAATCTCTCCCATCGTCATTCTCGCGTCCAACCGTGGCTCCACAACCATTCGCGGAACTGACAACCTCGTTTCTGCTCACGGTATTCCACCGGATCTTCTCAACCGCCTTCTCATCATTCCCACCCATCCCTACTCGGCAAACGAGATCCGCAGCATTGTCTCAACACGCGCACGTCTCGAGTACAGCAGCGCCGCACCACCATCCCTGCAAGCAGACAAGCCCGGAGCCGCCCAAGGTCTCGTTCAAACTACTCAACTCGCTGACGACGCTCTGGACCTATTGACCAAGCACGGTGAGCGCGTGAGTCTGCGCTACGCCATTCAACTTCTGGCACCCTCTGCTATCCTTGCACGATGCAGAGGCTCGGATAACAACATGGTCACAGCCCAAGATGTCAACGAGGCTGTGGATCTGTTCTGGGATGCTGGTCGTAGTGCCGGTGTTCTGAGGGAGCAAGGCACTAGCACTGGCTTCATCTCATAGAGGGGTATCTCGGTTTAGCGTTTGGCATTTGATCAAAGTTATGGGGAGCAGGTGTTTATGGCGTAGAAACAAGGGGCGGTATGGACAGCGGCCTCGCAAAAGGGGTAGTATTGTACGATTCGAAATGATATCAGCTATTGACCAACAAATCTTCTTCATGATTGGCTTGTCAGTGAAAGATTGCACGATATTAACAAGGAACAGAATGGTGTCCACCAAGAAGCGACTAATGATGGACTCTGTGGACATGTCTATGCTTTTTGAAAACGTTGTATTTTTCCCTCGCGTGTAGTCTGCGCTCTGTGTGGCTTGAGGACGATGATTCAAGTAGAAGTTACAGATCCTGTTACACATGAAGGAAAGATCATTCACAATCAACTTGTCGGTGTTCGGATTTAGAAGCCTTGTCTATGTGCCGTCTGGTCATCTCAGGTTGTTGCAATGAACAATAAAAAGATGTACTTCTACATGGACAGGGTCATGACCGACTCAAGAATGACGAAGTTCTGCGACTCCACATCTTTCAGTCGCGAATGTGCAACCAACCCTTCAATCTTCCTCTACCTCAACCTTTACACATACCATCGCACACTATAGCAATCATGTCATCAACACTCAAGCGCAAGCCCTCTCCCTCTGAAGACGAATCGCTGGCCGAATCATCCAAGCGCCGCTTCACCGAAACCACCATTGATGAACCCACACCATCACAAGACAACGATACAACCGCCTCGTCAGCAGCACCCACACCCACATCAGCAACAGACTCGACAACAAGTACATCCCAAGCCGACCGCTTAGCTCGCTTCGCTGCCCTCCGCAACAGAAACAAGACCTCACGCGACGACAACCGCAAAGCCACAACTCTAGAAGTCTCTCGCGCATCCGCCGATCCGGCTGCCCTAGCCTCCCTCTCCCGCCGCAAAGAACGCGCATCTGAAAAACTGTTACAAGCGCAAACCCTCGAAGACGGCGAAGACTGGGATCGCAAACGCGCCTGGGACTGGACGGCTGAAGAATCCGCTGCCTGGGACAAGAAACTCGCAAAGAAAAAGTCAAACCGCGATAATGTCGCTTTCCAAGATTACAGTCAAGATGCGAATAAAATTTACAAACGTCAAGTCAAGGAGATGAATCCAGATGTTTCAAACTACGAAGCTGAGAAAATGGCTGCGGTGGAAAGGGCTGCGCAATCAGGAGGTTTGGAGATTGTAGAGACGGAAGATGGAGAGTTGATTGCTGTGGACAAGGATGGCAGTTTCTACAGCACAAAGGACTCGACTGATTTTGTGGGGAACAAGCCTAGTAAAGAGAAGATTGATAAGTTGGTTGGTCAGATACAGAAGGCTGAGGAGATCCGATTGAAGAAGAGGAGGGAGAGGAATGGCAAGGAGGAGGATGGCGATGTCACGTACATCAACGACAAGAACAAGCAGGTAAGCCAAGCTGCAATGAGATTCATGGATAAGTATGCTGACACGACATGACAACAGTTCAATCAAAAACTGGCGAGGTTCTACAACAAATATACATCCGAGATCAGGGACAGCTTTGAAAGAGGTACTGCTATTTGAGCAGTTTCGTACTCGATCTCTGGCATTGATGCCATTATTCTATATCATGGACGAAGATACGAAGATGAGATTCGACTCAGAGGCGTACGTCTCAGACCGAAGTCAAAATGAAGAACTTGATTCCCTTGCAAAAGCGCAGGGACGTCACAAACATGCCATCTCTTCTCGACGAATGTTCTTTCCTTTTTCGTCTCTTTCGCTTCAATTTCATTCTAGATATGCTCTACACGGTCGAGAGGGCTTCTCTTTCTCGATGAAATGCTTCTCTTCCTGCCCCAACACCTGCAGTAAACATTCTTCCGCATGCAAAGGACCGTTATAGTGTAACTCTATAAATGCACAGCCTTCTTGCAAAGACTGTGGCTTGCATCGAGAGAGCCTTGTCGAAGGCCGTCTTTATGACCAGGCTCGAATTCAGAACATGACTGTGCATTTTGACAGCTTAAAAACCATCTCATGCCTTGATACGGAGATGCCGAGATTGCCAGGCAAGGTTATACCATACGCCCTGGGATAGGAGTACAATGTTGACAAGAACTACAGTGATTGGTTCAACATGTCGATAAAGAGAGGAATATGTGGAAGAAAAACATGGTCACAATAAGACTATTGATGGTCAAGATTGCACAAGGATACAAGAAGTTATGAAAACATAGAAGATTTTGGGGTGGGAATCATTTTGAAATTGAGAGGTTTGTCTTCCCCAGTTGCCAGACCGCGCTAATTGAATAACAAAACGCCGGTCATGTCGCAAGCAAGACTTTTCATAGCAGCTAAGAAGAAGAAAACATTTAAGCGGAGCGCTCGAGGTCCTTCTTGAGGGTACCCATGAACTGCTTCTTCTCGGCGGGGGTCTGGTAAGCACCGTGACCGAACTTGGAAGAGGTGTCGATCCACTGAAATAATATGTTAGCATATGAAACATAGATGATGAAGACTGATTCGACATACCTTGAGCTCGACCTTCTCGGTGGAGCGGCGAGAAGTGTGGACGAACATGGACTTGCGGAGAGTGACGACGCGCTTCTTGACACCAGGGACGGAACCCTTGAGCATAACGTAGTCGTTGTTGATCTCTCCGTAGCGGACGAAGCCACCCATGGGGGTGATGGTCTTCTTGGAGACATCGAACTCGGTCGAGGCGTTGCCAGCATCGTCACCGCGGCCAATACGGTAGATCTTGTGGTTGACCGAGGTACGGTGGTGGTAACCGTCCTGACCAGCACGGGCAACGGTCCACTGGACTGAGTGGGTGTTAGTAGAAGAAAAGCTAAGGCAAGCAGCAGACCAAACATACCGTGCGAAGGGTGCCAGGCACCGATACAAGCGACCTTACGGAGACCCTTGTGGGTCTTGCGAGGAAGCTTCTTGGTGCCCCAACGGGAGGTAACACCAGAGAAACCGTGACCCTTGGTGACGGCAATGCAGTCAATCATCTCATCCTTCTCGAAGACGGAGCTGATCTCGATAGGCTTCTCGAAGAGGCCGTTGGCGAAGTCGACCTTGTCGGCAACGGAACCACCGTTGACCTGGATCTCCATAAGGTGGGCCTTCTTCTGCTTGAGAGGGGTCTTGGAGATCTGGGTGTGGGCGAGGACACGGACGACAGTGCAGTACTTCTTGATGCGCTCAAGGTCGCGGGTGACGGACTGGCCAGCGTTCTCGGAGTGCTTCTTGGCGTACTTGGTGAAGGCCTTCTTCTTGGACTTGTACCAGTTCTTGTAGAAGCGACGCTTGACCTCGTCGGACAAGTGCTCGGCCCAGACGGTGGTCAGGGAACGGAGACCACGGGGAGTCTCGATGTAACCAACAAGACCAACGGCGACCATCTGAAGAGTGTGTTAGTGAATGATCCAAGTCGAGTAGGGCGTTCGGAGTGGTAGCGTACGGGAGGGGTCTCGATGATGGTGACGGCCTCAACGATCTCCTTCTTGTGGAGCTTGGCACCGGGACGGTCAAGGTCGCGGACGATGGTGGACATGCCGGCCTTGTAACCCATGGCAGCAGTCAAGTGGACGGGCTTCTTGGAGTCATCCTTGGGGAACGACTTGGCCTTACCGCGGTGGTGGACGGTTCTCTTGCGAGGAAGGAAGGCCACTGTGCGCGCGCGTTAGCAATTGGTCCTGGCGATTGTCGATGGTCTTCGTAGGTGCTGGTACTGACAAGAGCCGTGACGGGGAGCCTCGAACTTTCTGTGCGACATCTTGACTGCTGTGGTTAGTTGACAACGAGGATGACCTGGAAAAACGAGAGAGCTGGAGGCCGATGAAATTTGCAAAAGCCCAGAGTGCAAGTCTTGGCACGGTGGTCCTCGCTTAGCCCCTGCGCACGAAGGTCATGTGATTTGCCCTTCCACTTGCACGTCTGGCCTCTGCTTCACTTATTCGACATCCACAACTTGTTCAATACTTTGTGAAGGAGTGGCAAACAACAACGATTGCGTTCTTCTTCACTTCTGCACTTCATGTGGATCCATTGGAGCTGGATTTTACTGATGTTTGTCAGGGAGGAGCAACGCCAAGGCGAACGCTCTAGGGAGAAGCCATCTTGAGCACGCGACTTCTCCCTGTCAAGGCACTTTCTAGCCATAGGATGATAGGTCTGCTTGTGGAAGAAGAAGGTGTGCTTTATCTGGATTGTGAAGCCACAGGTAAATATGAAGCACTTCCTCGTGAGTCGAAGTCAAGTACAAATTAAGGAGATGCCTTGAGCAAACGTCAAAGTGGTTCAGTTGCGCCTTGCGGCGTAATCAAGCCTACCTACTTCTACCTATTTCATGGGACCAACCCGCAACTGACGTCTGAGCTTGCTCCCTGGCTGTTTACGGACGCATCTTTACTCTCTTGTACTCCCATTTTTTGTTTCCTATGTCCTGATTCTGCATTGGACTCGAACGGTGCACTTTGACAGCTGATCAATCGCCCTGTAGCGTTACCAGGAGAGTCTCCAGAGTGAGGATGCTATTGGGCCGTGGTCTTCTGCTCTGTAAGGATATAAAAGCGCGATATGTCCGAGAAGTAGAGCAAGCTCCACCGAGCTATCGTCTCTTACACTCTGCTTAGGAAAGCTCAGGTGAGCAGAGTGACATCCTTTGAGGAAATTCTCAACTCTTTCCGCCGGAAGACAAGTACCACCGGAGACGAGCAACAACGCTTGTGGATACAAGGCACAGCCTCATGTGCCAAGGTCTGTACCTCTGGTTGTGCTCCGCCTAAGTTATATTAAAGAGTCAAAAGTATATCAAAAAAGACATTATCG
Organism: Aureobasidium melanogenum CBS 110374; assembly: GCF_000721775.1. Taxonomy (NCBI): domain Eukaryota; kingdom Fungi; phylum Ascomycota; class Dothideomycetes; order Dothideales; family Saccotheciaceae; genus Aureobasidium; species Aureobasidium melanogenum. The sequence goes on from NW_024470071.1 coordinate 391,601, forward strand.
TGTTCAAAAGCACATGCATGGCCAAAGAGAGCCGGTCAGACGTTCTATATCTGGTCAATGTCCTCAGATGGTTTTGCGCATTCGTACTGCTATACACGATACATACTTCAGCACGAGGAGGGTAGTATTGGCCAAAGATGGAGGATCTGCGGTCGATGCTCGAGACAGTGCGACCTTGAAGCAGATGAGATGGTCCGTGCAATGGAGCCAATTCGAGCAACCCCGAAATAGCCTTTGGATCGGCTACCCTGAATGTGTTCTTCGGCGGCTGATATGAGAGTCATCGATTGCAAAGGAGCTTTCAATCCTCCTCACACACGTGAAGCCAGAAAACGCAGATACAAATCGTCCTTACTTCTACAGAACCCAGATGCACAGGAACAGAGATATAGAAGCAGGACAGCCGAAGACAGACAAGCATCAGAAACGAGCGTTGTAGGTGGATAGATATCCGAAACGACGGCCAGCGGCTTCAAACCTTCTTGTTGTCGCAGCTTGCCCAGGGTAATGCTCCAAGGTTACATGTCAGAACAGTCGCTCGTGTGCTAGTTTTCTCTGGATACGCAAAATCGTCCCGGCCACAAGCTGTCCTCGTGCTCGAAACCACCACTCACCGCTAAGCCCACACGATACCTGTTTGGCCTGCTGTAAATCGTCTCTCAGCTCAAGAACAAGACGCATACATGAACAGAAGAAGCTAGTGTAGCATACATGTCGTGGCGACCGGTCAAGAACATCGTGCATGCTGTGTGCGTGCAGCGATTCGAAGCGACTCACCCCAACGATATTGCCCTCGAGATCGGCGACGATGTTTATATTACCGAAGTTGGCGGAATTGCCCATGAGTGGTGTCGAGGCTGGCTACTGTCGCAACCATCCATTATCACGGGTCTGGATTGTCAGGATGGCCAACCAATCATGCCACGGGCCTATGCTGGCATATTCCCGCGCAATTGCATCGAGGTCCGCGAGGTCCTGACTGAAGACGATGACGTTGCCGAAGAAGAGAAAGGACAATTGGATACTGCACAGGCGAATGGTGGTGCTCAGAATGGTCACGATCCATTGGAGCTATCGAAGAATACACCGCGTAGGGGAAAATCAAAGAGGAGGACACGCTTGCTTCCACACAAACCCAACAATGCCCATCTGCTGCCCGTGGACGTGCAGCCAAGACCGGTGGGTGCTCTCAAAGAAGAAGCTCCTCTGCCTGCTCTTCGCATTGGCGATGCGACTCCCTTCTCTGGTGAAGAGCCACTGGTCGACGAAATCTCGTCATGCCTGCGCGAGTGGCATTCCACCCATGTGCACCAGTTGATTCTAAACCACGAGTACGACCTGCTGGAAAAGCTCTCCGATCTGGCTGGCAGACTGGACAATGCACGCAAACAACTAATACACGACCTTTTGACCGAGAAAGAGCTGGCAGCTCTAAGAGAGCGGACGGTCTGGGACTTGGTCGATGGAAACAAGCTGCTTCAAGGAGAAGTTATCGTACGAAGTCCTCAGGAGAAAGGTCGAATTCTTACCGCACAGGACAGCATCACGGAAATGCTCGAGTTACAGGCGCTCATGAGCATGCGCAATAGACCTCCTCCACCACCTGCTCAAGAATCTTTGCTTTCACATTTGCTGGTTGATCTACAACAAACTGGTGATCTGAGTGGCGAGCCGGGTGTATTGCATATGTATCTCTGTCGTCAAGCATCTGATGCTGTGCCGCGTGCTGTGTCTGAGGTTTTTGCTGTTGAAGTGCCTTTCGATCGTCATTCCCTCGAGAGTCTCGCACCAAATCAGTTGCCAAAAACTTTGTTCACAGATTTGACCAAGGCTGAAATAGGCAGTGCGACTGACCCTAGCTCTCACCTGTATCTGGTGTGCCTGCTTCATCGAGAAGAAGCTCCCCGAAAACGAGTCATCGTACCTTCCCAACCATTGCCACCAGCAGACCGACCAGAATCTCACAGCCGTTCAGAAAGCACAGGAGCGCGTCGTAGCTTCCTTTGGGGCAGTCAACGTGGCCGCAAAAATCTTGAAAGAAGTACTTCTCGAGATCAAGCACGACCGCCAACTCGAGAATCATCACGGTCGAAAATGAGAGGCAGGCCACAGACACCTGTTGTCACAGACGCACAAGGACGACCTGCAACATCAGAAAAGAAGCTAAGGCGTGTCGTTGGATATGGCGCAGTTGAGATTGGCGAGCTCATCCGTCAACATGGCAATAACGTTCACAATATCTCGCTCTGGACTCCAGCTGAGGCTTTCGAAGAAGTCATCGAGGAGCCTGTTGTCGGTGCAGATGGCTGGGAAGACGTTATTAAGAACCTTCTTCGCAGTCCAATGGGCACCTTCACCAAAGCGCCCTCAATTGGCAAGTTTCAGCTGGACCTGCGTGCCTTCGCTCATCCAAACTCTGACGTGCTCATCAAAGACAATCCTGCTCTGCTGAGGGATGTTTACTGCACACAAGCACTTAACCTGTCTTCTGGTTCCGCGCATCAACGCAGCGATGTTTACCTAACCATCAAGGAGCCTATCCTACCATCTGGTGCTCACTGCTTCCACCCGCAGGACGGCAGTGTCGCTGTTTTTAATGAAGCGGACTTGAGGAACCTTCAGCTGACTCTTGAAGTGCGAACCGAGGCTGGAAATCGCATTGAGAACTCGGTTTGGCCAACATCAAATCGCCCACCTCATACTGCTTACAGAACTTCGGCTATTGACCGTAGCGAGATCTGGAATCAAACCATCCGTCTGTCAGTTCCCAACGAAGACCTACCTCATGCTCATGTCGTTCTTAGCATTGCAGAGGGAAACCAATTCCCCTTCGCACTGGCCTGGATACCTCTATGGGATCACCAAGGTGCTGTGTGTACTCATGGTCAGCAAACACTGGCTCTGTGGGATTACAGCGAATACACTGCAAGTACGGTTCATGGTAGGGGTGCCTACCAGATGCTGCCATCACGTCTTGACCAGCTTCAGGTACAGGACAATACTCCAATGGCTGCGTTGTTGGTAGATGTTACGCTTAGCAGCAGTACCACTCCCCAGGATCCGACCATCAGCTCACTCCTCCAATGGGACGGGACGACAGTACAGGGTCTTATGCCTCTATTGGGTGGCTTCAAGCAGGCTCCTGATGCTGAGATTGTCAAATTCTTCAAGCCGCTGTTGACAGCGCTTGACAAGATATTTGATGTCTTCTACCGTGTGGCTGATGACACTGGGACGGGAGTCAGCCTTGGAGAAAATTTCACTGAGCGGGCGTTGTCATGTCTAGTTCACATGCTGCATCTAACACGCGATCGTCGGTTCAGTAGTACGAAAGATCTATTTGACGAATACGTCCAGGAGCGTCATCACTCGCACGATGCTTCCAAGGGCGTGTGCAGGGCTTTGCGTGCCTTCATTAGCAGACCTTACGAAGTCGAGGATGCACGAGAGCTTCGCAGTACCTTGAAGGTCTCTGGCCAAGTCATGAAATTCGTCACTAATCGCGGCGAATCCGGATCGCCACGCAGCACTGCGTCGTTAGGCAATGCTGTATCTTCCGTACTGGTGGCATTGGTGAATTTGATGCGCAATCCAAGAGAGGATCTCTACGGAACTCAGACGATCCTCATGCAACATTTCTCTTCATGGCTTCCTGAGCTCGCTTACGTCATGGCTGCTGATGATATACTGGATGTCGTCGACGGCATGATGAATGCATCGGCCGGCAAGAAAGGCGGTCTGCGCATTCATAGACTGATCATGGTCAAGGAGTTATCTGGCCAACAGACGTTCTCTTCTCCCGATGCTTTGCTCAAGCTTCATGCCTTGACGATAGGATGGCTTGAAGATTATTGGCCAGATACATCCAACCTGACCGAGCAAAAGATAGAAGGCGTCAGAATGTGTTGCTCAATTCTACGCACCCAGCAAGCTCAGATTTCCAACTCTGCACAGTCTCTACACTACATCTGGAGACTTGTAGAGGCCTATCACATCATCAATGAGTACCTGAAAAGTGGCGGTGACGGGAGAGTGTCCTCCCTGTCCATCAACAGGTCAAAAAAGTCTCTCTCGTACCTTTTCCCGGACCATTATCCCTTCCTGAGCATGTCTGTGGATACGTCAAGTGTGCCCTCTGAGGTCTTGATGGAAATTGCCGCCATACTGGACTCTTTCTTCCAGAGAGGGCCACCACAAGGGCAGCTTTTCATGAGTGGAACTCCCTCCGACTCAAAGACCATGCAGCAAGATTTCTTGGCCAAGGCTTTCAAGGTGCTCAAATCGGTTCATAATGGAGAGGCATACCCTACCCAGTGGCTCAGTCTGCATGTCACTCATGCAAAGGTCACGATCACTGCTCTCCAATGGTTGCTGGAGATGTTATCCACAAATTTTGTGCCTCCTGAGGACGACAGCGGCGTCAACGATGTAATGGAGTTCAATCCCGATCTGTGGGAGATTTGGTTCCAGATATTGATCGACCTTGCCCTCGGCAGAATGGTGTCTATGGAAACCTTTACCGAACAGACAAGACGGGCCATCTGGACGATTGGTGGTGACATCCGCGCAAACGCTGCCGATTTGCTACAGAAAGGCTGGGCCTGTTTAGGCTGGCAGGCTCCGCCAGAGTACCTTCAAGTGCTCTATCCCATGAACCGAGTTGGAGGATACCAAGTGGGCCTGTCGACCGAGATCATTCCATCTGTTGTCAGACTTTGTATGGGGCTTCACGATCAATTGCAATCTGTCGGTCTTGACATATTGCGATCTATCATCGTCAGTGAATGGCAGTTGAACGAGAATCTGGTTGTGGTTCAAGCAGCCATCATCAATGCCTTCGACACCATGCATCGCGAAGATCACGCAATGCAAAGCCCATTCGCATCCGCTTTCCTGGAACGACTCGGAAAGCACTTTGTCATCATCAAGAACACCGAGCTGAACGTGCTTTACGAAGCATTGATGAGTGTTATTGTAGAAGTGGGCCGATTGTTCAATGTATTGGCTGATCTGGGAGACGTGAGAGACCCAGCTTCGCGCATGGTTCAGCTACTTCGTCTTATGGAGTTCCTACGATTGAGTGGTCAAGAGGAAGCATACGTGTGCCGTATTCACGAGCTTGCCGAACTTCATGTCCAGGCTAGGAACTACTCCAGCGCAGCATGCACTCTGAATCTGCATATCGAGGTATTGAATGAGAGTCAGCCTTCCAAAGCACTCGCCGCAGCAAAGGTACCTGGGCTCGAAACTCCTGCAGAGTTGGTGCAATCACGAAAAGACCGTCTTTATCGGACAATAGCAACGTACTATGAGAAGGGTTACTGTTGGGAGAACGTTCTCAAGACCCTCAAACAGCTTGCTGCAGGACGTGAAGCTACTTGGGACGCTGCTGGCATTGCGCAAGTTCGCTTCGATGAGGCACGCATCTATAACACTCTTGCTGCCGGACCGGTACCACTTCCTCGTTTCTTCCATGTCGCTTTCAACAATCATGAACTCTTCCCAGATTCTGTACGTGGTCAGCACTTCATCTTTGAAGGTCCTGCAAATTGTGACAGGAAGAGTTTCTCGGCGTTGCTCCAAGCGCAGTATCCATACGTTTCAAATCTGGGACCAGACTATACGCATCCCACATCGTCGTCGCACGACCCTGCTGTCAAGATCAGTCCTGTCACTGTGTACAAAAATCAGTTGCATCCTATCAACCAGCAAGGCGGGGTCGCGCCAGGTTTCAGAGAACACTGTCTGACCGCTCACCCCATAGCGTTTGCAATGACGAGCCGCCATGATAATCCATCTGTCAGCGTAGTCGATCAAGTTGTGGAGAAGACGGTATTCTACACCCAAACTGCGTTCCCTACCGTATTGTCCTACAGCTCTATCATACGGGAAGAGAGGGTAGTCTTGACACCGGTGCAAGCAGCTATCGATCGCACTCAGCGAAAGACGTTGAACGTTGCAGTCGCAACTCATTCTGCTGCCAGCAAAGGAGAATCGCATGTAGAGCCACTGATCGAGACTATCCACTCGAGCGTGGACACAAACACAAGTGGTAGTGTGGCCGAGTATCACAGATTGCTCGAATCGATTTCATCCCGTCCGGGGACAGGCAGTACCGCTAATAACACCATGGCCGAAGTCCAAAGTATCTACCACGACGCCTTTGGCGAGCCAAAAACTAAAGATTCACAACTTCGAGACATCCTGATGGTCTCACTCGAGGACCACGCGCGCAGCATCGAACTTGCCATGTCTTCTCCTTTGATCCCTACACACATCAAGGAGATGCTACGAACAAGCTTCGAAGACAGCTTTTTGTTGGAGCTGCATTCCATATATCCTTCGAGGGATTGGCGGGTGAGATCTGCGGCATGGCAGGATACAGAAGTGCCGCAGATGCCTGCGTCGATGAGGGAAAGAGCACCAAGTGATGTCTTGACTATCGACACACAGCACACTGAGCAGACGGTACACAAGCCTAGAAGTCGGCGCGCCTCTATTAAAAAGAGATTGAGCTTCTTGAGTCTAGGAAGCAAGGACAAGAGTGGTGATGGTGGGACGAGGAGCCATAGCAGGGCAAGCAGTCGGACCAGGTTTTAATGTTGGAGGTCGCGAAAATGTTGGATAAAATATCTTGCTGTCTTTGGCCTTTCGTTTCCTTTTCTGCTATTATCTAGATACCCTTTCTGCTATATTGTATATTTATTGCATGTCGGTTACACTGAGCTTCGTCCTCCGTGCTACATTGCAGCTATAAAGATGCACAATAGTTCTGTAAAGAATGTGGTCTGCTCAGAGAAGACCCTTTGAAGACTATCTCCGTGTGGGCAGACTCGTTTTTCATGTCGCAACTGTGCGATTCGATAGCTTAGGGGAATTGTGACTCGAGATGGGAAAGAGCTGATCGCTAATAGGTTGATAGCACATGGAATCTGCATGTGACGCGACCCTGGCGCCTAAAGCTCTCAATTTGAGTCACATCAACACTTTTACCACCAAACAAACTTTACATGCGCAGCGTCCGCCGTCTCCCAATATCTAACTTCCTATTCCAACAGAAAAGACAAACACTACACAAAATGTCAACACCCCCAACAGTAAAAACGCGTGTCCTGATAATCAGTGACACACATTGTGCACCTTTTACGTCCGCCTCATCTTCTCAAGCTTTCCGCCCTCCTCTTCCCTCGGCAGATGTTTTGATACACTGCGGCGACCTTACCGTGATAGGTACACCTTCTGAGTACCATGATACTCTAGACATGCTTGCTGCTATCGATGCACCGGTTAAACTGGTCATTGCGGGTAATCATGACAGAACATTGGATAAGACATGGATGAAAAATCACGAATGGATGTTGCGAGGCAAGAAGTGGGAGGATGTGTATGAGGAAGCTCAAGAGATTTGGTTTGGAGAGCAAGGTCGGGCAAGGAAAGAGGGTGTAACAATGTTGGAGGAGGGGGTCCATAAGGTTGAGCTGAGCAATGGAGCAGTGTTGACGGTAAGTGGCTCCCCGTTGCTCTACCATTGTTATCTTCTATACTCTGCATTGCAGCAACAACCTATTTCGGAGCAGCGACGCTTTGAGATGACTGATCGATACAAACACATAAACCTCAGAGACTAACGAGTTTCCTCAGCTCTATGCGTCTCAATACCAGCCTGAATTCTACGATTGGGCTTTTCCATACGAAAAATACGAGGACCGCTACAACCCTGCGTCTGAAACCCTTGCTGATGCCACCAACATTGCTGTCAACCCAATACCCTCCTTCTCAGATCAGCAACTAGACGTGATCTGTACCCATGGGCCTCCGTATGAGCGTGGAGACATCACCGCACATGGAAACGTAGGTTGCCCACATCTGCTCAAAGCAATGGCTAGAGCAAAGCCATCGGTACATTGTTTTGGTCACATCCATGAGGGCTGGGGTGCCGAGACTGTGACATGGAATGATGTTTCCGTGACTGAGAAAGAGACCATGGAGCAATTCAAAGGGCAGGGATGGAAGAAGCACGTCAAAGAAGTGGAAAGGGTCGAAGTGGCAAAGAACGAAGTCAAAGAGCAGAGAGCGGTGTTTCTAGATGGAACGAGAATCAGGAAGGGTGAGCAGACGATCATGATCAATGCAGCGATCATGGATGTTGGTTATAGTCCAGTTAACGCACCATTCGTGGTGGACCTGGACCTGCCGATGAAGGACTGATGACATGTAATTGATAATGAGGCTTGGGCATGGATGAACGAGACTAGACGGAGCAAGGTTGGAACAAGGCACGAAGATGATAAGAGAAAGAAATATCTATACCAAAAGCACAATCATCTCATGAAAAATCATATATGAGGGGGTATTCGAAAGGCTTTGAAATTTTTTTGAAAACAAGAGAAGATTCTGGCATAAGCTAAACAACAGTACTTTTTGCTGTCTTTCTGCAAACGCCAAGGTCATGAACAACGACGCCCAACCAGGAGCCATGATGAGTATCCCCCCATAATCCTTCGTTACCGGCGGGTCATGGTTTACTTGCGGATGGCGCGCTGGTAGAAGGCGAGCTCATCACCCTCGAGGATGTAGCCGTCAACGCGACCGCTCTGGCCGGGGCGCGAGGCAACAACGGCGAAGAGACGACCGGCCTCGAACTGCTTCTCAATGGCAGACTCGACCTTGCCGGCGGCCTTGGTGCGGGCCTCCTGCTTCTTCTCGACGGACTTGGACTTCTTGGTCTCCTCAGCCTCGGCACCCTTGGCCTGGCGACGGCGACCGAGAGCGGAGCCGTAGTGGGCCTCGTACCACTGACGGAAAGGAGCGGCATCGATCTGGACAACGGCGGACTTGGTCAAGGTGTTGGTACGGACGAGCTCGTTGTTGGAAGGGTGGTAGGCGACGGCAATGACACGGGTCTTGCGGGAGATACCCTCAGAGCCCCAGGAGAAGTTGCCCGAGTCGAGACGGAGGGCACGGAACTTGCGGTTGCCACCACGGGTGCGGACGAGATGGATACGCTTGGCACCGATACGGGTGTTGGCGGCCTGACGGCCCTTCTCGAAAGCTGTAAAGACGAAAAGTCAGAAAGACAGTTCGTCGAGCAATCGGGTTACGGTGTTGGACACCAGTTTGTTTACATACCGCGCTTCTTGTTGGCGGGAATGCTGAGCAGGATGTCAGCGAAAGTTTCCCTACGAGTCCAGAGTGACAGTAGATAATTACCGCTTGGCGCCAGAGGCGGCGCGCTTCCAGTTACCACTGCGAGAGATACCCATGTTGTCGGATTATGAAGGCTGCTGTGCGAAAGCGTCGGTCAGTGTGCTGTCCTTGTGTTTGGAGATGTGTGCGACGGCGGAGAAGACGCGACGAGGTCGAGTCGGCGGCGGCTTGTTGCAAATTAGGATGGATCGAGAAGGCTCGTAGCGACGGTAAAGCAGTGACAGGAAGTGTAGAATGGGTCATGTAGGTCGTGTGTCGAAGATTGTGTGTATGCATGTGCTTGTCCAATTTTTCTCCTTCACTGTCGACTGCGCGCGGCCGGTGTCGTTCGATGTCCAGATTTGCAAAAAGTCGGTCGCCGTATACGTCCAGTCGCATCTTCTCGTGCCATCAATGAAGCGACTCACATTGACTGGCTTCACAAAGAGGGGATTGTCGAGGGTTCGTTGTCGTCGTCGATTCGCAAAAGCGTTGGACAAGTCGCACGCAGATTTCGTGCAAAATCGCTTGTCGCTTAATCTTCGGCTGTTTGACTGAGAATGTGGGGAAGCCCAACCACCACCAAGGCCCCGTCTGCCAACCCTGACCGTACTCGAGTACAAAGCTTTGCCAACATCAATAACGCGTGTTTCTCCTTTCTGCCAATCAGATCCAGAGCCGACTTAGTGATTAAGGTTGCCTGTCACGAAAATTGTGCTGTCTTCTTGACGACGTCCAGTCGGAAATCCAGTGCAACCAAGAATGGCCGCTTGCAGCCTCTCCGTGTGCTAAAGCATGTAACATTTCTTTCTATGCACAATGTTATCAGAAATCAGGATAGTGTCCACCGAGAAACGACAATTTATCGGCTCTCAATGGAGATGTCTCCATCTCTGCGAAACTTGTGCATTTTTACGGTGTGCATCTTGCCTCCTGCTGTATTCGGAGTACGATGGCAGTTACATGCATTGGCATACGAAGTCTGTCCACCCTAAGGACGTCAAATCCTACAAGATACGAATAGAAGCTGAGCGGATGTGTCGTATTGTATAGACACGAGCTATGTACTAGACTGAAATTTACGGGCCACGAAAACGGAATCATCGAAGAAGAAGACACTGGAAAGAGACAAACCCCACAGAGAATTACGCGCCACGCGCAAACCACTGCTATCACTAAAAGGACTGGATAAGAGCCCGCCACTACTTTATGAAGTCCTGTGAGTCAAGTACTCAGGAACCAGATCGTCCCTACGTGCGTCGTCAATATAATGCTCGTAGAACATATTGCTGTTATCAACTTTGCAGAGCTGCGCATCTTCAGGCTCAAGGTTCTTCATGATCCTCAGGGTGCAATCGTCTTTCTTGCTGGCATTCTACTCAGTATTGATCATATCCTGGAAGCGCTCTGTGTTGTTGACAGAAAGAGTCTTGTTATCGTGGTTCCACTTGAGCCAGTATTCCCGTTGAGATGCTTCTGTGTCGGCTTAAACCTTCTCAATGTCAAGATCGCGGATTGAGATACCGTATTGGCCAGGAGAGACACTGCCAGTGCAGAGAAGGCCGAGACTGACAATCTGCTCAAGTCTTCCGGCTTGCTGCGGGCTCAGGATGGTGTTATGGAGGTAACGCTTTCTCTTGCGGCTGGGTGTTGGCGTAACGATTTGGTCGTCATCATCGCTGTGGTTGTCGTCGAAGACTCCTCCGGCAGCCAGACCAAAGTGATATGAACACTTGAAGCGATCGACCACTCTGAACTGAACTCGTGCTTCGGAGCGAGCTGTGCGACGCTTAGGGTTCTTGCGGATCTCGACAGCGGAGGTCGCAAGCAGCCTATCGAGGAGCTGCATGTGGAGTTCGTACAGAGCAACAGGACAGCGGTGGTTGAGATCAGTTTTGATCTCAGCATCCTTCTCTACCAGCTTCAAGCTTTTGAAAAGGCGAGACCATGTGTGATGTCTGGCCATGATATCTCTTGCTCTGGAAGTCTCAACGCGTGCCTGGTTGTTATTCTCAAGCATCCAGATTTGAGGAACATCTCCGCGCTCGCAGACCATTTCACCTCTCCAAATGATGTTGTTCTTTGCGGTGAAATGGTAGGGCGTACGAAGAGCTTCTCTGACAGCGAGCTTCAGTGACTTGACGTTCACGGAAGTGAGGTCAAGGAAGCAGGCGATCATGGCATCCTTGACATCTGTGGCACCCAGAGATCTTGTCACGCTCATCTGCCAGGGTATTGCGTAACCGTACGCATTAGACTAGCTCATATGGTCCTCACTTTGTCCCCCTACCATCGTGACAACAAGCATGATTGCATCATATGAAAATGCACGATTCTTTTCGTACCGAGAGTGCCACCAGAGAGAGCGTGTCAAATCAAGAAAGTGGCTCTCGTTGATCACCACCTTTCCCACCATTCAATTACTTTGGTAGCGTCCATTATACGAGCAAGCGTATACTAAGTAGAGGAACAAACGGAAAGATCCCGAGTGAAACGTTACAACAAATTCACCATTGCTATCAGAACGGTGGCCAGACGACCGAATGCAGGGAGTGCGGCTACTGCAGCTCCGCTGGAAGCACTTGAGGAAGCTGATGAGGAAACCGATGTGTGAGTCGCTGTAGAAGTAATATTTGAAGAGGCTAGGTTTTCAGTACTCGATGAGCTCATAGACTCGCCAGAGTTTGAAGACATTGAGGAATTTGACGCAGAGGCTGAGGTAGTAGAAATGGCACTGACAGTGATACATCATTAGCAGATGCTATTGTCGAGCTCAAACGCGATGTCGAGGCTGTCGCAGCTACAGACACCAAGTAGCCCAGTTGACTGCTGATAGCGATTGCCTGGCTCGATGACCCAGCATAGGCCTCGGACGAATAAGCAGAATATTGGCTTTGAAGTTGCGACTTGTAGATTCCGGTCGCGGTCGCTGCATCGGAAGACATCGATTGCAACGCTGCAGAGACCAAAGATGATTCAGCTGCAAGGTTGACTGCGGCTTGTAAGCGAAGAGCGAATTTGTTGAGGTTGGATCTACATTAGTCTGGCTGAGAGCGAGGGTAGCCATAGTAACAACAATGGCCATTGCGATATGCATCTTTAACAGAAGAGACTTGAGACAGTGAATGTGCGATTGAATTGGGGTTGAAGAGCGAAGAAAAGGTGAGAGTGATGAGAAAAGTAACAACTTATTCTATAGCAGCATCGAGTGCGACCAGAGCACTGCATGTTTCCATATTCCCTCACCACGTATGCTTAATGGCGTGAACATGACAAACTTCTGAGTGGTGTTGTACGAAGCCACGACATGCTATATAGGTCGTTCTGAGCTGAGATTGATATACCGTAGCTGTAGCAAGGTGTTGTTTTGTGGTTCTCACAACTCGCGGTTGTTAAGGAGGGTGAAGCTGTACAAATAGTAGCAGGTTTTTCGACAGGTGACCTACGTTATCGCTCTGACTTCGAGCGAGAAATATGCAAGACGCGAAAGCCAAATATTGCAAGGATTGAGCAAATGTAGCTTCGGTATCGTTACATGTTCATGCAATCCATCCTGTACTTGCGAAGGGTACAAGTGACTTTCGAGTCACGCGATCAAGCCAAACCACTTGGCAGCTGGAAATTACTTGGCCACCAAAGACAAGAAAAAAAAAGAAGCCGGACGTTGAAGGCTAACGAGCGATGCAAGAATCGATTCACGCAAATTGGCTGTTGCTTGTTCGTTTCTATTGACGTTATGTGCATACCAGCTGAGTTTTTGATCTTCGTTCTCGATGAGACGCAAGCTGATAATTCCGAGGATCAAGATTGCTGATGTAACACGAATTGCAACGCGAGAAGCTTGGTGTTGTGACTCGACACGAGGTGGGGTCGAGATGAGGTCTGCGTGACACGAAGATGCGCGGACCCAGGGTCGAGACGCACAATGGAGTCGGTATGATGGCCAGAATGCGAGAAGAAGAAACTCCCGTGCTTTGCGACGCCGCGGCGAAGTGATGATGACCATTATTCTTAGAAATGGTCCATGCCAAACACGATTCGCAAATTTAGTCATCGAGAGCGTCGGCCGAGGAAGCTGCCCTCTAGGATGCTGTTAGCAAGTATGCAAGGATGTGGAGATACAGCGCCTATTCTATGAGGGGGGAGCCTGTTCGTATCTGCTGCTTACAGCTGTCAGCATGACCTCTGAAGGAGTACTCGTATTGGATCCTACTATTGTATTGCCCATATTAGTGCATTATTCTAACGACCAACGAGGATATCGGAACGACTTTCGGCCCTTCTTGATCTGGGGTAAACCGGGCCAGCCGTTTGCTGCCGATCTGTCTGCTGATCGTGATCAGCACAACTCAATTGCGAAAAGACGCAACTTTGAACTTGCCCCTGATGTATGATTCTGTCAGGTGGGGCTACTGATGATGAATTTCGGACCAGCGCTGTACTGAGGGAGACTGGCAAGCTGAGTACTCGAATAGACATTTGAATGATACTGTACATTTTCACAAGTCACTTGATAATAGAATGAAAGATTGAAGTAGAAAATTCATTATTGAAATACTAAGCAACTATTGACATCGCGAAGGATGTACAATGCAGTTGTGGATATCTTGAACTCTTGCTCGGCTGCACCTTGCGGATTTTGATGTGAGAGAGAAATGGAGCGCTTAGAAGACGCTGCCCTTTCTCTCGACATCCTCGACGACCTCCAAGTCGAGCTTGCCGCCGTTGGCGTGGCCGACGGAGGTAGCGAAGGTCTCGTGAGGGACCCACTTGGAGGAGGTACGGGGAGTGGTCTCCTCCATCATGCGGTCAACCTGCTCAAGAGAGAGACCCTTGGTTTCAGGCACAAGGAAATAGGAGTACACAAAGGCGCATGTGCAGAGACCCATCCAGATGAAGAAGACGGACGATCTAAGGTTACCCTCATCCTTGTTGACCATGTAAGGAGTGATGACGGCAATGATGGTGTTCCAGAGCCAGTTGGAGGCGGTGGAGAGGGCGACACCGCGAGATCTGATAGGGAGGGGGAAGATCTCACCGATCAGGACCCAGGCACCAGGACCCCAGGTGGAGGCGAAGAAGAAGATGAAGATGGCGATGAAGGCAATCTGAGCGTTGACGGCAGAGATGTTGTTGGAGCGGGTAAGAGGGTCACCACCAGCGGGGTTGGGGATGTCGTGGGTGTGGTTGAAACCGACGGTGACACCAACAACGGCGACGATAAGCTGGCAGATCAACATACCGAAGGCACCCCAGATGAGCAGAGGACGACGACCGAACTTCTCGACAGTCCAGAAGGAGATAGGGGTAGAGCAGACGTTGACGAGGGTGAAGATCAAAGAGATCAGGAAGGCGTTGCTAATGGCACCAGTGGACTGGAGGAAAGGAGTAGAGTAGTAGAAGATGAAGTTGACACCGGTCCACTGCTGCATCATCTGAAGAGAGGTACCGAGAATGGTCTTGCGCAGGTTGCTGTTCTGCTTCCAGAGCGAACCCTTGAAGCAGTTGGCCCAGCCAGAAACCCAGCCAGTGGTGGGGATCATGGCACGCTCGTACTCCTCGTTGGCAACAATCTCGGAAAGCTCAGCCTCGATGTAGTCAGAGTCGCCAGGCTGGCCACGAAGTCTGGCCAAGGCATTGCGAGCAGCCTCGACGTTACCGCGCTTGACGAAGTAACGAGGAGAGTCGGGAAGGAAGAAGAGACCACCAGCAAGGACGACACCGAAGACGAACTGGATGCCGATGGGAATGCGGTAGGAGGCAGTGCTGTTGATGTCCTTGGTACCGTAGTTGATGCAAGAAGCCAACAAAAGACCAATGGTAATGCAGAACTGGTAACCGGAGACGAGAGCACCTCTAACCTTGCGAGGGCAGATCTCAGACATGTAAAGAATGACAATGGCGGATTCGAAACCGACACCGAGACCGGCAACGAGACGACCAGCAACGATCAGACCGAGACCGTGAGAGGCGACCTGGAGAATAACACCAATGATGTAGATGATACAACCGATGATGACAGTCCAGCGACGACCAATGGTGTCGGCAACATCACCAGCGATGATAGCACCGAAGAAAGTACCGGCAGAGAGAATAGAAGTGATGAGAGAGTTGTGGGGACCAGAGAGGGAGGTGTGGCCAGCGCCCTCAATGATCTCGACGAAGACGGGAGAACCAGTGACACCGTTGATGTAACCTGTACAACTTGTTAGGAGGTGGAAGAGTGATTGGTGGTCAAGATAGATCGCATACCAGAGTCATAACCGAAGAAGATACCTCCGAAGGAAGCAAAGGCGCAAATCAGGTAGGCCTTCCAGGTGACTGGAGCCTCAATCTGATTGACATCAGCAGTGGTAGCAAGCATAGCACCAGGCATGTTGGCGGTGGCTTGAGAGGATGAACTGTTTGTGAGATGGAATGATCCAAATGAGTGCGCGAACCCGTGGTTTTGTATTCCCACGCTCGTTCTCGACTCGATCCCCGCGTAGCCCCATCTTCCATCGAGAACATATCGATCTAGCCGAAAACAACTACAGAAGACGCCTTCTTCGGCGAGCTACGACAAAAAAATGGCCGTTCAGCGCTCGGGACCAGTCACATGGCCCGATCGTTAAGCCGTCTAGAACTTTTGATTGGCAAGAAAGTAAGTGCTTCTGCCGAGAACCTCACCAGCGGGACGCCGGGCAGGCTTTACAAATTTCATGTGGGTTTAGACTAACGGTCCACCAACGTCGAGCAATGACCGACCCAGCAAGCCCAGCCTCGGCCATCCAATAATTTTACGCTCTCGAAGTGACAAGCTCGTCACTTTCGATGCTTCGCCATCTTGTGCTTCTCGGCCATGACGAACAGAAGAACTGAAATCATGGGCCGTTTTCTGAACCCCATAGCACAGTATGAACATTATGCATGGAAAATTCTAAACATGTCTGACAGAGAATAATCCCAAAGAAAAAAAAATTGTGCTTGAGCTCCGCAACCATCCCACCTTGCCTGCGGTACCTTAACCCTAGAACGTTTTGAATACGGGGTTCAATGGTCGTACATGTTAGCCGACCATGATTGGTCTCCCCCATGAAATGTCTTCAGCTACCAAATGCGGAGTAGATGATGCAACCTGCGAACATGTACCAACTGTACATCATCACTCAGCAGTGGCTCTAGCATGTGACCTTCCGCCCTACTTTTTTGCAGTATAGAGAGATCATGAGTTGATCTTCTCGCGTGTTGTGGGGATGGCCTTCGACAAGCGCGTGTGGAGGATGGGCTTTGGAGAGGTGGTGGGGAATCGGGGAAGAACTCGGGAGCGCTTGACGCCCGGCCCTTTGCAAACACGGCGTGTTGCACGGGGTGCCGAAGGTCAGACATCCTTGCTCAGTCAGACCATGCGGCGAAGACCGATGTGGATCATCACCTCAGATCAGTGTCAGAAAAAAGCGCCATACCGAAGATTGTCGACCACCCCAAACATTCCCCACCGGACTTGGGTCGGGAAGCTGGGGCGCCCTTTCACTCGCGCCCTAATTCACGCCCTCGCTTCTTGGATCGCATCGAGCTTGTGCCAAATTGTCAAAACAAACTCTGTGGTAGTGGCACAAATGTGATCTCGGGGCGGTATAGCAGATGACGTGGGAATTTCAGGCTAAGCTTACCAATTCAAGAAGTAAAGATGCTCAAGCTCAAGGGTGGCCGTTTGTTTTTGGCGCATGCCACTGCCAACACGGCAACTACGGGCTGCATCATGCTGCATGCAAGCAACGCTGTCGAGCGTGGCGGCGTTGTGAACATGCTTGCGCTTGCTTGGTCCGAGGCTTGCAGAGCCCTCACGCGAGTGCCGAAATTGGTATGTCTTGGAAGTGGCTTTGGTGGCTGAAAAGCACGAGTCGAAGTTGCAGTGTTTGATCCTCCACAGGATCATACCACGAGTAAACACTAAGCGGTGTGCTTCGTTTGGCGATCAATTTTGGGGATGCCAACGTCCTTCACCATGGGGACTGTGGTTAAATTCAGCTGCGTGGGGCTCTCCATGGGGGCGGTCGACGAGCACGGAGCTCTGTAGAAAATTCTTTCATGCTCTGTGCTCGCTCAACCAGAACAAGATCGCGCTTCTCAGACAAGCGCGCGTTAGTAGTTCAGGTGGGAGCTAACAAATTCCGTCGCCACGATCATGCTTTCGCGGATACAACCTCTGCAGGGTTGTTGGGTAGCATTGCTGTATTGCAAACATCGTGGCGGCTGACGAGTAGGCGCGCAATCCAATAGCGCTGCTCTGACCTGCCTAACTGAGAAGTGCACCTAGCGAAGAAGGATGCAGTCACTTTCGATCCTACAAGGCTACAACAGCATGCTATAGGGCGGGGCTGTATTAGGAGTAGGATCAATGGTTTGCGAGAATTTTGCATAATGTCCTGACCAAGTGTCGTTAGCGAACTCCTGCATCTGCAACCTTCGATAATCACGACGCGTTTGGGAGCCCCCTGATTCTCCAATAGAGTTTACGCTCATTGTATTGCGACTGGTAGACCAGTGCGAAAATTTTCATCGAAGAATCGACCTTGACAACCTCCACGCTAGGCGCCTGACTTTGCAGTTGCGAACGGTAAGATCATGATCATATCGGAAAGGAGCTTTGTCCTGGCGACACAAATGAGACAATCAATTGGATAGCATCGCGGTAAGGGGCGGATACTAATTTATCGATGTCGGAGTGGGTCTTCGGCAGGTCACCACGTTTTCGGCTCTTCGGGACGGCTTTGCGTTCATAGCAGTGGAGGACAACTCGGAACGATACAAGGTCGCTCGGTATTGGACAGGGAACTATTTTGTTGGTGGAGGCGCCCAAAACCCACGCGGAGACGGTGTCTCATTCAATCGCGGAGCTCCCGGTTTCTCCTGCTCTGCTAGGTGCCGTTTTTTGAGGTCGGCCAAAGTACGAAATTGCCGAGACAGGGTCACTCTCTCAGCATCAACATCCACAGGTCCAACTCAGCTCTATGCCCAGCATTACAATCTAGAGCAGTGTTGTATGTTGTATCTGCTACAAATAACTCCATGTGTCATGATAGACGTGGTAGAAAATGCGCAATAGCAGTATGTGGTCAGTCACGGTGCATTTCGTGTTTTTGAGCTGTCAGCTTCAGAAGCCCAATTTGACGACACACAAACTACGTGCACAGGAGAAAGAAAAGTCGGGAACCAGGGTAGATTGTTCTCAGGACGACCCGGGATAAAAAGAGTATCCTGCGCTGAATACGAGCTAGAAAACAACCCCCGGTAAGTGCATCACCAGTACCGGCACATGTCATCTGTTTCAGAGTTGCATAATCGAACACATAGTAGTTGACAGACGACCTCTCTTCCGTTGTTTGATGTCTGTCCAGGACATGGTATGACAGGCACTTCAAAGTTGAATGTATCTCTAGCAAAAAGCATAGCTTAGATCTTGCCGTAGCCGACGTTGGCAGTGGAGACGGAGCTGGCGGCAGCAGCAGAAGCAATGTTCTTGCCTTTGAAGTTACCGAGGAAGCTGGTGTCGGCAGAGGAGAAAGCACCAGAGCTGCCAAAGGCGTTGCTCTGGCAGCTACGGCCAATGAAAGAACTGCAGACGCTGCCACTGCCAGGAACAGTGAAGTACTTACCAGTAGCTCCGGACTCAATCACAGTTGCCACGTTTTGAATCTTGTTGCTGTACGAAGGTCAGTACAAGTATGAAAAGGTCAGTAGATGAGCTTACCCTTCAGCGAGAACATAACCGCCCTGGCCGAGCTCGAAAGCGTGGCCCTTGGAGTCGATGTCGTACCTTCAAAACGGGTCAGCAGGTTCACCTGAAATGCGAAGAAAGCAGTTCTCACCAGTAGTTGTTGACTGCGTGGAGGATGGTGTTGCCTTGAATCTTGGGCGAACGACCAGAGGTGTGGTGGATGTAGTTGCCCTTGAAAGTGATCATATCGTTGCTACCAGTGAAGTAAAGAGCCCAGTAGTGGCGTCCATCACAAGTGGCCGACCAGTTGGACGATCCATCGATGTCGCAGTTGGAAATCGTGACTCTGCCGGAAGCAGACTCTCCGAGAACGATGTGCTGGCGGGCAATACGTTGAGTCTAGTAAAAAAGTCAACCATAGTCCGAGCAGGAGGTACTGGAGACTTACAGTAACGTGGTCGATCCAGATCAGGTCAGTGCCTATCATGGAATTAGCGATGGAACCGAAGATCAACTTTCTCCGTTTCAAATTACCAGCAAGGGTGATTGCATCACCACCCCAAACGTAGTGGGGGTTAATGTCAGTAATAGCGATGTTCTGAATTCAAGGTTAGAAATGCAATGTGAGGCTAGTATTGCTCTTTATACCTGAATGATCACGTTCTTAACACCGTTGGCCATGCGAAGACCCTTGCCCTTGATGATACCCTTGTTGCCCTGACCAACCAAACTCTTGTTTGAGTTGACAGTAATGCCGATCATACCGGCCTTGTCGTAAGTGATGGAAGAGACCTACTTCTTGTAAGACCACGTACCACCGGAGAAAAGATGACATCGCAACAAACCTTGGGTGCCGAGGATTCATAGTTCTCGCACCAGCCATCCTTGTCGATAGCCTGCTGGCAAAGACTGCCAGTACCCCAAGGAGAGCAGCCCTTGGCGGAGGTAGTACCCTCAGTACCACGGAAATCGAAGGTCTTGGTGAGAATAATAACGCGGGGCTGACTATCACCAAGGTACGAGACCAGCTCGGCAGTGGTGCTAGGATAGACAGCAGCGGCTGAACCACCTCCAGTGACGCCCTTGGCGAAACCTTCAGCGGCGCCAGTGACACCAGCAGCGCTAACGGTGCTGGCGAATGCTACAATTGCAGAGGTGAAAAGAGAGAAAGATCTCATGATCTAAAAGAGCGACAAGAAAATTGAGAAAGACACAAGAAAGGATACAAAGAAGAAGTAGTGAGTTAATTCAGCTTCGAGATGGCTCGTACATATTATATACCTACGCACTTTGCAGTCGAGATCCACAGATCTCCCATAATAGTGCTAATGTCGGCTACAAGAGCCTGTATGTTATACTGCGTGCAAGGCCCGACAGGGCAGGGTTGTCGAAAGAGGACGCGAGCGTCTCAGATTGCGCTTGAGAACTTATCCTGAGGCGAAGCGACAGCTTGGCAGGTGTCGCGCTCGGCGCCATTACAACCCTACGAAAACCATCTGCATTAGCCTAACAAAATCTCATAAGTCTCCTCCCATCGAAAAGCGATTGGTGCGGCCGTAAGTGTTCAGAAGAAATTCTACACTTTGTCTGAAGAGTTGAACCAAAATTGAAGTGCAAGACGTTGTCGCACCCCCAAGGCTAAATCATGTGGGCTGCCGGAAAAGAATCCGATGTGCAGCCCTAAAATTATCTAACCCGTTCGGGATCGATAGACGATGACCACTTTTCTCAAACCTATCTTAGGTATCCTTCTCCTGTTCTGCAGCACCTCGATCAGCAAAGAGCTCGAAATCACCTTTCAAAACGCACCAACAGCTTTCCTTCACAATACTGCTCGTTGAACTTATGAGCAGCGTGGCCTACCACGTATCCGTTGAATTTCACATTCGACTGATATCGTGAGGCTTTGTATAAGACCACACACGACAATCCTTGATGATGTTCTTGAAACTATGGCGTTGATCACAGCTTATCGCCGCTGATTACAGCTTCTCGCAGCCCTAAGGGCTATCAAAACTCCTCATAAATAGAGATCGGAGGACTCGGAGAAGCTACTACGAACCCCGGTGAGGAGATGCTCTGGACGATATGCTTGTCGATCTAGCGACATGGAGCCTGAAACAATAACTTCATATGGAAAGAAGCAAAAGTCTTAACACTTCAAGAGGACCTGACTGGATACATGTATGAGCATCGCTCCTAGCCCACAGATGATTGAGTCCGCAGTACTCGTAGAATTGGACGCTCACGAAACCGAAATCCATGACAAAACTTGCCGCACAGTCCTTCACTGCAGTAGGGCTACGAAAAAAAAAAAAAGCAAAACTAGTCCGCAAAAAAGACAAGATTGGTAGACTATTTAGATATAGCCCAGCCTTCTGGCCAGAAACATGGATCCGATCAAGAGCAACCAGGGAGCCATGCGGACAAGCCCATCCTTCACAGCCTTCATCGCCCAGATATTGATCAAGAGTACATGAACAGCGACAAACATCTTGCCGTCATTGACGTGCGGAAACTCATCCTCTGGCTTCGGGAAGTCAATGAAATCACAGAGCTCCTTCCAACCATCTTGCCCCAACCTGAACTCGAGAAGGCGTTCCTTGGGCACAACTGCCCGGACGCCTGCGTTGTGACGGGCCAATGCTTCGGTACTCCATCCGTCCATCACAGTATCCATTTTGTGCAACATGGCGCACCAAGCCGCGCACTCGGGGCTGATCAGAGCTAGATATGGCCAGATCCTCCATTTGCTGATGACGCCGACAGTATTCTCAATGGACCTGCGCCATTTCTCAGGATCTCTAGTTGTGAGGACGACTTTGGCCTCCGGATATGCTCCGAGAAGTTCTTTGACCAGCAAGTTCATTGGCACATCGCAGACCGCCTATTCTTGTCAGTAATACCTTCTGGATAACACTAGACTCACTGACGTCGAAATCACCAATCCATTTGTCAAATTCTTCTCGTCCGAATGGTCTCTCGCTGTCACGAGCATCTAGTGCTTCGCATGCAATTGGTAGATCTTGAGACGCCATCTTGACGGCCTCCGCTATATCTTGTTAGTGGTGATCTGCAATGCAAAAGGTATTCAAGCACATACCCATGTGGTACGGCGTCAAGCCAAGCTTCTGAAAAGCAGTGTACATTGCTCAACACGTCCATTAGCTGATGCTTCTAATCTTATCGCAGCTTTTGCTCTTACAGAAGGTACCAGTCCTAGACATACTGGCGAGTAGAACTTTCATAGGTTTGGTACGAATACCCCCCTCTTTGTCAATTGCTCGTGGTCCTGTTGGAGTTGATGCCAGTCTACGTCCCAGCGGCTTGTGGACCCGCCCTCCAAGCTTAACGAGCATATCATCGAATTCCTTCATTATTCGTACAGAATCGTCAATCGATGTCAGTGTTGTAGTGCGCTCTTGAATAAGAATGATGGGTTGCGAGAGTGTGGGTGGAACGCGAATTTATCTTTGTCAGTTCAGCTTACGCCGTCTTACATCCTTCTAAGCGAGGCCATGCTCCTGTTTCTCAAGACCATTGATCTCATTGGGGCAATGCTGGCATTCATGCAAGCCATTGTGGCACGTGCAGATTTCTTGAACCTGAGCGTCATTGACTCTGATTGGATGAGTGGTAGCAGAAACAGACAAGTGTGTGTTGTTCAGTTCTCAGAAACCTAGAAATTTCGAAATATCATACGTTCGGAGTTACCCTTTTGTTATCGTACACATTCGCAGCGGGTAGAGAAATGTTTTTCTCCATCTCGAAACATTTGTCACGATGTGATTACTGAATTGCACGATACTTTCAACTTGTCTCGTGATATTGCTCGAGTAACGTATACCTCAACGGCTCTCTGCAGTAGCAGCTCGTTCGACACAAAAAATGTGCATTGTGATAGCTTCTATAACTGCTCTGTATCACCGGAGGAGGCGTGTCGCATGTAGGAACGCAATTCAGCGAACATGAGCATCATTAGCACACTAGGCAAGGCATGCATGGTATTTGAGATTCATCTGCACCTTCTATACACAACTCACTCCCGCTTGCTATGATCGCAATGCACTCTGCAAAGGTCGTTCGTGTTCCCCCAAGATCAGTCTTCGATCTCCATGACCGTCGTCAATGCCAATAGCGATGTGCTTGTCACATTGAATGTGACGCATCTCTCATAGGTGAAGTGCACTTTCGTTTATTGCATAAAGCACATTCGATTCTGCTACATAGTCTGTAATCATGTGGACTTCTGAGTGGGTGCGATCGGGGTTTTATGGTGACCGAAACGTTGACAGTATTGTGCTAGAAATCCAGACCAACGTCACTAGGCCTTCTGTTCGTGAACATGCTGGAGCTGAGCTTCGGAGTCCTTGGGCTCAACGACAGTGTTCTTGCCCTGCATCGCTGACCTCTCCAGCATATTCAATTTGTCTTCGTTGGCGTCCAGGTGACGGAAGCAGAACCAGAATCCCACACCGCCTAAGAATGCAAGGATGGTGATGATAGTATAGTTCCAAACGAGCAGTGGATCTTCAGAAAGAGGTGTGAATGCTTGTCCGATGGCAGAGGCAAATGCGCTCATGAAGAGGTTGATAGACATGACCATAGATTTCATGTTTGCGGGAGCTTTGGCGTAGGCATATTCGAGCGAGGTAACGTTGGTGAAGATCTCGGCAATACCGATGAAAATGTAAGGCAGGACCTGGGCCCAAACACTAATGTCAGCCTTGCCAAACTCTTCTATACAGTCTGGGTCCGATGCATGTTTTCCACAAGGCGATTTCGCATAGATGTAGTGTTGCATGACTGCCGCGGCGACCATGGATCCAGTAGCAAAGAAGAAGCCGACCGTCATACGTTTGATCGGGGTAAAGGCGAAGCCCATCTTGCGGAAGCCAGGGTAGATGACATGGTCCAGGATTGGGATCATGATGACTATTGAGATTGGGTTCAGATTCTGGATGATATCGTTCGGCACTCCACCCAATTGAAGAGTCGCAGCTTGGGACGTCAAGTTTCCAGTCATCTGATTGTATGCTAGCTGTGAAGGTTGTTAGCGTCGTAAATCAATATTGAATGAGATATGGCCGCCGTAAAGATGAGAGGCTCCAACTGGAACGAGGTACTCACAAAGAAGAGAGGCAAGAAGAGAAAGACCTTGCAAGCACTGAGACCACGCTTAACCTCTTCTACCCATGCATCATCATATGTCATCCAAGCAGGGCGCTGCTCGACAGGGACATTAGACGGCTTCGCAACGTCCCAATTGAACTTCCCTTGCCGATTTTTCCAGGTGAAACCAAGCATGTGGAGAAACTTAGACAAGATAGAGCCAGTAGGCGGGCTTAGAATGTAGTTTTTGCGGTTTAGGAAGAGAACAACCGGAGCTGCCAGGAAAAGTATGGTCGGCAGCAGGAAAGCTGTGTTGGTAGATAGTGTCAGTCAAAGGGTTTGTCTGTTTACTGAGGGTTTGTTATACCTAACCAAAAGCTATGAAACTTCTCGACGTAGACCATGGAGATCTGTCCGGTAAGGGAGCCAATGTTGACACAGAAGTAGAAATAGAGGAAAATCCTGGAATTGGTAACCGACGGGTCAACGATCACTCTCTCGCCGCTCGCAAGGGTTTCAACACGCATTCGAAGATCAGTGTTCTGCTCAGCAAGTAGTGGCGAGATGTTAGCTTTAAAGAAACCAGTACCGACGCAGAGGGTGAGAAGGCCGATGATGAAGGCGGCAGTAGCTCCAGTTTTGTGGATGATAACATCGGGTGCAGACGCGGCCACCAGGATTATGTGAGCAACGATGCCAATAACGATGGCGATGTGGATAGTCTTGTAACGACCGAGGTGTGCATCGGCCACGTAGCCTCCTACTAGAGGCATGAAATAGCTAGGCGTCGTTAGTGAATGACCATACGGAGAGGACGTACTTTAGCAGACTTACGCAAAGAACTGGTTAAACAAGCTGATACCTTGTGCTGCACTCTGTCCCATACCAAGTGCTCCAGGTTGGCCATGAAGACCACCAGCACCTGTCCTTGACCCTTCAGGTAGAGGCCATTGCACAAAATTGGTGTAAAGAATAGAGCTTCCATAATAAGAGAAACGCTCCGCTAGTTCAGCGAAGGCGACGGTATAAGCGGCCCACTTAATCTTGCCAGAAACGCGACGCAGGGTCTTGAGATCTTCTTCTGTAGGGGTATCGTCGTGCTCTTCGATTTCTGGGGTTCGCACTTCATACAGAGGCTCGACTTTGCCGACATCCATCGATCCACGGCCGGCATGTGCCTCGAGAGTTGTGCCTTGCATGGACGCCTGAGGGACATGAGCTTTGGCGAGCTCGTTGGCGTCAAGAGTATTGTTGCTCATGATAGGGAATGTTTTCAGGAAGAATGCACCCTAGAATACTTTGGAACGAAGCACAAGAATTTTAACAATTGAATGAGGTACAGCTTGTTATATACCTAAGCAAGAAGAGGGGATTGTCCGGCAACCCTCCTCCCGAACTTTGTCTTGTCAAACTGCGGATTCCTTACTACCTACCAGTTGAATTGTTATCAGAAGCGGTTGAATATAGTGCCAGCAGCCAAGAGATAGCGAATATTCAATGGTGGCGGCTGTACACATGTACTGGAGTCTAAGGGTCAGAGACGAGGTAGGCACGCGATCCAAGACTTTGATTCACCCACTGTTACATGCTGGGGTAGGATATGCGTCCTGAAGAAGAAGGTCAAGAAGGACAAAGCAATGTAATGATTGCCAAGTCGCACTTGGCGGACGAATATGATTGGTATGCCAAGGTGACTTGGCAAGAGCGGAATGTGTCGGTGATTCTCGTGTCAGGGACGATCGTCCGTTTGCTATGTCAATGTAACTGCTAATAGACGCAGAAGCGAAGCGGATGTGCATAGCCGCAATGATTGACGTCTAACAAGGCCAATGAACACGGGGTTGACTGTCCGTGAGGCAAATTGTCTTCTTGCAAGGATCAAATTGAAGATAACTGTTCCGCAGTCCGGTTTTGTGATCCTCGAGATACGAAGTGGTCCGGCGAAGTTGTCCTGAATCCTATCCCAGAACCCTTTTCCGAGTCTTTTAAGCAAGCGAGCTTGAGAAAGACTCAAGGCATTTGATCCGTTGCACCCAGGTAATACACGAACGATCGTGAAGTGATGCGAGGGATATCGATTATCAAATCAGATCTGAGTAGCCGAATTTTTTCGAACGCGCTTATCATCAGCGGAGCAATTACGCCTCACTATAGTAAATCTCATCCTTCGGACCCATGCCTTTTTCTAGACCGTCAGCTCTGCAGAGTTCTCGATGTGCTTTTGATATCTCACTGTCGATCAGGAGATCAGTGCGTGTGATAAACTGCATCAGCAGACCAGCTTCTGCGTGCCATGAAACATGGCAGTGGAACGCCCAAGCACCTGGGTTGTCGGCTACAAATCGTATCAGTGCCCAGCCAAACGCTTCCACGCTAGCTGTGTCGCGTCGAATAGGATTTGTGAGATCCAGTGATTCATACAGCGGGGAGAGGTTATCTAGATCCATCGGTCTATCGAGCGACTTCGTAGGAGGATAACCATGACCTTGAGCAAGAACCCAGAACTTGTATCCGTGAAGATGATATGGATGGTTACTATCGTGCAATTAGCGAGTAGTGAGATTGTCAAAGAAGACACCGCTTACCCATCATCGAAATTGGATATTAAGATATCAATAGTTTGAACGCCTGACGACTGGATGGTGAGCTCGGTCGGTTGATTGAAAGCCCTATCATTGACGAATGCAGCTCTGTCGTCTTGCTTTGCGTCGAAGGATGCGTTCCTTGCCTGCAGGCCGTCGATTGTTCGGAACAATGTGGGACTCTTGACGTCCGAATGCCAAGTGCTCGTATTGAATTTGCCTCTGGAGAGCCTGTAGGCACCTATCTCGAAGTTTGATCTCAGATAGAAGAAGGCATCGGGCTTTGTAGGAGCTGCAACGACTTGAACGGGTACTAGCTCTGTAGTGTTTAGATCCTTGCATTCGAGGCCGATGGCTTCATCCCAGTCGATGGTTTTAGGTAGCTCATATGTGACTATAGGTTCAGAGCTACTGCTGTATCGCACAATGCCGTGTACGGAGTCGGCCATATATGGATTCGGCTCAGCGAAACAATGGGTGATCATTCGAGCTCGCATCCTGAAGCTGGTTCTATCCCTTTTGTCTGCATGAACGACCACACTGTAACGTTGAGCGGGGTTGATGTTCAGACGATGATAGTTGATTGGATGTACATCGGTGCCGTCGACTTCTGTCACTGCCAGCTCATGCTCGTCGATCTGGAATTGAAACTCGGCAAAAGCGCCGACATTCATGATGCGTAATCTGTGGTAGCGATTAGGTTCGAGATCAAAGGCAGGTATACCGACATTGCTTGTGGTATTATCGCATCTTCTATGAGGCAGATCGTCACAGTTGCGGATCGCGCGACCATTGATGAGTGCCCCATCTGGTACGGGCTCTGCATTCTCCATATCTGGAGCCATGTACTTTCTCGACAGTGCTCCAGAAAGATCGTGATAATGGTCGGAAAGCATGATTATACGATCGCTAGCATATTGAATTTGCTGCAGTTGCTTTTCGTCTTTCGAGTGGACGATTAGAGGTCCCATCAGACCATCTGATGCTTGAATGCCTTGATGCGCGTGATACCAATAGCTACCGCTCTGTCCTTGGACCTTGAACTCATACGTGAAGTTGTGGTTGGGAGCAATCGGACAACCCGTGATGCCAACAGTTCCGTCCATAGAGTTCGTGCCATTCTGATATAATCCGTGCCAGTGGATAGAGGAAGAATTCGTCATTCGATTTTCGACGGTCACCCTGATGGTGTCATGCTCGTTAACTTCTATCAGAGGACCTGGGAATTGGTCGTTGATGAGCAGCATTGGTCTCCATACACCGTCTGGGTTCAGTTCCGTCTCGGTGAGAGTCCAGTGATACTGTCTTATGGTTGGGCCAGCATCATGGTCCCAAGCAGGATCAAGCAAGTATTCGTCTTTGGGTGATGCGACACCACCAGTTGATTGAGGC
The DNA here is from genome assembly GCF_000721775.1 of Aureobasidium melanogenum CBS 110374. Classification (NCBI taxonomy): domain Eukaryota; kingdom Fungi; phylum Ascomycota; class Dothideomycetes; order Dothideales; family Saccotheciaceae; genus Aureobasidium; species Aureobasidium melanogenum. Next base: position 419,573 of record NW_024470071.1, read on the forward strand.
AAATCGGGCGACTCGACTTGACCAAGCTGCTGGTCTTCAGTATATGGATCTGCTTTTGACGTGTCGATGCTTGCGATCTTTTTCCAGGATTCACCTTTGAGTCCAAGGTTTACTGCAAATGGTACAAGCAATATGACCGAGATCAGGAAAAGCAGCGCGTACTGCCACCACCTGAAGGACCACGTTTCGACATGGGCGCGGACTTTCTCGTCGTCCAATAGAGCTCTACGCTGATCAAGACCGTCAGACCATTGCTCGGAAGTCTCGCTCAAAGCGACTTCCTCATCTGTTAGTGTCATGATGGAAATGCGACAGAAGAACACCTGCAGGCTTCCTAATACTGCAATAACAAAGCGCAAGTCCGGGCTGCGCAGACTTCTGATTCTAGAAGCGCTGCAATGCTGATTTCCGAGTTTTTACCTATAGCGAGTACGACAACATCATGTGGCAAGGCCAGATTGGTGACTCTTAAAACGCAAACCTTCTCGAACTCCGTCGCACTGCGGGTTGACGCAGCAGCGGCAGGATGAGGGCCACATCATATCAACAGGCGGCCAGGCGATCTCGGCAGTGCTTGTTCTCGAATTTGCGCGCGCGCCGAACATCCGTAGAATATGGACTCGAAAGGAAGGTGGTTGGAATGCAGAGGGCGTGCAGCGAGCCAATCATGTCGGCTTGATCGTGCCATGTGCTCTCCACAGCCGCAACCCCTCGTGCTCGAATTTGCTGAACGAGCCTCCTGCACCCTTGATGGTGGAGCTTGAACTTCCAACCGACATGCTTGTTTTCTTGCTAAGGAAGGAGATTCCATAATAAATCTCAACGCACCAATGAAGATGCCGCTATTACATGCTGTCTACAGCCAAGTCTTCCACGTGTATAGGGTTCATGGACATAGATTCTTCTCAATCAGCCGTCTAAACCGCCTCAAGAAGGTCGAAATGCTAGCGAATGCGCGGTATGTGCATGATCCGTGGCGACGGCCGGAGTGCATCAAGTGTCCTCGAGAAATAAGTTAAAACTTGACCCAACCCACCTGCATTCCTTTGACCATCAGTCAACGTCCTTCGTTATGTTTTCTACATTCGTTCTTTCTGCACTGGCTCTCTCGAGCCAGGTAGTGGCTGTCAACTTCACCTCCACTTCGCCAGCCGACGTTGCTGCTGCTCGCGACAGTGCCTTAACTCTCAGTCCAACTAGCAAGGTCCCTGGCAAGGCCTTCGACCGCTTCGTGACCATCTGGCTTGAGAACACTGATTTCGACAAGGCGGCTAGCGATCCCAATCTTGCCTGGCTGGCCAAGAAGGGTATCATTCTTAGCAACTACAACGGAGTCACCCACCCCAGTGAGCCAAACTACGTTGCTTCCATCGGAGGTGTCAGTATAATACCCTTTTATATATAAGTATAGAGGCTAAATAAGCAAAAAAGGACAACTTTGGCATGGATAACGATGATTTCAACCAAATTCCTGGTAATATATCCAGTATCATTGACTTGCTGGAGGATAAGGGCATTTCTTGGTCACAATATCAACAGGTACGTAACGCAAGGGCACAGATAGCACATTTCAACAGCCATCATGGTAGCAGGGTAGCCACTGATGTCTGTCACAAATGTGTTGTTAAAGTACCACTCCTATACGAGAAGCATGCTAAATATCTCAGGATATGCCCTACTCCGGCTTCGAGGGCAAGGCCTGGGTGAACCAGCAGACTCAGGCCAATGACTACGTCAGAAAGCACAATCCTGCTGTTATTTATGATGCAAACACCAGCGCTGAGAGACTGGCTAAGAACAAGAACTTGACCGAGTTCTACAGTGACCTTGAAGCCAAGAAGCTTCCTCAATGGATGGTAAGTGACTTTGTTTCTCATGAATATCTGTGCAATGCTGAGAATTCCCTTAGTTTATCACGCCTAACATGACAAACGATGGCCATGATACTAGTGTCACAACTGCTGGTGCCTGGACTCGTAGCTTTTTGGAGCCTCTTCTCAACGACGACCATTTCATGCACAACACCCTTGTTCTGATCACTTTCGATGAGTCCCACACATACACCATCCAGAACCGTGTCTTCAGTATCCTTCTCGGTGATGCGGTTCCAAAGAAGCTGGTTGGCACCACTGATTCTCAGTACTACAACCACTATTCTGAGATCAGCACTGTTGAAGCAAACTGGGACTTGAGCACTCTTGGCCGTTGGGACGTCGGTGCCAACGTCTTCTCCTTCGTTGCTGAAAAGACCGGTGATGTGAACACACCCTGGCCCGCTGCCTCTGGTGCCAACTCTAGCCACTTCTTCAACAGCTCTTTCGCCGGTCCATTCAACGACGATGACAGGGTTTCTAAACTTCCCGTCCCTAACACCAAACTTGTCAGAAACGGCCGCAAGGTTCTCGGCAAGATTGCTCGCACTTGGGGTGCTTTCCAGAGCCAGACTTACTACGAGAACACCGTTCAGATCCCTGACGGCATGCACCCTCCTCAGGGCTGGTAAACATAGAATAGAATTAAGCTCTCTCCTCGTACGCTATAGACTATTAATATAGCTATAAAAATGCACAATATCTTTTGTTAAGCAGGTGGTTCCACAGAGAGAACCTCATTTGGTCCGTCTCAGTGGCCATGCTTGCGTCTGTGAAGCAACTGTGCATTTTTATAGCTTATAATACTCTTCTACACTTGATTGGAGAGATTCCAAACAGCTTCAAGTATCACGAACCCGCGTACTGCAGTTTCACGAACCTATCTTTTTTTCCTCGCTCGCGGGGACGGGGGACACGGGAAGATCGTGCCGCTCAACACGTGGGTAGATTTGAGGATATATAGACTTCCTCCAGCCTGCACCTAATTTTTTTGACTCTTATTCTGCTCGCACCACTTGATCTGCTGTACATATCACTCACCTCGTTGTCGCACCTGGCTTTACTCTCAACTCTCAACTCATCAAAGAAAATTACTGAATCTCGACACATGATGTCTATCAGCACAATCACATCCATGTTCCGAAATGACAATTCGGGAGCATATTCACCACTTCCGAGCTTCAACGACCGCAACTCAGAAAAAGGATCATCGTCACCATCAGAATCATCATCGCAGTTCTCTTCAGCATACTCGGCATCATCAAGATGGCAAATCGACCCGCGCACAATTTCAGATGCAACACTAGGATTGAGCGATGGTTTGACTGTGCCCTTTGCCTTGACGTAAGTTGTCGTTTCTCGCCCCTCCACATTTGTAGAGATCATGCTAATGGTGTTACTTCTTCAGCGCCGGTCTAGCAGCTCTAGGTGATGCCAAAATTGTCGTGTTTGCTGGAATGGCAGAAATTCTCGCTGGCAGCATTTCCATGGGAATAGGTGGATATCTGGGAGCCAGTGGTGAAGCGTGAGTTTGTTTCTTGTCCTACTACAATCCTTGACAGTTCTAATGGCGGAACAGACAATCTGCAGCTACCACAAAAGCAAACACTATTGGGATGGTACACACATCGCCTGCAGAGGCAAGAGCAGCTGTAGTCTCAACGCTGGAGTGCTACGTTTCTGCAGCTCTGCTGGATGCTGTAGCCGATGACATTACTGCTAATCACGACAAAACCATCGCCTTTCTACTTGAACACCAGCATCGCTTTGATTCTGCGGATGTGTCACCACGGTTGTACACAAGTGCTGTGTGTATTGCTTTGGGCTACTTCTTCGGTGGCTTGATACCGTTGCTGCCTTATGTTTTATTTGACGATGGTGAAGTTGCTCTGATTTGTTCAGTGGTGGTTATGGTGTTTACACTATTCGGTTTTGGTGTAGGGAAGACTGCGCTGTTAGGAGAGAGGAGTTGGAAAATTAGGACATATGAAGGTCTTAAGATGGTTGGGCTGGGAGGTAGTGCGGCGGCGGCCAGTGTGCTTTGCGTGCGTCTTGTACATCAGTAGACTTTTTACGATATCACTTCCTTACGACTTCAGAGCTTTCCCTGTATTTGATAGAATCAAAATGAGATGGGTATCAAGATTACCTAGAATTAGCTAGGCAAGGACATTAAACGCCGACGGTAATGCAGTAAATATCTAGCTCTCAACAGCCTTGGCCTTAACACCGACAACAACACCCTCGTCGTTAAGCGTGACGATGTAGTATTCACAGCGAGTGCTACCATGAGCGACGCGGAACACTTGAACATCAGCCTTGCCGCTGCCAGACTTCTTGACAGCCTCAACAACTTCGGCATAGTGGTTCTTGACGTTCCAGTCCTTGACGCTGATCTCCTCGACCTCGCCAGAGTGGTTGATCAGGTCGGTGAACTTGTCTAGAGCATGTCAGTATGTGCTGGCCTTTACTTGATCTCTAGATGATCTAACCTTGACTGATGGAGTTTTGCTTTCCGTACTTGAGAGCCACAGGTTCGAATGGCTCATCAGTGTCGCTCTGGTAGAATGCATCGACATTCTTCAATGGCGCAGGAACAGCGGAATCTACAGCTTTCGTCTGTGCAAATCCACTGGTCTTGACTTCATTGCTCGAGCTGCCGGTGTCCTGGTTGGCCTTTTCCAAAAAGTTGGCGTATTCTTGGTCGGATGACATGTTGAGGCGTGGAGTTTGTGATAGGTTTTGATGAAGGTTGAAATTTGTTCTTGCTGTTCTGAGTTTGAGTGTCGGTCTTGATGTTTTGCCAAAAAGGTGAAGTGCTGTTCGTTGCATGTTTGTTGGCGCCTTGTGGTTTTCTTGGATACAAACAAGTGCCTGCCCCTCATAACCACTGACGTCAATCATGCATGCATAAAACAGCTGTGTCTAAGCACAAAACTCCATAAGTGTCGTGTGTTGCATGCAGCTGGACACAGTTTCGCTTGTTCATTCATATCCTTGCACCACTATCTATGTAGTTCACTATGTGTTTATATCGTGATACCCGCGAAGCCCCCCTCTGTCACATTTCATACATAACTGTGCACTAACGCCTCAGCAATTCAAAATCACCTGCATCTCCAAAACTCCACTCTCTATTCGCCCGCCAGGACTGCACAAAATTCACAACAACGAAATCATATCTCCAAATCTGTCAACAATCAGCTTTCTGATTTGTTTCTACTCTTATGTTCCTACAGGCGTTAGAACAGTAGCACCAATAGATGCTGTCAGTGGCACTAAACGCAGTGCAAGATCCAAAAGTCACAGAATCACAATATCAAATGACCATGCTGTGGTCTCAAAATTGAGCTCGAGCACTACACGTGACGGCCACAAGACTAACCGAATTAAGCTACACGCTCTGAGCACTGCAGAACAACGAGAAGGGCACAAGAGACACTTATGACAGGACATGCATGTATTTCATACAAAATTTGATGCTTCATTTCTGTCTTCTCAGACATCTTCCCCTACAACGACTACATCGTTCCTGACACTGTCGAGGTCCAGAGGTTTTGTGATCTTCTTGTCGACCTTTCTGCCTTCCACTCGATCGAGAAGGCTGCGCTCCCAGTCCTGCCATGCAGCCCAATCCTCTCTCTTCTTCTGAGCATGCCATTTGGCAGTTTGAGCGGCAGGACGCCATGCCAGTCTGTTCTTGGGCATGTTACCCAGAGAGACTGGTTTGGCATCGGTGACGAGCTTGATCATCTCGCTGAAAGCTGTTCTGCCTTCTGCTTGCAGAGTCTTCTGTCGCTGTGCTGATCTTGAAGGCTGTGCTACCAACGGTGCCTCTAGCCAGTCCAGATCTGCAGAGCCAGAAGTGACAGATTTGGGTACAGATTGCTGTTGGAGGTAACGAATGGCAGATTCCAAGCTGTCGATGCGGAGCTTGGCTCTATCGAGCTCCATCTTACTTGCTCCGCCCATCTCTGAAGCCATGGTGTTGCTGGCAGTGGGATCAGGTTTATTTTCCTCTGCTGACTTTCTCCACTCATCTCTCTCTTTACGCAATCTAGTAACCCGTTGCTCTGCTTCAGCCAGCGCGTTCTGGTGGTGACTCTTCTCCTTTTGCAAGGCAGTGATGGAGGTCTCGAGATCCGCAAGGGCAGAGGATCGTTTCGTAGCTTCTGCCATACGGGCTTCGAGCATCTCGATTCGAACACTCTGTTCTTCGAGCTCTTGCTCCTTTGAGCGGACGAGGAGAGAGCGTTCACGGACAATCTCTGTAAGGCGGGCGACCTCTGCTTCAGTGTCGACAGACGTGAGCTTAGTTGCGCGTAGAGTGGCGCTGCGAGTTACCCATGGCTCGACAGGACGCTCAAACTCTTGAGTATTCTCAAGATTAGCAGAGATATCGCTGAGCTCCTGGAGCTGAGCAGTCAGCGAGGCAAGGTATGTGGTCAATGTAGCAAAAGGCGTTGTCTCTGTAGAGCTGCTGCCAAAGATACTTGCTGACAGGCGGGTCAGAAGGAGCTCGGTTTCACCCAATGTGATGGACTCCTCACGGCCTTCTTCGCCGAAGAGACTCTGAACCTTCTCACCAGCGCGGCGTCCGAAGACAGCAAGCTTAGAAGTCAAGCTCTCTGCGGAGATGAAGAGTTCAAGGTGTGGAGAACCAAGCGCCAGCGAGCGTGATTGCAGGTCTGTAACGTTGCGATGCGTCTTGTTCACGACGACACGAGCACTTCTGATTGTGGAGATGATGGTGTCCAGGTGTATGAACAGGTTAGGTTCTTCAGACTCGCTGCCCTCGGATTGGGGGACTGGAATCTGGCTCTGCACCAAGGACCTGCACATTCCCAGGGCTGACGAAGTGCTGTCCAAGTGGCTCTGGATCAGTGAGGCCTGCATAAGCATATCATTGGCAGACGCAGCAAGCGACTCCTTGATGTGAATCGACGCCAGATGAGACATGACTGCCATTGACCTCTGCAGCTCTTCGTCTACCCTGCCCTCTTTCATATCGTCACGCTTGATTGCGTCGATATAGGTGTTCAAGGCTCTTTCGACTGGTTCAAGCTCATACAAAGCGCTCTCATAACGTGCAAATTCATCGACAGAGCAGCTGCGGATGCCGTTGATGAATCGCTCGCTCATCTCAGCAATCCATGTGAGTCTATCAAGCACACTGTAGGCAGCGAAGATGTCCTCATCTGCAATCTTGGTGCCCTGTCCGTTCAGACGCTCCTTCACAAGACTGTTGAGCAGACGAGACTTGAAGCCTACACGTTTGAAACGTAGCAAGGCCAGGATCGAATCACGCTCTGCGTTAAATGCATCAGGCAAGAACAGCTGTACGATGGCCAGGTGCTCTGCTGCTTCCTCAGCCTCAAGACGTCTCAGCTCGAGATCGATAGTCTTGATCTGAGTCTTGGCAGCAGACATTTGTAGCTTCATGTTGAGGTCCATCATGGCACGGCTTCGACTCGACAATTCTTCTGCCTCCGTCTCTGTGATCTGGCGCGAGGCACGCATATCTTCCAGGTCGGCCTGCAGATTGGTGACCAGCTCACGGAACCGTGAAATTGTGTACTCGCAGTCTTCTATAGCTTGCTGTTGCTGTGCAGAACGACGGGACTGTTCACCAATGATGTTGTCCTTGAAGTCGATCTCTTCTTGCATCTGCTTTTCAGCTTCAACGTGATTGATCTCGAGTTCATCGTTGAGCTCCTTGAGATTTTCGAGATCTTCGATGACTAATTCCAAGTCGTCGATCTTCTCCTGCATGGCCATGTTTCGTTCGGTCAGCTCTTCGATCATGTCTTCAGCACCCATGGCAGCATCAAGCTGTTGGCGGATATCGTCAAGATCGGCCTCAGTTGCGAGAAGCTTCTCCCTGGTCTCCTCGTAGTTTGTTTTCAGGAGACCAAAGTCGTTGACCTCGTCTTCAAGACTAGCAATTTGGGCCTTGAGGTCAGCTTCCTGTTCCTGTGTCATGTCACGCAATCTCAAGAGAGCTTCCCTGAGTCTTTCGTTGGAGCGTTCCAACTGAAGCCAGCCTTGACTTGTGCGCTCTTCAGGGTTCATCTCTCTGCCTAGTTCTTCGTTCTCCTCCTTGAGAATGTCCAGCTCGAGGCGCATTTCCTCGTTGCTAGTACGCAAGACCTCGAGCTCAGACTTGAGTGATTCAGCCGTCTCCTCGGCCATTTCACGATCAAGAGTGGCCATTTCAACAACAGCGTCATGTTCAGCTTGGATAGCCTCAATATCGATTAGACGAGATTCCGAGTCCTTGAGTTGATTTCGCAAGTCGTTCAGTTCATGCGACTGAGCCTGCATCTTGGACTGCATCTTCTGGACAATGTTTGCGTACTTGTCGCGCTCTTGTTCGACATTCTGCATCTTTTTCAAAGCATCGCGATCCTCTTGACGCTTGCGTTCCATGATCTTCATCTTGGTCTGTAGATCCTCAACTTCGCGGGCGGTAGTCTTGGCTGGACGTGCTGAGGTATGCGAAGCAGCGGGCGAAGTAGCAGGCTTCGAGGAGGGAGCAAATGATTGCGGAGCATCTTGATCATCTTCTGCGTCTTGAGTATTCTGAGAGTCGTCTGTTGGAGCGGCAGAAGGTGAAGGTTTTGGTGAAGGAGAGTCTTGAGATTGTGGTTGCTTCGGTACGGTAGAGGTACGCCTCGCGGCAGGGGTCTGTTTTGCGGCAATGGAGGATTGTCTGGCGGCCGGAGTGAGGCCTCTGGTGGTGGAGATTGTGCGGGTGGTCAAGCGGGAGGAAGCAGGTGCAGTAGTCGAGGCAGAATTGCGCGGAGTCTGAGCCGTGGCAGTCGAGTTGGATGGAGGCACAGTAGAGGTCCTCCTTGCGGCAGCGGACAGGGTAGAAGGACCGGACAGGTTCGAGGCGGCGCGCGGTTTGGCAGTAGCTGTTGCAGTGGCTGTGGACAAAGGTCGACGAGCGGTATTAGCAGCGGTGGGAGGAGTGGGATTCCGGGTGTGTTGAGCAGTTGAAGGTGTAGCAGTGCGAGTGATCTTTGTAGGAGACTTGGTAGGTGAAGGCAGGGCAGAGGCAGCTTTGGCCGTGTCGAGAGCTGGTGGAAGGCTGATGCTCGTGGGTCTCGTCGACGGGCGACTCAGGATACGACTGACTCCTGCAGCGCGTAAGAACATGCCATAGTTGGGCTCGCAATCAAAGTAGCGGTCGCCCTTGACCGAGCCGTCATTCTTTCCAGTAGCCTCGTCGAGCTCTACACCGACCCATTCTCCTGGCGCAAACCCCGTTGATCCAAGGAAGCGCACAACTGCGTGTCGCCCATCGTTGAGCTCGATCGTCTGTCCCACGCCCAGCGCCAGACTTGCCATTGTTGTTTGGCTCTCTCAATCGCTCATGTCAGAGAGTTTGGAGAGTTGGACCATGTCTTGAAACACGTCCCTGTCCATGTTGCGATCGACGCCATCTCCGACGCGCCAAAATAACACACTTGCACCACTACAACAACAACAATACACCTGACCTTCATATGCCAAGAGAGAGAAAGACTTTATATCATCTTCTCTACTTCATTACCACTATGCGACACTCTGGACTGCCCGCGTCCTCGCTGCCACGTCCTCAGCCTTTGTTCGGCCTAGACCATCCTTTCCATAAAAGTCCATCGGATATACCTTCTTATCTCCTTCCCATCCCTCTCGCTCACCCAACACCACCAATGCCTCGTACGGCGTCAACAACGGCCGTGGGAAGGCATATCCCCAATCAATGCTCAATCTAGGGCATGCCACCTGCACCCAGCACTCAACGTCGTCCATCATGCCCAGCTTGCCCGGGAAGATTTCGCTCAGCAGCAGGTTCACCCATGGTATGCCCTTCTCTTGCAACCGTTGTTCAATCATCGTCATTGTATGCGGGTTTCCTTGTCTTCCGAGCGATCCCAGGATCAGCCCCCATTTCTTTGCTTTTCCTGCCGATCTGATAGCATCACTTCGGAGAGACATCATCTGCTCGTGGTCGTATGTCTCGTGCGTTAACCTCCTTGAGTAGGGATCGTATCGGTATGCTGGTATCGTCGGGTTGTGGATCATGGCGCTCTCCAGGTGGAAGCGTCCGTCTCCCAGATATAGAATCGAGTCGATCTTGTCTTCGTCCTTGAGCGCTGGGCTTGTGCAACCAAGAATCTCGCCTTTGCTCAGCGGCGCAATCTGCGGTATCACCACGTCGTAGCCCGCGTTCCGTAGCTGTGGTGCCGTTCCGTGCAGTGTCGCGTTGAACTGGATTGTGCCAACCATAGCAATCCTGGAACCCACTTTGAAATTGCGCTCGATCGTTGCCAGAAGATGTGAGACGTCTATGCCAATGTCGACAAAGACGTACAAGGTCTGGATCTGCGTCACGCTGACAGGGATCAAACAACTGTGGGCATAGTGTACCAGCATGTCACATCCCAGAGCGCGCGCCGTGTAATCGTCTATGCAGCATGCGCCATATGTCACGTCTCCCATGATCAAGGTACTTGTATCCTGGCAGAAGCGCGTGATGATGTCTGAGATGGTTGTCGCAAACAGAAGCAATCCTTCGGGGAACTGCAAAGCAATCTTCTTGGCTCCGGCGGTGCGAACTTTGTGGATGGTCTTGTGTATTTCGAAGTTGTAGTTTGAGGGAAGAAGCGAAATGGCAGCGTTGATGTCTTGATCGTTCAGGATCTCGGGAGGAACTTGGTTCAAGGCACGGGCACTCCTTCGAGGTGCAGCGACTGTACTTGTCTGTCAGTGGACTAAGTTGATATGAGGAGTGAAAATAAGTGCAAACCTTGAATCGCACCACTGTCTTCGATTCCAGCATTTGTGTCGCCTTTGGCCGCAGCCTTCTCTGCGGCAGCCCTACGTCCGATGAATCGCTTCTTGGGCTGTTTAGACACAGCTATAGCCTCGCCATCGAGTTCCGGAGTAGAAACATCTGCTTGTTGTCGGTCTTGCTCCATTTTTGGTGTGATGGAAAACTTGACCAGCAGCCAAAAAATATCATGATTACCACCTCTAATAACTTACCGCCTACACGGCGTCGGCCACCGAAACGCCGCCCGAGAGTCGGCCTTGGCTCCCGCCCTGCCGCCCCCGCTCTATCTCCACACCACCCGAGGCATCACTCCATCTTTGTGGCCCTTGGATGCTGTTGATTGGTACAAACAAGACCTGCATTCTTATTGTTTGGAGGCTTCAAATCGATCTAACCTCTACTCATAACAAGTCTGCTTCGCTACTACCAAAATGTCTGGATTCATACGTCCTCTGAGAGATTCGAGGATACCTAGGGCACTGAGCAGACGGTGCTTCTCTGTAACGTCCAAAAGGCCTGCAGACCACGTTAGGATTGTTGAAGTTGGGCCACGAGATGGTCTTCAAAACGAAAAGTCCTCCATCTCACCCGAGACTAAAATTGACCTGGTCAGAAGACTTGCTGCTACTGGACTCAAGACCATTGAAGCTGGCTCGTTTGTTCATCCCAAATGGACACCACAAGTAAGTCAAGTCAGTCTCTGATATGCCATGAATGGTGACTGATTCTCAGCAGATGGCCAGCTCGGACAAAGTCTTGCAGAACATTCTGCAAAATCCTCCTCAGATAACTGAACCCATCACTTACCAATGGTTGTTGCCCAACATGAAAGGTCTTGATAACTTCTTCTCCATCCAAGCCCAAAACTCCGCTCACGGACGCTCTTCTTATCCAACACCTCCCTCATCTCCTATGCATGATTCAGGTCCTGCCCAGAACACTTCTACACAGAACCCAAATGACATGCCTTCTGCAACTTCTGGTGCCGCTGCCATGGTCTCAAGTTCGAGCTCTGATCAACCAGAACATGAAGTCTCAATCTTCCTTGCGGCTACCGAGTCTTTCTCTCAGAAGAACACAAATTGCAGCATTGCTGAATCCCTCGAGAAATTCCAGCCTTTGATTACCGCTGCCAGAGATAAAGGCTTTGGCGTGCGTGCTTATATCTCCGTTGCCTTGGGTTGTCCATTTGAGGGACCTGATGTCGATCCTCACAAGGTCGCAGAACTGGCTGCTAGCCTTCTCGAGATGGGAGCAGATGAGATATCAGTAGCAGACACCACGGGGATGGGCACGGCACCTCGCACAAGAGAGCTCTTGCGTACCCTTACCGCCGCGGGTATTCGGAATGACGACCTAGCTCTACATTTCCACGACACATTTGGTCAAGCAATAGTCAACACTCTTGTTGGATTGGAGCATGGTGTCCGAACCTTTGATTCTGCTGTTGGTGGTCTAGGTGGCTGTCCCTACTCGCCTGGCGCAACCGGAAACGTCGCCACAGAGGATTTGGTGTATACCCTCGAAAGTCTCGGAGTCAACACTGGTATTGATCTGGCTGAGATTAGCAGAATCGGTGACTGGATCACTAGCGAGATTGGCAAGCCAAATGAAAGCCGCGCAGGTAAAGCAACCCTCGCTAAGTTGAGACGGGAAGCCGTGTAGGAAGATGCGACATCAGTCATATACATATAACTGCAAGAAAGCACACGTTCTGGTTGAAGTCGATTGCAGACCTTGTGGAATTGTTCCCAGTAATGGCTGTTGAGCGACACCACCTATTGCAAACAATTTTAGCTACACCTAATATCTCTTTTTGATCATGATAGGCATGTAACCATAACATGAAACACGTTGGTGCAGAAGGCCCGGAATACTGGGCTTGCATTAATCTGCATGCAGGCGACATGCAGACGACTGCAACGTGAGATTCGGGGACACCAGAAGCCGTCAGCAGGTACCAAACATGTGTCGCTGCCCGATAAGTTGGGCAAAGCACGACGCAATGACCAGCATTCGACAAGCTGCTGTTGGCACAGACAGATCCAAATACTTTGACATTCCCAAATCGTGGTTGTTGAAGCTGATATTCAGACCACCGATGCCACTGACCAAGCAAACATTGAGGGAAGCTTGACATGGAACAGGAACGCCATTTCAGGAACAAGCTTTTTTGCAACATCGCACAGTGGATCCATGAAGGCGTAATGTCCCGTTTAGTACTTTGAGTGCAACATCAGCTGAACTCGACCCGTGTCACTTCCAAGGATGGGCATGAGCTGGCCGGACATCTGACTGTCGATCACACTGTGTGACGAGCCCTTGGAGCTGCTCGGAGGGTGTCAAGATGCGGAGACATCTAGCGATGTGTCGCCAAAGCCAGGCACGCCATCAAGCGGCAGGCGGCCTGGCGAGTTGGATCCACACTACTCAACCCAAAAGCACGTGGCCCGAACCTAGCCACTTTTTGCCGTGGACAAAGGTTAACCACATAACCACAGCGAAGACCCCCAAAGACATTCGAATCCGCCCGTGGCTTGCCGTGGCGCGCCTAATGGTTCGTAAATTCCGTTGCATCTGGTCCGGTACATATCTAGTCATAACGTCTTCACCAGCTTACCGCTACCTATTGCAGCAGCGAGCCGACGGCTCTGAGCCAACAAACTCCTGTACACGGAAGCGTTATTGTTGGAACGTTCTGTACGAGTCTGTTTGATTGAGTGGGGAGATGATTATGCAGGAAACCGGCGGCCGGTAGAGACCAAGATAGCCGAATAAATGAATTATCGACAGGCTCGACGGAATGGCGCATCTACCTGCAGATGTACAGCGGGCCGGGTTGCTTGCACGGTGTGCATGATTGCATAGGTAATGTCCCCAGCACAGCGATCATGTACGCCGAAGGATTCGACGTGGCTGGATAATAGCTAATCACGAGATTGAGATTCGATGGCCGAATCGTTGCGGTGTAAAGGCGGTTTGGGCGCAACATGGCGCACTGCCAAGGTTAACGGACGTGCAGACATCATCACTCTTCTCTCCTGAGTTTGTTTTCCCCACGAAGTCAATCAACGCTCGCAAAAGCCTCGGGCATTCCACGACGGAAAGGATGGAACTTTGGAGTATGGATGCCGAGTGATACCGCTCTCAGCTGAAGCTTGTCCAAGGCTGACACGCATCAACGCAAGGGAAATGGCTGTATTCAGGCCTTACCCAAGGAGGCAGGCTGTTGCAGTCAAACATGTATAGCCGGCGTGGGGGCCAGAATGGTGGAATGCTCCAAGCTCGATGGGCATCTGCAAGCGTTGATCACTGCAGAATGGCAACGGTTGTCAACAGATGCAGGTAGGTTATTTCGATCGGTCGCTTCGTTCAATGCTTGGCTCGGGCAGCCCCCCCATCATTTGCATCCTCCACACATGCTAGTTCCGCGACAGGGGCTGATCTTCTGGCTCCACCATGGCTCAATCAAAAACAGTTGCGCCAAGGCACATGTAGGTGTGCGGCGCCTTTCAGGAAATCTGGGTTAGGGTTCTGTCAGAAGCGTCGTCTATCCGACTGCTGCCATTTCCCCTCTCGATTTTCTTCTCTTCCCTCTTCCCTCTTGTCGCCTGTTTCGTCGCGTGTATCCCGTGTGCACCTTGCGAGACCTGCCCGCTACCATCCACCATCCACCACGGTCATCAAAGACCTCTTCTTTTTTTATACCACACCCCACCTTCATTTCTGTTCGCTTGGCATCCTGGCTGTCTGCGCGCGTCTCGCGTAACCACAAGTAAGTCTTCTTTGCCCGCGCCTATACCGCAATGACGCGCGCCTGAGTCCTATAAAGCTTCCCATACTGACAGAGCCCAGCACTCCTCCTTAGTCTTTCATGATGGCTTCCCAGACATCCCCAACGACGGCGATGCATCCGCATCATGTTGTTCAGCAGGGTCGAGGCCAGCCCAATGGCCATGTTGCCTTGCAGCCTCCGCACCCAGCAAAGCCAGCATCGCATTATCTTCAGCAGGCAAACGAGGGTATTTGGTTGCAGCTTGGTACGTTTTGTCTTCTGTTGCTTGTGAAACGCGTCTACTAACACGACCTAGGAAGTGTCTCGGAGATGATGGGCGAGTACGATAGCGCGACGCAAGCATATGAACGCGCTCTCAGCTTCAACAACCATTCGGTTCAGGCCATGCTTGCTATCTCATGCATCCTTCGCTCCAAGGACCAATTCCCAGCTGCTGTCGAGTATCTTAAGCAGATTCTCCGCATCGAAGTTGCGAATGGAGAGGTCTGGAGCGCTCTTGGTACGCGACTTGGTTCCGACAACTTTCTGCGCCAGAGCTAACGATATTCCAGGCCACTGCTATCTTATGATGGACGACCTTCAACAAGCGTACTCGGCATACCAGCAAGCCCTGTATCACTTGCCTGATCCCAAGGTTTGTCCACCCCTCCTTAGTCAATGTCGTCGCTCTCACCAATATTAAATACCCGGCAGGAACCCAAGCTCTGGTATGGTATCGGTATCCTCTACGATCGCTATGGCTCGCTCGAACACGCCGAGGAAGCCTTCTCCCAAGTCATGCGCATGGACCCGCGCTTCGAGAAAGCCAACGAGATATACTTCCGCCTTGGTATAATATACAAACAACAGCAAAAGTTCCAGCAGAGTCTGGAGGTATGTCGCTTCCCTTGCCATCCGCAACTGCCGTTTGACTGACCATATCGCAGTGCTTTAAATACATTGTGACCGACCCTCCTCGACCTCTTAGCGAAGAGGACATCTGGTTCCAGATTGGTCATGTGTACGAGCAGCAGAAAGAGGTAAGGTCAACAACTTCTGGGAGTCTTCAGCACATGACTAATACACAATTTAGTACGACTCGGCCAAGAGCGCTTACATGCGCGTCCTTGATCGCGATCCCAACCACGCCAAGGTTCTACAACAACTCGGATGGCTGCACCACCAGCAAAGCACCAGCTTCAGCAGCCAAGAGCAGGCCATCGAATACTTAGAAAAGTCGGTCAACTCTGACCAGACCGATGCCCAAAGCTGGTACCTCCTTGGTCGCTGCTACATGTCGCAGCAGAAATACCCCAAAGCATACGAGGCTTATCAGCAAGCCGTCTATCGTGACGGTCGCAACCCTACATTCTGGTGCTCGATTGGTGTCTTGTATTATCAGATCAACCAGTACCGCGATGCTCTCGATGCTTACTCAAGGGCTATCCGCCTCAACCCTAACATCTCCGAAGTTTGGTACGATCTCGGCACCCTGTACGAGTCTTGCAACAACCAGACCAACGACGCTCTTGACGCTTACTCTAGAGCCGCTGAGCTCGACCCGACCAATGTGCACATCAAGGCCCGTCTTGCCCTGCTCAAGGGCCAGCCTACCAACGGTCTTCCCAACCAAGCAGGCGCTCCGCTCCCTCAAGATGTACCTCCTCAAGCATACCAGCCAGGCGCTTTGGGTGCTGGCCCCCCTGCTCCTCAATGGGGAGCACCTCCTCCGGGTCAAGCCCAAGCTGCCCAACAGCCTCCTCCAGGCGCAGACTGGTCCCGTAACAACCGTCTTGCCGACCTCCAGAACCCCCAAAACCCTGGATCTCAGCCCCAAATGCTGAACCCATACGACTCGAGGGATCGCCTTGCTCAGCACGTCCCTCCTCGCCAGCCTACGCCTCCCAAGCAAGAGCCCAGGCAATACCAGGAGCAGCCTCAGCCTCAGCGTCCTCCTCCTCCTGCCCACAGAGGTCTGTCACCTTCGCCCAAGGTGCTTTATAATGCTCCAGGACCTGGTGCTTACCCTCCTGCACCTCAAGCCCAGACTCCTTCCCAGCTTCCTCAACCACTTCCGCAGCAGGGATCGGCTCCACCCAACCGCATCGCTAACCCCAACTATGGCCCACAATCGTCTAGTGTACCTCCTCCAGCTGCAAGCATGGGTGCACCTCCACCGGCTCAGGGGCAAGCTCCTGGCTACCCCAACAGGATGGCTAGCCCTCCTGAGATCCGTCCAATCATCGAGAACCAAAACACTTCTCCTAACGGCAAATTTGGACGTCAGCCTTTTGAGCATCACCCTACATCTGGCACGCCTAGCATTGCTGGAGGTGCTCCTCCACCTAATGCAGCTTTGCAGGCAGCTGAGGCAGCAGCTAGGGAGCGCGAAGATCGTCCTTCGACCGCTCCTCCCAAAAGACATAGAGAATGGGAAGATGATGCCTCTAGCATGAGCTCCCAGAAGAAGCCCGCCAACGAAGAGAGCCGTTCGCGTCTTGAGGATCCTAGCAGCAGACGTGCTTCGCCACCAGACCGTATGGACCGTCTGCCCAAGTCGCCATACCGAAGCCCGTCAGAGGTACGACGCGCAGATGATCAGCGCCGTGCCACTGAGAACTACCACCCTTCCGAAGCCGCTCACCACTCACCGGCCCTTGGACCACCATCTCAGGTCAACCCTCAACCCTCTCCACGCATTGGAGCAACAGAGGAGCGCAAGGAGCAGCCTACACCTGTACCCTCTGCCCAACAGCTCCCTCCACCTCCTCAGCCCCAAACACAGCCTCCTACCCAGGCTCCTACGCCTGTGCAATCTCAGGCTCCACCACAACCTCCGCCTCAGCCTCAGCCCCAACAGCCTCACTTGGAGCCAGCGGCCCGCAAGATGGATATGGATGAGGATTACGATGATAGTGGTGACGAAGAGAAGAGGCCCGTCAAGCCCCAAAGCGAAAGAAATAGCCCCAAGGCAAGCAATGGCGCTGGCCATGATTGATGAAGCATTTACAGAAGTGGTATAAAGTGGGCTAAACCTTCTATGTAAAAAGTATTATCCATTCGTATGTCAGATTCTTTTGTTGATATTGACAACCTTACATGGATGTTTTCATTTGTGACCGCTCGTGGCTTTTGTTGCTCCTATGTAGGTAGATAACTCATGCTTTGGCTCAAGTCTCGTCTGATCTGAATTACGCGAGGCCTCTTTTCTGCTAATCGCATTGTGGATCGCTACCCTTTGGCGGTTCGTTGCGTCTGCAGAGAGATGCGCCTGTTGGAGCTGATCTAGGATGTGATACCTCGGTCCACGACATTCACATGGCGCAAGATGGTTCTGTTAACAACGCATGCGGCTTAAAGATAAGCTCGATTGTCGCTGCCTGTACTCCATATTGAGGAGGAAAAGCAAAAATATCATGTTTTCGTTGTGCAGGCAGCTGAATAAATGTCCACCAATGGCAGACGCTACATTGCGGATGCCTTGTACACGGCGTTATCTGAAAACAGTCGTCGGCAGGAGCGCAGCTCCGAAAAGAAAGTCCCAAGAAGGTAGGTGGATAAATACTGTACTACGCTACGTCTCCCTGAAGTACCTGTTTGCAATTCGCATTTCCAACAGGGGTTTCTTGCCCAGCATTGCCGCGATTGCTTTTGTGTGCATTATGACTGCCGGATCTTCGAAAGACTCAATTGACGTGGTGGAGGTCGAGCGACCATCACAAGCAACTACCAAGCTACCCGACGTCTACGAAACAGAAGTCACGCCTCTTTTGGGACAGAATACCGCACCACAAAATGAAACGATAACCGAAGATGGCAAACGCCAAATGAGCTCCCGCGCCATTTTGATTATAATGGGAGTTTTAATTCTGATCATCCAATGTGCCGATCAATTTGCAGAGGCACCATTGACGAGAATCTTTGAGTCAATTTACTGCTATCAATACTGGGAGCGTGAAGACCCAACCAAGATCTTAATACCTAGGCCAGCTATAGGACCAGGTGCACTTGGTGGCGTGGAAGAACAATGGTGCAAGGTAGCCGAAGTACAGGGAAAAGTGGCTATGCTGAAAGGCACTCAGCAATTTCTTGAATGCATTCCAAGTATGAGAATGTCCGAGTTTGAGATTCGACTCAATGTTGACACAATACAGGTCTCGTTCTATCAATTCCAATTGGTATTTTGGCAGACCGATGGGGTAGAAGACCGATTATGGTGATTGGTCTATGCGGCTTCCCTCTCAGAATAGGATGGCAACTCTTTGTGTGTAAGTCGAGCTTGCATTTGTGAACAGCTATGACCGCAAGCAGATTTAGATGTCTTACTGACCTTCGGACAGGTTGGTTCTGGCAGAGTTTGAACCTACGAGTCTCTTGGTTCTCAGCGTTGCATGCCCTTATACTGGGAGGCTCACCAGTCATAACAGCTGTTGCTTTTGTTGTCGTCTCCGATGTTACGAACCAGGAATCCAGATCCGCCGTCTTTCTACGCATCTACTCCGCCAACCTAACCAGTAATCTTCTTTGTCCACCTGTAGTGGCTTGGATTATGACGCGTAATCCTCTGGTGGCAGTGTTCATCGGTATAGGATGTTTTTGCATTGGAGTTCCATTATCTCTTCTGATTCCGGAGACACTGGGATACCAGCAAGCTGTCAAGCCTGAAGAAGAACGTAGTGACGAGGAAGAGTCAACATCATCACCGAAGAACCAAATCAAGAGCTTCCTGGAGCAATGCTACAAGCCTCTGGTCGGTTCCACCAAATACTTCTTGCACGACAAACGGGTTGTCCTTTTGATCATCACCTTCGTCCCTATCATGTTGACGGTCACCATCGTGCCCTTGCTCCTGCAGTATGCAAGTTCACGTTACGGCATGAGCTTCGCCAGTGTAACAATGCTGCTGACAGTTCGAGCCGGAGTGACCATCGCCACGTTCTTGTTTGTGCAGTCATGGGTCTACAAGCTTCTTGCCAATGCTGGTGTGAGCGGACAGAAGAGAGACCTCCTCCTTACTCGAGGAAGTGCTGGTCTGATGCTTGTCGGTTGGGCGGCCGTAGGCTTCTCATCCAATGCCATCGTTTTCACTGCATCATTGATGGTTGCAACCATGGGAAATGGTTTCCCAGTCTTCCTCCGCTCCTTCTTAACTGGCTTGGTCGAGCCGAACAGAGTTGCAGAGTTGTACACAGTTATTGGAGTCGTCGACACTCTAGGCTTGATGATCGGCGGACCACTGCTTGCTTGGCTGTTCCAGAGAGGCATGCAGCTGGGAGGTTTGTTCGTGGGGCTACCTTTCGTCGTGTTGGGTCTGATCTACGCTATATTGACGTCGTTCCTGCTGAGAATCGGTCATCACAAGCGCAAGGTCATGGTGGAGGAAGACATCGAGTAGTTCTTCGAGGTAAGGTGGACGATGAAAACAAGATTGTTCCGTGCAATCATTACCAAGTCATGAGAGTATAACTTCTTGAGACGTTGTAAATCTATGGCGGCTCATCACTGGGGGCAAGAGAAAGTATGAGATAATACATATAGCTATAGAAATGCATAATAGCAACAGGAAACAAGGCGGTATCCACTGAGAGGAATCAAGATGTCAACTCTCCGTGGACATGTCTCTGCTTCCTGAAATTATTGTGCCTGGGCACAACCTACATTCTGCTGTTAGAGACGAAATGATAAATTGGAAACTACTGCCCCGGTGGGGAGTCATCGATGGTTCGCGTGTTGTAGAGGAGAAGCGATCAGACGAAGGGCCAGAGAAGTGTCCCCTGCAAGCATTATGCCAAGCATGTAAAGAAGCAAAGCAATCTTTTGTCATAAATCAATGGTGAAAGGGACTCTTGGGGTGCATCAGGAGAGGTATTGATCTTCAATGCATATGATCAAGCCTCGCTTTGGTGCCAATGTAAATTGCCATGCTGTCGACGGTTCTAATTCCCGCACCAACCAGGTGGCAGGGGTGGGATCAACAGTATAGCTAGCGATCTTTGTGCTCTTCTTGGGAAGGTGCTGGAATCTTTCTGGTGCTAAATAGCACCTGTAGGAGATCGCTGCTCTTGGAAATGAACCGAGCTGCTGGCCTGACAAGGAATATGTTGGTTTATCCTTAACCAGACAGCTATTTGGGATGAACGACGACGTGCACTATCTTCAAGAGCTGAGTACCTTGCCATCATACGGCAAGCCGAAATTCAAACAGCCAGTTCAGTCCACCAACAGGACCAATGTGCTCCACGAAGGCTACTCATATGGCACGAGGGCTTTGTTTCTCGTACTAACGAGAACCGCAAGTTCAAAGAGGAACAGAAGGCTACCTGGCGAGCGGCCACCGGAAGATGGTTATACCTCTGTGCGAAACGTGAGGCTACTGAGCTTTACTTCTTGCGTATGCTAAGAGATGTGGAAGATGAATAGGGCGACGGAGACTGTCGCCGCTGTGAAAGCCACTGGATCTCATACGGTTGCTACTCGACTCCAGAAGAACCTTAGCGTCTGATCGAGAAGAGTGAACTGATCGCCAGCTATGCCGGCAATTTTCCACCACCTGGCCACTGTGTGAATGAGCATTTTCGGCAGATAATTTAGCACTGAGCCTCTGCTTTCTGAAAGAGTTGTGCCTTTCTACAGTCTACAGTCTATCCTTAACTATAGTCGGAGTACTTGCAGACTTCAATATGCAGGAAGGCTTGCGGCAGAGCGAAACACTAAAAACGACTTCTCCAGCAGGAATTCATCGCTGATCAGCGTGGTATAAGGAAAAACGCAGAGAAAAGGCCAGAGAGTTATTTCGGGCATGTGTAAAGCAATCAAAAAGCAAACCATCCCTTTTTGTGAACCACTAGGGAAAGAGAATCGTGAAGTGCGTCAGGAGAGGTAGTGGGCTGTAGAGATCTCTTACCTCCCCTTGGAGTAAGGCGGACCTTGTTGTTGTTGCTATCCCTCGCGAATGCTTTCTGTCCATGGGCGGATAATTAAGAAACCGTTTCTGGGATCTCTGCCTGAAAGTCTGTCTGGCTATCGTCCGTTGCTCTGTAAAACTTCGAGCACTCGTTGCAGACGTGTGCCTTCTTCGACTCCGCCCAAGCCTATCTCTGTGCGGTGGTTTCCTTGCACATGTCACTGGCGTACTGACCTCCGTTCTTGGGTGACGTGCGCTTGGGTCTTTGGCGTATACGCAGCTCATGCGGCAGATATACCCGGGTGATGGACATCGATAAACAGTCTGGCGACCTTCTTTCTGCTCGTAGTGTGGTTCTATCTGAGCGATCATGTGGTCACCGCTGCAAATGATCAGGTCATAAACCTTGAAGTGCAACAGGTCTGGCACTCTACTAGCAGTGACGATAACCTTGGCAGATACGGTCGTAATGACGTTCAGAAGCCTTATGCAGGCCTTTGAAGACCTTTTTACCATACCTGAGATAAGGCTATGCATACTTCAAATCTCTCGAGCTGATTATTTCGGAGATCAGTGCGTGCTAGAAACGGGCAGAAACGTAGTTAGCAACAAGGAACTTCTGATTGTTGTCGATCTTGATACCAAGAAGACGCAAACAGCAGTTGGTAGGATCCATCGTCTCACCAAGTTCTAAATAGGTCATCCTGATTATTGCAAAGTGGAGACATATCATATGTCCGGCACTTCCGAGTCTGCTATACTGAACGTGGCACGACGGAGGCAAGGTACCTATTGAGACATCATAAATAGCATGCAAGGCTCTGTTGAGCTCCGCCATAACCATGTTGCATCCATTGTCTCTAATTGCAAAACCGTGGTCGTCGATGTATGTGGCAGGAATGGAGTGAACGTCGGCATTATCAAGACGTTTTTCTTTTTTTGCCTTTTCGGCAAAAGCCGATGTTGGATGAAGAGTGGATGAAGCTCTTCGCTGACACGTAGTTGGTTGATGACATGTTGGATACTTGCGCCGACTAGAGCAGTATCAGAATTGTCTGTTTATAATTAAGGTCATGTATGATACACGAACACTCTTCGGGACCAATGGAAGGAGCTGGAGTGACTGTAAGCTGAGGCAGAGGGCCACAAAGCATGTCATTCTCTAAGAGCTTGACTTCTTCCTCTAAAATCTGTTCTATTGCACAGTCTGGATTGCAGAAATGCACGTTACTTTCACAAAGAACGTGGTATCCACAGAGAGAACCCATCGAGGCTATCTCAGTGGCCAGACCCACTTTTTGATTGCAACTGTGCATTTTGATAGCTTGTGACACTCGCCATGTTAGAGAAGGGATTGTTGCAAGATTGTGATTATCTTGAGTACCTTGGGAGGTACAATGGTCGCCCTCGCGTAGCGCTAACTCAAACCGACGATTCCACGGCTCTGCAAGAGCTTCGTTTGTCCCGAATTAACGATGTGCTTGTTTTCCTCGATGTAGGTTAACAGGTAGTTGATGACCGTGACGAGAGCAACTGTCGTGCGATTCATTTCCTGATGATGACTTTGATTCGCTGTCAAGTGGTTGTTGATATTGTCGACGACCCGATATGTAGGCTTGCCGCTTCTAGCGCTGTGGACTGTCTCATTATAGCTGTAGAACTGCACGATACTTTCGTGATGAACGTGGCCTCCAGAGAGATGACCTCGTTCAACGCTGTCTCAGTGGCCAAGCTCGTTTTCGGATTACAACTGTGCTTTTCGATAGCTTGCAACATTCCCTGTGTTGGAGCGGGGATAGTAGCAAGATTGTGATTGTTCGAGTACCCGGGCTGGCGGGGTTCCTTCGGGGCACTTGGTGTGATATCGCCTTTGTAAAATCTGCTTTGTGATTCTATACTTCTTGATGCGATGCAGAAGGGTGGTGTGAATATAGGTCATTGTTCAGGAAGGAGACGAGGCAACAAGAAGCGTGATGACGGTAGGAAGTCGCTTACAGATGACGCTGGCGTTGTGCCTTCCTCCCTCCTCACGATACCAACAAGTCGGCAAACAACGCGAGGGAAAACGATACGAGCCAGCATGTAGAAGACCTAGACAATTGAAAACACTGGATTTTAATTCTACATACGAACAACCAACTACTTCATCGCCTCAGTGAGCACTTTTGGAGCAGGGTAATGCTTCAACCCATAGACAAGCCACCAAAAAGTGACAATGACCAAGACACCAACCAAAATGACCGAGTTGTAGTTCATCAAATCAGCCGTTACTGGCAGTGCATAGGGGAAGCAGAACATGATGTTGAAGAAAACGATCAACACACAGCCAAGGGCGTTCACCACGAAGCCATACCTCCCCATCCAGAAATCGCCCTTAGGAGTGTACTTCCGGCCACTGATGAGGTGAGGGAAGATGGCTAAAAGGTACGAGAAGGCGCAAAGCACGATGAAGCTTCCTACTAAATCATTGAAACCGGTGCCAGAACCGAGAATAATGGCACCAAGAGCCGTGACAAGTAAGCCCACGAAGATAGTAGCAGGAATTGGACAGGAGAGCTGCTCGTTGACCGAAGAGAAGAAGCCTCCGAAAGGTGTAGCTTGATCACGGGCGAGTGCCCACCAGGTGCGACCAAGCGAGAGTACAGTCGAGATGGCGCAGATCATGATGATGAAGAAAATGATAAGCAGCAGGCAGAAAGCGCCACCAGCGTTTCCAGTTGCTTGCCGATAGATGATTGCCACAGGGAAGGAACCGGAGCTGCCAGTGACTTGGTCCAGATCGGACACGGCATAGAAGAGTGCTATGGCGTACAAGAACGCGGTGATGGCACCAAGAGAAATTTGAGCAAAAATGGCTCGAGGGATATCGCGACGGGGATTTGGAAGCTCTTCTGCCATATGAGAAACACTGTCCACTGTGGCGATTGTGAAGGACCCGTTCAAGACGCCGGTCAAAAATGCAACTCCACCACCCCAACCAGTGGCGTTCTGCCAGTCAGTCCAGACGAAGGAGGTACTGGCATGTGTGTTTGGCGTTGCAGCCAAGACAATGATTGTAACGATTCCTCCGACGATGAGCAAGAATAATCCAACGTTTTGTAGGAGCGGCAAGAATCGGTTGCCAAATACGCAGAACAAGACACAGAACCATGTGATGAGGACATATGTCAGATAGGTATGCCAGGCCTTGAGGACGAAATCGGGATGGAACAAACTCCACATCTGCAGTAGAACGTTCGAAGGAATGGCCACGATACTACAAAGATCGAACACCCATCCAAAGAAGTTGAGGTAGCTTTTAAACAGTCAGCAAAAGTATAGGCATTTTTGGTTTGGGATGATGCTTACCCAGCAAAGAAACCAACACTTCTGCCCCATTTTGGACCTGCAGTGACGGATGCCCAATGATATACACCGCCGGCAGTAGGTACAGCTGATGCAAGCTAAGATCGGGTTCAGTCAATGTCTTGTGTATGTTTGTGTATGTGTTTCTTGACAAACCTCCGCGATAGATGCTGCAATGATACCATAGTAGATACAGGCAGTTATCAGCTCGTATAGTACACCAGCAGGCCCGCCGTTAGGAAGAGCAAGAACCAAAGAGCCAGCAAACGCTACCCAGGCAGAGTCAATGTTCAGGGCCAGACCACAGATTTGCAGAGGACCGTAGTGCCGTTGTAATTGATCGCGATGGCCGGAGGCATTGACTGTATGTATGATTTCGCCGACTCCATTCTCGAGAGATGGTCTCCGATCGGTGGATCCCACTGGAGGCTTCTCGTCGTAGACGGGCTTAACATCTGTATTTGACATAGTTGATAGATGCTTTCAAGGCATTGACTTCAATCTGGTGAGCCGGAAGATGCACTAGGCGCCAAAGGGACTATTAAAGAAAGAAGACAAGAAAAAATCATCGGCACAACCTTCACGCCAATCTTTGCATATGGATAATAGGCCTGTGTAAGTGCACGATACTTTTTCATAGCCCTATTAGATGATTGCGAATGCCTGATAGGTGCCGTCCCTGCCAGCATTCTATTCGCTGAACGGTCATGCAGGTGTTATCTCGGGAAGCCATATCTCGAACCTGCAACTGGTGGGCTGGATGTGGCACTAAGGTCACTTGGCGCAACCAAGAGGCTTGCATGTCGACACCTAATCCTGGTTCATGTAGTCAGATTTGGGGCTGCAAACTCTTACCATTGATTATTGGGGTTGAGTTCTTGCGCGGGTCCTTCCTTCGGCAAGCAACCACATTTGGATAAGGTCCATCGAATCAAGCGCAGTCATGCTCCTACCAAGTGCCAAAAGCTGCAAAGTAGCACAGGTATGGTCAAACAATTAGGTATACAGATACTTACTGCACAGTGCAGCATCTCCAAGAGCTACCACTTATGTCTTCTTTTGCGCAGATCATGTTGCATTCTTAATCTGTCTGCGAAGGAGGTGGTGATTATACGATTGATAGACTTGACCACACGGCAGAATCAGGGATCGAATTGTCACAGAGACCCTTCCAATTGTGTATCAGATCTACTGGAAAAAAGTCTTTTGTCGTGTCAGCCGCCGGAGTACTGCCTCAGACTCCGGACGTGAGATTGGTTGGATGCATGAAGTGGTTGCTTGCTCGCGTGGCACTTGGAGTCGAGGCAATCAAGATGCGGTCCGTGCATCCTCCCGGATCATCTCTTCCGTGCCTCACAGTAGCACCATCTCCGACCTTTGCAATTGCAAAAGCATTGCTATGTGTCAATCAGTATAGTCTGCACTCGGCATCTGACAATTACAATGATATTTGAGATCTTGCAATGCCGCTGTACATGCAATGTGTGAAAATGAATTGCACATTGAAGTTTGATGGACGGCGGCTTCAACACCGGCCGTTATCTTTCGACGACAGCCTACTCGTATATCTCGAATATCAAACTTGGAAGGTCTCATCCTCGGCTACGAATATCCAAATTTTCTTCTGCGATGGCGAATACAGTCAACTCGTGACTCAGTATCCGATAGGCATCCACGGAAGTGTTGGAAAAAGAAATGTCGTCTGATGGTGTTGTCTGCTTAGCGACAGGCCTTAGTCAACAACCCCAATCTACCCCAGCAGATCTTTCTGATAAGAACCATGTTCAGGGCCTTTGGCTTGTCCTTCATCGCGACATCCGAGTCCCGCTGTCAAAGATGAAACCCCACTTGACTCGACACTAAACCTTGTCTTTGCTGGCAGCTTTATCGCCAGTAGTCTCCTTCTGGATATTCAGCCCGTCCTTCAGGTCAGGGTCTCGCCCAGGAGTATGACTAAACCCTCTTGTTCATGAGCGGCGGTGACGGTATGCGATGAGTACTTACAATATTTTGTTACCTATCATTCGTCAAGTGCAAATCGTTGGCTCTTGTCTCGAGCGTGTACTTCATGTCTTGACAGCCAGATTCAGGTGCATTCAGTCTATTGCATTGATTCCGATATACCCTTGCCAAAATGGACAGTCGACAGGATGGCACACAGAGCGCCAGTTCATGGTTGCCAAATTTCCTCCGAAAGTCGACAGACTCCAAAAACCTGAATCCAGACGAGAGAACTTCTCTTCTTCCCAAGCCTGACGATGAGCCCACCATTGGCTCTGTTGATGATTTCGAATACGAGGGAAAGAGCAAGACTCAGCTCATCCTCCATGAATTTTGGGTATTGCTTAATGGATCAATTCCCGTCTTTCTCGCATACATGCTCCAAAACTCTTTACAGACTGTTTCGGTTTTGGTCGTTGGACGATTGAGTCCTGAAGCACTTGCAGCAGCAGCTTTCTCTTATATGTTTGCCATGGCTTCTGGTTGGCTCATCGCACTCGGAGGCACCACTGCAATCGACACTCTTGCCTCTGCAAGTTTCACCGGAAGCAAAGATAAGCACGATCTGGGTATCATTCTCCAGAGAGCTTTCTTTGTCCTTGGGCTCCTGTATATCCCTGTCGCTATTCTCTGGCTCTGCTCAAAACCTGTCTTTATGGCTCTCGGACAGGATGAGCGCCTGTCCGAGGATAGCAGCAAATTCTTGAGCGTACTCGCACTCGGTGGACTTGGATATATCTATTTCGAATGCCTCAAGAAATTTTTGCAAGCACAGGGTAAGCTAATTGAAAACTTGCAGACACAACTAAGCACTAACAAAACATACTAGGTATCATGAGACCCGGCACATACGTACTTCTCATTACTTCGCCTGTGAACGCAGGTCTGAACTATCTTTTCGTGTACACTTGCAAGATGGGTCTCCTTGGAGCACCTCTGGCCACAAGCATATCGTACTGGCTATCATTCTTGCTTCTTCTAGCCTACGCACGCTTTGTCGCAGGCTGGGACTGCTGGGGCGGCTGGTCGAAGAAGGCCTTGCAGAACATCGGCACATTTACAAGACTTGCTCTACTCGGAGTGGTTCACGTAGGCACTGAGTGGTGGGCCTTTGAGATTGTGGCTCTCGCTGCAGGAAAACTTGGAACGATTCCTTTGGCTGCACAATCAGTCATCATGACCACGGACCAAGTCCTCAACACCATTCCCTTCGGCGTTGGAGTTGCAACATCAGCAAGAGTAGGAAACCTGCTGGGAGGCAGAAACGCCAAGGGTGCAGCACGCTCTGCCAACGTAGCTGCGTGGTTATCAATGATCCTTGGAGCCCTTGTCCTCGCCCTTTTAATGGGGGTCAAGAACTTCTACGCGAAAATCTTCAACGATGATGAGGATGTCATCAAGCTGACTGCAGAAGTCATGCCTTGGGTAGCCTTGTTCCAGATTGCTGATGGGCTGAATGGCTCTTGTGGTGGCTCCCTTCGAGGAATGGGACGACAACATATTGGTGCCTTAGTCAATATTATAAGCTATTACGCCGGCGCCTTGCCTTTGGGCATCTGGCTAGCTTTCCATGGCTGGGGTTTAGCGGGTCTCTGGATTGGCCAGTGTATCGCGCTGTACTTGGTCGGTTTTGGTGAATGGGCGATCGTTGCATGGAGCGATTGGAATCATCAAGTTCGAAAAGCCTTTGAGAGGATGGAGCATGAAGAACAAGTAGAGTCTGGTCTGGCAGACAATACCGATGGCTATCAAAGGGAGGAGAGCAGATAGCTCGATATTATATCGAGCTCTTGCAAATTTCTCTAGTGCCATGAATACATTGATATACAATAGAAAAAAACACATTTGATGCGAATGCTTCTCTGACTAGAGTCGTGTATATCAAGCAGAGTGATCACGCGACAGATTTCATGAGAACACAAATCACTAGTCGCGAAGACCATCGCAGAGTCGACGAGCTCTCGAGGAGGGTACTCCGAGTACTTTCGCGGAACCAAGTCCAAACCCCTCATCGCGGCAGAACCACAGCCAGTGTCTCGAAGCAGTGGCTGGTATCAGCGGCCGCCAATCAGACTTTCTACTTAGTCCGCGATAGGAAGGTTACCAATTCAGCTTGACAATCGACGCGATAGATTGTCGGAGTATTATCGACGTCAGTGTTATAAAGCCTCTTACTAACCCCAGGATCGCGGGGCCTGGTGGGGTATGTCGATTGCAACCTTGAATGGATATTATCGACAGGGCATATCTACGCCGCCGACATCTAAAGTTGGTGTGTCAACATGCGGAGCATAGCTTGATATCGTGATCTCACGATTGAGTGTGACGCGAGTAGCTTGAATTGCACAACATGACATCGGTGACATTGTTTTTCGTTTTGAGCTCCCTTGTGTAGCTTAGCTTGTGTTGACAATCTTGACAATGCGTAGTTAGGTAAACATGGCAAGACCAAGGTTGCTTGGATTCTCTTTTTGTTTCTGGCGGCCGAGTAGAAAGTATTTGTGGTGAGCGTGCTGCTGCATCAGAGAGTCTTGTATCCTCTCTCTCTCTCTCTCTCATCTGTCATCTCAATCGATCTTTTGCAACATACTGACCAGTATGTACAAGCTGATTACCCTCATTGCTGCTGTTGCAGCCGGTGTGTCTGCACACGGCGACCATAGTCAAGAGACTTTTAAGGAAGGTCCTCACAAGTCTCTGTGGTACAACACCCTTCCTGGCGATGGTGGTACTCAAGCCGACTCGGTCTTCTCAGGAATCTCTACGTTTGGTCGTATCGAGTACCATCCTTGTTTGTCCAGCGACGCTCGGAAGTATGATATCGCTTTCATTGGCGCACCCTTCGATACTGGTACGAGTTACCGCCCAGGTGCCAGATTCGGTCCCAGTGGTATTCGCCAGGGTTCCAGACGTCTCAACCTTTACGGAGGCTTCAATGTCCCTCTCCAGGTTCGTATCGACAGTCGAATTTATGCTGCGGCTCCGCGCTGACTGGATCTCAGACAAACCCTTTCAATGGATGGGCCACTGTCATTGACTGTGGTGACATTCCTGTCACCAGTTACGACAACGAATATGCTTTGAAGCAGATTGAAGAGGGCCACAACAGCATCTTGATGCGCGAGCCTGCTGCGAACGCACACATGACCGGTCCTTCCAAGCATGGAAAGACATTGCCGCGTGTCATCACTATGGGTGGCGATCACACTATCACTCTGCCTCTTCTGCGCTCCATGAACAAGGCATACGGGCCCATAACGTGAGTCTTGTGATCCTGCAAATTTGTGCTTTGAATGCTGACATGTTCGAGCGTCATCCATTTCGACTCCCACCTGGACACATGGAGGCCCAAGGTCTTTGGCGGAGCTCCTTCCAAGATTGCATCGATCAATCATGGAACATACTTTTTCCACGCTGCGCAGGAAAGTTGAGATTTTCTTAATATCAAAGAAAGTGACTAATGCTGCGCAGGAAGGACTTCTGCGCAACGACACCAACATCCATGCGGGCATTCGCACCACTCTGTCCGGCATGTCCGACTACGACAACGACGGCTACTGCGGTTTCGAGATCGTCGAGGCTCGTGAGGTCGACACGATTGGCATTGATGGTATCATCAAGAAGATCCATGACAGAGTCGGACACAAGAACCCTGTGTACCTCTCGATCGACATTGACACGCTTGATCCTGCGTTCGCTCCTGCGACTGGTACTCCCGAGACCGGTGGTTGGACCACTCGTGAGCTCCGCACCATTATCCGCGGACTCGAAGGGATTCATCTCGTGGCAGCCGATATCGTCGAGGTGGCTCCTGCTTACGATACCAATGCTGAGTTGACCACCATGGCCGCTGCTGACACTTTGTACGAAGTGATGGTATGTTCAAACAGTCTGGGATTGTCTTGAAATGTTGCTGACCCAAATCTGATTAGTCTCTGATGGTCAAGGATGGACCCCTTTCCGATATGTCGATTGACAGCAAGAAGGAGCTCAAGTAGGAGGACAACCATATTATTGGAAGTTTTGGAATGGCCTGGCCAGTATTTGGACTTGGCGACCATAGTTTTGGATGAGTTGATACGACCAGAAATGAGAGTTTGGCATTTGATGCCGTATTGAATTCCACATTGCATTTTTCCAGACTGTGCATCTGTCGTGGACCCATAAGGAGGTCGATTTGGAGGATAGAGATAGGTGCGGTATTGTATAACGATGTCTTTTCAAGGCGCATTGTCATCAGTGTCCGGAGCAAACCTCATCTTGAGCAACTTAACAAACTCAGCCAGAGCTTGATCATCACCCTCAGCATTCCTCATGTTTTTGAAAGACTCTATGGCCTCCTTGTCGCCCTTTGCTTGTGACCAGTGTGATTGGTGATGAAATCCACCTCTTCCCCTGCCTCGACCTCGACCTCTGGAAGAGAATGAACGTTGCTCCTGAGGAGTAGGTTCCAGCGTCAAGCCATAGACACTTTGTAATTGGATGCGCAGATTTGGGTATCTGTAAAGCAGTCGCAAAAGTTCAGGGTCGGATTCGAAGCCGGCAAAGTCGGTTTTCTTGCTACTTCCAGGTAGCGCACTTCTTGGGGCAGGTGCCTGGGATGAATTGGAAGGAGCAGGTTGCGTGGGCTGGGTCGACTGAGTCGGTTGCTGTTTCGGTGGGTCGTTGGCGTGAGTCTCTTTGTGTTGTTTGAAGCATGCGATGGAGCAGCTGCTGGCAATCAGAATGCGACTTCTTCTGTCAGTCACGAGCCACTCACTATCGCAATTGACAAGATGGACACTTGTACTTGGACTCGTTCTGTGCACAAACTCCGCAAATCTCTCCCATCTTGAATGTCTTGGATCAACGTAGAAAGCAAAAATGGTTGATGGGAAGATACTCTGCGGATGAGTAAGCTTTGCGGCCACTCCTTCACCTCCGAGAGAGGCTCATCTCGACCCTCTACAATTTTCATATCCACCCAACATGGAGTCAATATCGCTACTTGGCCGCAGTCTGGGACGCGCAGGATTAAGAACATCCCAACCATGGTCTAGCACACAATGCGCCCGCTCGCTACCACGCTCTTTCTTCCGAAGGAATATCCAGACCACTCCACACCTCAAGCAGCAAGGCCGCATACCCACCCAGGAAGACCTCCGCGCCCAATTCAAGAACAAGAATCGCAATACCCTCTACTACACCCTGTCAATCATTCTCGGCACTGTCGCTCTATCCTATGGCTCCGTTCCCTTCTACAAGATGATTTGCCAGCAGATGGGCTGGGGCGGTCAACCTATCAGTATCCACTCTGCTGGTCAGTACGAGGAGGATGACATTACTTCACGCCTGATCCCCGTCACCGATTCTCGCCGCCTGCGCATCACCTTCGCCGGCTCTACCTCTGACGTCCTGCCCTGGAAGTTCACTCCCCAGCAGAGAGAAGTCCGCGTTCTGCCTGGCGAGACTGCCCTGGCTTTCTATACCGCCACCAATCTGAGCAAAGAAGAGGATATCATTGGCGTAGCCACATACTCGGTCACTCCTGGTCAGGTTGCCCCCTACTTTTCAAAGATTCAGTGTTTCTGCTTCGAAGAGCAGAGGTTGAACAAGGGCGAGACTGTCGATATGCCAGTCTTCTTCTACATTGACCCCGAGTTCTTGAGGGATCCGAACATGTCAAAGATTGACACCATCACCCTCAATTATACCTTTTTCAAGGCAAAGTACGACAAGGATGGACACTTGTCTCCTGTCGCTTGATGCCCTCTACATACACCCCATCCTGTACATATACTCCCTCTTGTAAAAATACCCCGTCCTACTCTTCTCTTGAGTCCTCCATCTTCACGTCCTATCATCCCTCTTGATGTACCGTCTGAAATATGTTTTGAAGTGTTTTTCTCGATTAGGTCTATTTAGGACAGTGACACTGCTTTTTCATATCGTAGATCAGGCCAAAAGCATAAACCCTCCCAAAAACACTCAGACAATAACAAGAACAATAACAACTCTAAAACTTTCAAATGCATCAATCAGAAGCTCCATCTTCGTCGTCCAGCTCTTTGCATGCCCGAATGCCTTTCGAACCGTGAGCCAAAGAGAGCTTTGTGTGTACAGAAATATCAATCGTGTGTTTCTTTCCCTTTCGTGAACCACTTCGCAAAAAATAAAGACATGGCAACTCTCCATGCACGCTGTAACTCTTGTCGAAAAATCAAAATCTTGTTCGCCCGTCAGAAAATGTCATGACCTCCTTTTTACTCCTTCAAAACGCCTGTCAAAATGCTTTGCAATCTTCCTCGTTGCCCTTAAGTTGGGCCCTTGTATGCACTGCTCTTGCAGGAGTCAACAAACTGATTTTGTGGCCAGCTGTATCCCGCGTCCTCCCAACTGGTAATGTTGGGGTTTTGGTATGCATTTGCGTGCTTGCTGATGTATTCCGTCGTGGGGTAGCCCACGGGATCGCACGTCATCTCACCATCGTCGTCCTGGTAAATTCGGATGTAGTCGAACCTCATCTTACCAGGCATAAGTTCGGCCAGACCTGTCCAGTTCAACTGGGCGAAACTGGCAGAGAGACCGTAGTTGGCAATCAGTGCCATGGGTTCCTCGGGCATGACTCTCTGCCCGACGTTTCCGTTGGGTCCGACGGCGTCGGCAGTCATCTTCCAAGTGGGATCTGCGCCAACATACCAAGCAACGTATCCATCTGAACCAGGCTCGTACTCAAAAGCGTAGGTTTGGTAAGCTTTACCGTCATACCAGTCGTTGTTGAGAAGGGTTACGGTCGAAAGGGCCTGCTGGTAAACACCACCCTGGTAAGAGTTCATCTCGGAGATGGAAGGGTCGTAGACTTCAATGAAGTCGGTATTGGGACGCCAGAAGATATCGAAAGGAGCAGTTTGGTAACTCTGCGAGGCCGAGCCGACAGCGGCGTCATAGTGAAGAGGGTCGAGGTAAGATACACTGGCTTCGATAGCATCGATTTCGGCAACGTAACGAGATTTTCCGGGACTAGGGTGATCTTCGCCGTCGCAAGTACAAGCAGGGAGACGCATTCCAGGAAGCCAGTTGAAACCATCAGGCGATGACTGGTTAGCAGTGATACCAGCGTCGCAGACATCCGAATAACTGTAGGGCCAAGTGCCATCGGTCGTGGCACGGTATCCAGGTCTTCCAAGGTTACCCATAGCCCAGAAACCAGGCCAGAAACCGATCGTGTCGCCCCTACCAGGAAGCGAGATACTAGCCTCAAGATAACCGCCCTTGAAGCAAAGCTTGTTCCATGATTGCAGCATACCGGAGCGGTAGTTGAGGCCGTGGTTCTGGAAAGCGTCGAAGGTGATCTCAAGGACACCGTCCTTGGTAGTGATAGCGTCTGGGTCGTACCACTGTTGACTGTGAGCTTTGGAAATGAACGAGCATACATGGCTGCACTGACCTCGAGATCCTGTGTGACACCGTACCAAATGTCAACACCTTGGAAGTACGGGTCATCACCGTCATAGAAAGTACGGCCATCAGTTTCAAACTCATCGGAGAACTTGACGAGAATCAGTAAAGGGACTCTTTGACACCGAATCAGTGTGACATACCACCAGGTTCAAAGTTTTGCCGTTGACGCTTTTCCTTGTCATGACTGAGCTGGGTGTAGCAGGATCAATGAGACCAGTGCGTACGTTCTTCAGAAGAGGCACATCGCTTCTGATGCACATGGGATCAGACGCGCACGTGTCGACTTTTGGCTCGTTGTATTTGACCGCGAAAGTACTAGAAAGGGCATTAGTTTCAGGTATGACAAGGTATTGTCCAGCTGCACATACATGATGGGGTACCCGATAAAGAGCATGAAGACACCCAGGGTGATCAAGATAAGACCACCCAAGTTGGTGATACCACGTTTTGAGAACAAGTCGGAACAGGTTATGCGGCCTTCTTTCTCGTTGGGATCCGGGTTATGTAAGTAATCGTCCTTTTCAACATCTTCAGGGAAGAGAAGTAGGCCTGCAGAAGGCAGGATGTTGTATTTCTCTGAGACGGTCTGGGTATTTACGCCCTCGTCGTCGCTGCCAGCACGTGAAGGGGCGCGCGAGTCGTCAAAAGGAGAAGCAAAAGGACCGACGCGGCTATCTCTGCTGCCAGTCGACTCGGAGCCCCAACTCGTGCGACGAGAGTTATAGCCACTTTGGCTTGGCGACCTCATGGGCGAGTCGTCATCGCGGAAGCGCCGTGACGGGCGAGAGCGGCTAGGTGGGAGCAAGAGCTCTGCCGATTCGGGGGCACCAGCATTGTACATGCTGCTGGACGAGGGAGCGGGACGCAGCGAAGGACGGGCAGAAGCAGAGCCAGCGGTGCCGGGCCTTGTCAATGAACGGGACGAAGGCTGGCGAGCGGCCTGGTGGTCTTGGTTGTCGGCCATGTTGACGAGGTCGTCGCTGCCTGAGTTCAGCCGAATGTGAGGAGGTGATGGCTGGTAGGCGTCCGGTGGGGAAGACATACTGCTGTGGATGGTAGGTGGTCTTGCACGGGGATGGAGCAAGACAGAGGGTGGAGAAGTGGGCGGCGTGGTCGTCTAGTGTCTCTGATCGGCCAGCCCTCGGCCTGCGTGGGCAATGATGTGAGGCGAAGACGAGGTCGCCGAGCGTCGTAGGTCGGACGAGGTGGTGCAGAGGTCGGACAGGACGATGCGAAATGCAGAGAAAGACGACAGCAGCAACAACAGCAAAAAGATTGTTGATCGGGAGGTGTCGCGCGCTATGTTGTTTGTGCGCCTGTGCTTGGTGCTGGGGGCTTTCGGTCTCGAAAGGTTAAGGAGCGAAACACGGACCCTCTTGACAAGCCGTGTTAATTAGGGGCTTTGGCAGCAAAGAGTGGCAGACAGAGACGAGCGACCGCTGTTCACCACATTCTCAACCACCGCAACTTGCAATCATGGGGCCGATCTCAATCATCGCCATCAACTTCGTATTGCACTACGCGTACGCCATCCACCTTTGCCCGGCCAAGCTTTGAATCTCTGTCCTCTAGTTACACCATGCTGTGCACACGCAACACTCGTTGCTTCTACAGCCTCAAGTCCCGTATCCGTCTTGAAAACTCGAAACATCGCCACAGCCGCTGTGATGACGACGAAAGCCCGTGGCAAACCTCCGTGATCCCAGACTCTCAACTCCCACAAACTTTACGGACACGCCAACCCCGTTCTGCATTGGTTGAATCTCCCTCAACTTGCCCCGTCTAACCCGTCTCGCGATAGTGCCCGAGCGTCTCTTCTATTTCAAGGAACCACCCAAGGGCCTTGATTTGATGCCAACTTCAACCAGGACCCATGAAACAACCACTCGAGCCTCCATTTTTGTTCGGTCATGCTTCTGTACTGCCCAGCTCTGACTTTCAAAAAAAAAGCCATGACTCTGTAGCTACCCTGTGATGTCTGTTCAAATTTTATCGACGATGTACAAGGATGTGTATCGCCATGCTGACAGGCACCGCCCGCCGTTGCTACAGTGCTGACAGGCACATGCATGTACACTGTACAGTAGAAGCAGCACCTTCGGCATCGCATTTCCCGGCATAAAGATCCATATCAAAACACCAAACAAGATCTGACAAGCACTCTTCCATTTCTGTCTTGTATTTCATGCTCCTCTTACCAATCTTTGTCTTGCCTTGATTGTCCTCACCGATTAACGACTCGCGTGTCGGTGGCTTCTGCTCCTCCCAGCCTCGCGAGATTGCTGTAGATTTTCGGCTACGAATCCGCTCTTCCACCGGCCAATTCTGCATGTAGAAGCGCCGAACACACAAGAGTGGTTCATTTTCACGACCTGTATCTTCAGAATACAGGTCCTTGTCTGCTGACTGCACTGCTTTGTGCAAATTGTCGATTCTTCCAGCATTTTTGCAATTTCTAACTTTGCATTCTAGAAGGCGCTAACTCCTCGACCATTGAGCTTGTTTATAGGGGCTAAGTACCCGCAGCGGCTCCTTAAACGTTTCAATTCCCTTACTCATGCAGGTCTGACTCTAGCCCAAGAACTGACCATCAAGCATTTGAAGGATTACACTGATCATGTGGATGATACTTTGTGCTTGCTACAATCCTTCTAGGACACATGGGGTCCCTTATAGACATGATCATGTTGCTCAGACCACGACACCCTCTTGTTGACTGCCAAGCACATCTTACGACACTTCCGAGTACGAAGAATTAATGATATTACGCTGTTATGTCATCTAGCTCCAAAGCAAAGTCATTGGCTTTCAGGTGAGTCTGTCGTCTGCACCCTTGCTATTGGGTCGATTTGAAGCACTCAGGGAAGATGTTCCTAAGTTCTTCAAGATTGCTTATCTGGTATTTGGAAACCTGTGCCACAGGCGCAGTGACTCCTGGTTCTACCAAATGGGCGGCAGTCCAACCTAACTTGGTTGCACCGGCCGCATTGATAGCAGAGTCGTCTAAAGATGTCAGCAGGAATCCGTGACAGTTCATAGAATGCAACTTACCGACGAAATAACAATCTTCAACGGATTTTGCACCAGCCTCGGCCATGGCTTTCTTGAACATGTCGGGTGACGGCTTGCAAAGGAACTTGGCGGCTGAGTAGTCGCAGTAGGTGATGCCTTCAAACATGTCCTCGACGCCCAAGAGCTTTACAACTCGTCGACCGTGGTTGATATAGGCATTTGTGAAGAGCCAAGGCTTCACTTTTGATGTGTCAAGGTCCTCGAGCAGCTTGCGCAACTTCGGATCAGGTGACATGATATCTTCAAGTGGCAGTGCATCGTCGACCTTCTCGTTGTACTCTAGTGCATCGACCTTGTGGTGGCGTACAAGACCCTCAATGGCAAGCCCATAGTCTTTGTAGTACCGCGTATGCAGTTCGTTGGCCTCTTCTCGTGACAACGACAGATGAGTTTCGAAGTATTTGTCTGGCGCCTGATGAGTCATCGCGCGAATACCAATATTGATCAAAGACGCATACCGATCAAATCGCCCATCAATTCATGCACTTTCTTGTCTGGGTCTGGTTAGAACTAGATGTGAGATTAGGGTGATCTGACACACTCTTGGAATACAACTGTCAAGACTGTCAATAGCTGTTAAAACTCGGAATGTTTCTGTATGATGACCTACGCAATTATCTATGTCGAAAAAGAAAACTTTACGGTTGTCCGCCATGTTGCTCTTTACCATATCTATGCGTCTAGTTGTAGAAGAAACAAAACTCCGGGATGCAAAGAGACCTGGCCGAGCAAGAAGAGAAGGAAACCGACAAAGAGAGGGCAACATTCAACAAATGAGTCAAAGAAAGAAACAACACGTTGACGTCGATGGTATGGAGAATGAAGGGGTTGGCTACAGTACCTGGTCGTCGGCCCGCCGCCCTGGTAAATCGAGCCGCGCCGCCAAGCCGTCCCTTCCCGAGTCTCGGATGGCGATCTGACAATTTCATCACGAGCTTGAACTCCCAGTTGTTTTTTCTTTGCGTCGTCGAAACAACACGCGTGCCATCCATTTGCTATCACTAGACGTTGTATAGGCATGACGCTCGCATAGTACCATTGCTACTGGTGACATTGCTGTTCTTTCGTCATGGCTTCCGCGCAGGTGAATGGCTACAAGCCTGCTGTTGCAGAGCAGCATGAACAAGCTGCTTTCTACGACCAGTGGCTGCAATTAAAGGAGGCTGTTCTAGCAGACAAACACGCACGCTTTAGGTTGCCAGCTGCTGTAAGACAGCGGCTTCAATCTGCCGTCGCGCCATCGTCTACTTCCAACTATGCCTCAACTTTGCAGCTACCTGGCCTTTCTAATGCGCAAAGCAGAGAACAGGCAATGCTCAACTCGTCTCAGGGTGCTGCTACTGCTGCTTCTCTTCTAGGAAATGCGCAAGCCTTTTCACAGAATGCGTCCACAGCATCAGGGACAGTTGCTTCTAGGAGTGGCATTGACCCAGTTCTGTTGACAAAATCTGAAGATTTGATCAGAGCAGAGATACAGCTGAAGAGACAGCGAATTGAGAGACAGCTCAAAGATGCAGCAGAGCAGCGCAGACACACTCCCTTCTTCAAGAATCAGGAAGACATGGCACCTCTTATTGGTCTGACCGAGACTTTTGAGAAAGCGCTTGAATTGGTCAGGCCTATTTCGGGTCTCAAGCCCCCTGCTAATGCTCAAACTACAGCGAGTGATTCTTTCGACGAGAATTCATATTACTCTAGCCAGGCCAACGATTGGTCGTCAGAAGAGGGCTCGCCCAACAAGAGATCAGAAGCGACAGGTCTGGCAAGTAGCGCACCTCCTTCTAAGCAGCATCCTGTCCATGTTGAACATGATGACAAGCAGCATCGCCCTTTGCACAATCTCGATCAGCACGAATCCGAAACTCTCTACGACGCCGAAAGGGAGGATTCGGAGGAATACTCACCACCGGATGCAAATGCCTTTAGTGGGCCAGATGCTGACGCCGATGCAATGGATCTGGACGACGGTAAGTACACACCTATGTGCGTGAGCCCATGTGTGCCCTTGCTAAGCAACGGCGCAGACAGCAGTGAGTTCGTGCCGCAAGAAGCCAATGTCCCATCGCCTCGGGCCACTGTCATCACCAATCACCTCAGTCAAGTCGCTGCCCCTCAGCCTGCTCGAGTCTCGCCTCTTACTCTGGCCAAACCTCCCGGTCTTACCCAGTCCCAGACGAGCTACCCCTCAGCGGCCAATACTCAATTGCCTGCCTCACCTCATGCCTACCAATCCTCTAGCGCCTATCGCCAGCACTTTGAGTCGGACGACTCGACCACTTCGCCTCGCAATTCGACTCAAACCAGTCCAGTCGGCGCTTTCAAGAAACAAAGAGGGAAAGGGAAGAAGAGAAAGCGAGAAGCTGACAGGGAAGCGAAAGAGGCTCGTAAAAACCGGCCAAAGCCTAGTGCGCCTTCGCCTGAGCCTTACATCAAGCCCGAACCTGTGTCACCACAACCGTTCGCGGCACCTCCTGCTTTGCAACCATCTCGCACTCGACCATATCAATTGCCGCCAGATGTTGAGGTAGTCTCGGGTCCGAGAGCATACTACCATGAACCCCCGCCTCATCCTCCAAACATGCACTATGGCATGGATGGTGTGTCTTCTCCTACTGTCATCAGAGTCTCATCCCCTAGTGTTTATGCCAGACCTAGAAGAGATGACCAAGACCTGCGCCGTGTCGCCAGTTTGCACGCTGCGCATCGTCCTGTTTCCCCCATGGCCAGAGCAGCGTCTCCCGCCGGCTACCGCACTGTATCACAGCCTTTCCCCGAAAGAGCAGCACGATATGGTGAGGAGGTCATGAGAACCCCACAGGTACAGTACGTGCGATCCGAAAGGTCTGTGACTCCGCCACACCTACGGGCTGCAAGAGAAGGTCCAGCCTCCATGATGGCACCTCCACCACCGCCAGCTAGAAGAATTGTCGTGGACCAGTACGGCAACAGATACTATGCGAACGAGCCCGAAACACAGCCTAGAATGTCAGTCGCGCCTCAGCTGCGTCCAGAAAGCGAATTGATGTATGAACGTGCGCCGAGCAGACAGCCTGTTGCATACGCAAGCCAACCTGCACTCAATGCATATGAGGACGAACATGGAATGAGAATGCCACCACCTCCACCGCCAGTGCGAAGAGTGGTTGAGCAAGCAGAAATCGCACCAATTGATTATCGCGCGTATAGACAGCGAGAATATTCTCGCGCTCCTGAGCCACAGTACTATCGCGAGGAGCCTGCTGGGCCTATATATGTTAGGGACGCACCAGGACCCAGAGCGTCGGTGTATCCGCCCGAGTCTGCGCCAGCTGGAGTTTATGCTCCAAGAGCATACAGCGTGCGTCCTGAAATGGAGCCAGTCCGATACATGTCACGACAACCGAGCATGGCACCACAGGGCGATTACGCTCGAGTCGCAGAAATAGGAGGTCGCGCGGCGACCATGGCACCCCCTCCAGCACCAATGAGGGCGGTAAGTGTTGTGCCAGGATCCGAGTATGGACGTCCTGTCGAGATGAGGTATAGCTACGGCAGTCAGGGTGCAGGACCGTATGCAGCACCTGGCCCACGCTACGGTGAGGAAGCTCGAGAGATATACGTTGACCAATACGGAAGAGAGGTCAGAAGAGTAGGCTATTGAACAAGATTAGGGTGTAGCAGAGGCATTGTGGGACACGAAGTAGGAATAAAAGAATCAATTGAAGACATTCAAGACAAGCAAGAAATGTGCATGTGAGTTGGCTCAAGCTTCCATGGATCAGGAAGGTTTCAGGATCCCCTCTTTCCCTCATGGCAATTGCACGAGGATTGCCGACGGTCGCCAGTGCGTTTGCAGCCGTTGCCTTCTGCTGGCGAGTGAAGTCTGTAGCGAATTACCATCGAAACAGTAACCAATACTTCGCGTTGCCATCCCGCGATCGTGGCAGGCCAGCGCACGTGACCGTCTTCTCCGAAGTCAGCACTGTGTATTGGAGATACGCGCTTTGTGTGGAAAAACGACGACGACGACAGTAACACTGATCCGTCAGGGACTGCAATTCACTACAAGTCTCTATCGGTTGGCTTGTCTTCTTAGATACTGGCGGGCTCTTTGGGCGCCCGTGTTGACTCGACTCCTGGACCTCGAGTGCTCCTTGTCCTTGTTTGAGTGCTGCTCCAGCCTCGACGTCGATCTGACCATAAACCCACACGCTCGTTCATCCTCGCATCTCGACTCCTCCGATGCACAAGATTTCCAACTTCACCGGCCAAGCTCGCCATGGTTGGGACAAGATGACGCCTGCAATGGGTTTTGGCCGTCCGCACCACCAGGACATGTCCATGCCGCCCACCAACATCAAGCGGAACATGGCCACACAGCACCAGATGCAGCCGAATCCACAGGTCCCGGGCCATCTTGTCAACCTCTCATTCAACATCCCCTTTGCTTCGAACCTCAGTGGCCCCGACCCAGACTCGGTCATCTACGCCAGTCCTGGAGCTTACGCGCGCTGGACGCATCCTCAGCCGAACAATCCCGATTCTCCGCCGCCGAACCACGAGCTCCCTGTCCACGCCCGCAATGTCGACAACCTGCGATCCTTGTGCAAGGTCATTACTGAAGCTAGCAATGCTCAGGTCCAGGCCACCGTCACCTCAGCCCGGCCCAAACCCGTGCCTGGCATGCAGCGAGGCCCCCTGAACACTCTCGTCACAAATGTCTGTCTTTCCGGCGACTCAGATTTGGTCTACAAGATGCGAGCAAAGATCTTGAATGAGACTCCCATCACCTTGGTAGGTCTATCTCCGGCAAGATGTGGTATACAAAGCACCCCGCTGACTCGAGACAGCGCTCCGCTACCGTCGATGTGGACTCGACACTAATCATGGTTCCTGGCACCGAAGGAGTCCGTACAGACGTTCTGAGACACATGGACGACATCTCGGACCGTACCAAAGCCGACATCTTCCTGCTCAACCCTCGTCCCTTGGACGTTGACTCGGCCAGCATCCATGGTACCATAGACAGCCTTGTCGAAAACCGATTACGTCTGATGATCTTTGGTGACATGGAATGTTGCGAGCATGCAAAGACCAGGATCTTGATCATGATCGACCAAATCGTATGTCTATCAATCTGCTCTTCATTGTGTTTTCTTGGTGCTGACCACCATTGTAGCTCATGCGACAAGTCGACACGATCAAGCTTGAGCTTTCTCTCCACACCCTCATCTGTGGCCGACATCGCCGCAACATCAAGCTCATCGAGTCAGCTACCGGTACTGCCATCTACTTCCCTCCGCTATTCCCTGGCATCTTCGGGTATAGCCCTGCCGGCTCATACCCTCGTGCCAGAGACGAGATCATCATTACAGGCGAGAGCCAAGAGAACATCATGCAAGCCAAAAGACGTCTTCAAGACCTCGTCCTCACAACAAAGACATTTGTCAAAGATGTCGCCATCACAACCAGCAAGGTCGACTACATCTTGCTTGAGCGTTTGGACAAGATTCGCAAGAT
This sequence comes from Aureobasidium melanogenum CBS 110374, assembly GCF_000721775.1. Taxonomy (NCBI): domain Eukaryota; kingdom Fungi; phylum Ascomycota; class Dothideomycetes; order Dothideales; family Saccotheciaceae; genus Aureobasidium; species Aureobasidium melanogenum. The sequence goes on from NW_024470071.1 coordinate 462,304, forward strand.
TGTAGAACAGAACGGCTCCTACGTCCTCCTGCCTCCTCTTGGCAACCACAGTGGTCTCTTGCGTGTACAAGCGACCGACATTCTGAATGTCGAGCGCACAGTGCGCGATATCATGTCTCTGGCCGGTCAGTTCTATAGCGCTTCATGGTGGTTGACTCAGTTGGACCCCATGCAAAGGCAGCCAACACCATCCGACATCCGTGCCATGCTGCCCGACATATGCATCAATTCAGGCGCCGAGATCAACTTCGAGAAGCTCAACTTCCATATCAATGGAAGTGACGATTCTGTCAAGGCCGCAATGACCATTATCAACTCGCTGCCCTTTGTCAAGAAGGCCAACTCGACTCTGCGGGTCAAGGTTGAGCTTGCTAACGAACACAAAGAGTTTGTGAGCGGAAAGAAAAATGGCAAGATCAACAAGATTATGAGCCAGAGCAACGTCCAGATTGTTTTCGATGGCTTCAATGAGTACAACTTCTACATTGACGTACGCGGTGCTCAGTACGAAGCTACCAAAAATGGTCTCGATCTGGTCGAGCTGGAAATGCCCGCTTCTATCTCCTTCCACGTTCCGGATCAATACCACAAGCGCATCATCGGTATCGGCGGTCAGCATATTCAACGCATCATGAAGAAGTACTCTGTGTTCGTCAAATTCTCAAATGCTATGGATAGAGGCGGCATTGGCAAAGACGATGACGATGTCAAGGTCGATAATGTCATCTGTCGTACCCCTGCAAGAAACGCCGACAACCTTGAACTTGTCAAGCAAGAGATCATGGACATGGTCGAGAAGGTTGATGCGGAGTACGTTTCCGAGCAAGTCGTCGTCGACAGACTCTATCACCGTGAATTGGTTGCTCGCATGCCCGAAATCGAGGAGCTCGAGAAGAAATGGAACTGCAAAATCACCTTCCCCGGAACAGAACAGGCAAGCGATGTCATCACCGTATCTGGGCCTGAGTACCAAGTTCCTCAAGCCGTGGACGAATTCCTGGGTATGGTGCCTGAGAGTCACGATATCTCGTTTCCAAGCACGGTGGAACTTCGCACTTTCCTCATGTCTGCAGAGTTTCACGACGATGTTTTGCAGAAGCTCAAAGACCAGTATGTTGTCGAAGTCATTGTCCAGTCGCCAAAGCACGAAAGAATCGGCGACGAGGATGTTGAAGTCGAGAATCTCCTTCTCACCTACACACGTAACAATGCTGGCGGTCTGAAAGATGCTATCGATTTTTTGGTCCTCGGGCTTGTTTCTCATGGGCTGAGCGCGAGCACTGTGAAGGGTGCTATCCCTCGACCAAAATCTGACTCTTTCGAGGACTCGATGCCATACTTCGACTCTAAGCTTCTGCAGCGCGCGGAACCACCTGTCGTCGCCGAGTCGCCTACACGCACTCACTTTGGCAGTGGAGAAAGTAGTGAAGGCCATCGATCTATCTTCGACAGACTCAGGAAGCCGGGTAGTATGTCGTCCTTCTCGTCTTTCCTCGAGAGACGCAAGAACAGTTCCAACTCTCCCGCGTCCTCATTGTTCAAGCATGCTTCGAACAATGCTTCCAAGGCCTCGCTGCAAAGCATGGAATCGCGAGAATCGGGCTATCGCAATCCTTGGAATGACAATGGCCCTGACGCCGAACCTGATAGCGCCAACAATCAGGCAAACGGTGGATGGGCAACTCTGGCTGCGGCAGGCAGCCGACCAGCCACTTCGTCGGCATCGCTTACTTCGTCGACACCTTACGAAAGCAAATTTCCTTTTGGCGCCGGGCGTAATGGCTCTACGACTTCGCTTAACACCACTTTGATACCCGGGCTAGGCGGCGACGTCGCCTCCAACAATGCCCACTACCATACCAATGCCAACCGGTCAGCCTCGATTTCTGTCGAGGTTGTCAATGCCAACAGCGGCAATGTGTCCGCATCGTCATCCTCATCTACACATGGCCCGGTTGGCTCGCGTCCTTCGAGTTCTGCTGCTGCTGCACCTGCTTCTGGATACCCGGCTCCCATAGGGCCTCCGCAATGATTTTGATTTGATTCTACAGACCATATATGTCTTTCCGATCCAGGGAAAAAGGATCTTCCTCTTGCCCTGGGGTCTTCTGTCCTCTTCTTGCTTCTTGTTTTCACGCAATGATATCCGACCGCCAAGACGTTCCCTATTTTGCTTTTTATCTTTTCCGGCATTTTGAGAGTACATTGCTACATACGTTCGGTTATGTTTCATCTCCTGTCTCTCCCTCATCCTTGCCGCTTTTTCATTGCTCTGGTTTTTTCACTGCACTGTCCTGCTGTTCCAGCCTCTTTTCCAAAAGAAAATACCCCTGTTCGAAGACTTAGCCTTGATTTTGATTTATTGTTTACGTCAGCTCTATATACCAACCACTCGGCTCTTTAACCAAAAGTCGCTTTGAAATATCTTTCTTATCACCTCTACAAGTATCCACGCTGTGACCATAAGCCTAACGAGTGGTCTCAAGTGCTCGCAGAATCAGTCGCATGTGTCTGAACTCATCCAAAGTCTCGCAACATGTGCTCCTCTGAGACTCGTTGAGGGCAACACCCTGCTTCTCTGGCGAGATGTATGACAACCTGCGAACGCACTCAATCTCGCATACCGGACACGTGCAATAATGGCACGACGTTTGTTCCTGCAGGTCGCATCGACACTGCGGCGACACGTAACTTGTGAGAAGGAGGTAATCACTACTTGTTATGCATCTATTATTAGCACATAGTTGGCAAAGGACGAGGGTTAAACATTTCATCACATAACAAAGAGATCCAGTCTTTCCTTTGCAAGGTTGAGTAAGATTTTACTAGAGTAGAATATTTGAAAGCTTGACTTTAGGTCTCGAGTTATGCTAACCCTCTATTGACCTGTATACAGCCTTTCCTCTTCCTCATGCTTCGCAGTGCTAGATCTTCTACCTTCTCGCCATTGCTGCAACCAAGAAGAAAACTCCACTTTCTGCTGGCCTTTGCGCAAGAGCAACCTTAGTTTCCTCTGATATGACAAACCTGCCACGAAACACAAGGCCCAGAGCAATACAGTGACGACTGTGAAACTCCAACTTGCTGAGTATGAGACAGTGCCTTGATCCGCAGTAACAGTTTTGGAGATAGCCAGTACAGCGCCGGTCTTGTCAATCGCAACGATGCGCAAGTAGTCGTACTCACCCTCCGGCACCTCAATTTGTGTCTCGAACCCATTCTTGTCTGCTTTGACAGCATCGATGAAACTCAATGCATCACCAGGTGTAGCTTTTACTGTCTGCAAGATCCATTGGCTCACTTCTGTCGCGCCCAGCCAGCTCACAAATGCAAAGCCATCCCTTGGGTCGAGATACACATCTGGCCGTGTGTTTGGACGTCCGATCCAGGTGCTAGCCCTAAACGCACGATATGCGTGTACGAAGCCAAACGGGAACAGCATAGATGGGTTGATATGGGTATCGCAAAGGACTTCGCCATCAGGAGAATATTCGGTGAATTCTGCATGGTAGCCCCAGCCCAGCAGTACGTTGCCAGAGTCCAGAACTTGCATCGATCCTTGTTGGGGTGTGCCTCGCGACCCAGGATTCATGTATTCTTGAACCAGCTCGACAGTCATCTTCTCCACGTCCAATTGTACCAACATCCCACGGCTGATCTCGCTGCCTCCTAGCAATTTCTCATGCCATTTCTGGTAGTTGGCATTGTCGAAGATACTGAGTTGATTGTTTGCTTGCACAGAGACGTGGTGTTGCCAGGCAAAATCTGTCGCCCTTCCTCCTGATAAGTCTGAGAAATCATTGTTGCGGCCGCCCAGAGTCCACAAGATTTCCCCCGTGTCGGCGGAGATGCATGCAATGCTGTGCATGAAGCGAGATGAAATGATGTAGTTCTTACTGCTATCCTTGTCAACACTGTTGATGTGGAAGAAATCGAAGGGTGACTCAGGGCTCTTGCCTGCAGAGCCTATGGGATAGAAAGTGTCGTGGATGGCGAAATGATCTGACGCACGCCATTCGAAGACGATGTCACCAGTCTCAATGTCTATCTCGCGAAATAGACTATCATAAATCCAGCCGGAGTCTTGGACTCCAAGAGAGGATAGATCCATCGAGATGGTATCATAGCTCGTGAGTAGAGCTGTATCGTCAGTTGTGATGGTGAATTCGTGAAAATCGTTCTCCAGCGTGCTTGAGGCAGAGAACTGCTTGAACACTTCATAGTTGGAGTTGAGCTGCAAAACAGGTCAATTCAACGTTATCACACGGAAGTGAATGCGCGATCACCAACCATATAATATGTCCCTAGGCCGAAACCAAAATCAATGTCTCCAGACCAGAAAGTAATGTACTGCTCGCCTCGGTACTCTTGGACCTTCAAGTTCATCACGCATGAACCAAAACTTTCGTCCATCCAAATTAGATCCCCATGTTCATCCAACATGATTCCAGCGGGACTCGGGACCATTGATCCGCGAAGGCTCAGTAAAGTGTATCCGTGAGCACATTGCTCATCCCATCGGATAGTATTCATGTGTGGCGGCCGCAAAGGTGATGACTTGAAAGATTGCTGAGGATATCGTCCAAGAAGACCCAAATCGTATATCGTTGAACTCCATGAGCTGTCGGAGATATCCTGACTGCATTCGACATGTAGCAGGAAGAGGGCCAGTACTAGCCAACCCAGCAACCGCCAGCTATCTAGGCCCGAGGATGACTTGAGCAATTGAGGCATCATGAGTTAATTGTTTTGCGTGACGAGAAGGACGAAGAAGACCTTCCACGACTAGACGTGGGAACCGACCCATGAAGACCCTGCTCCTCCATGGGACCAGCCAATACTTTCCTCTACGTATATTGCTGCTCTCGCCCTGGTCTCATTGTCATCAGGACCAAGGCATCGATATTGCCCAGTGACAATCGTCATCTCTACAACATACCTGGAAGAATTCGGAAGGTCACAATGCTTGGCCCGCGGCGAGTGTCTGGGAAATATCGATCTTGATCCTGGAGGTGTGGAGATAACGATTTAATAACAAGGGCATTGGCACCATTTGATGAGTTGTAGGCTATCAAGACCGTCGCTTCTTCGCGTCTGATTGCGTACAACACGATATCGATCTTATCACGCATCATTTAGCAGAGCCGTAGCTGGAACAGGCATACTGATCGTCTAGGGTTGTAGTGTCTCAATCGCGTGTACAATTGCCGGACCAAGGATGACGTGGATTGATGGCTGCCAAGCTAGATCGAATGCCAATAACGCGGCTCTTGTGGTAGGTTTAGCTTAGAGTGGGAGGACATTACTCATGCAATAGACCGCCATGATTGATGGAATGGTTTCTGATTCAACTGCAGCGGTACGAGTAGCAGGACGAAAAAGAGAGTTCGGGAAATTGATGCTGTCTTGCGTAGACCTCCTTGCACAAAGAGTCACGCCAAGCTTTCTCTATGCAGGCTCTATGCAGGCTTCGCTTGCACAACCTCTTGACAGACCGCCATACCACGAAAAAAAATTATTTTGGATCATATTACATGCCCAAAATGATGCTGCCCCCTATCAGAGTTGAACTGATGACCTCGGCATACCATAAATACTAGTGCCGCGCTCTACCAACTGAGCTAAAGGGGCTTGTGTGGCAAATTCACTACAGTCTGGTATAGATCCAGACGAATGTGTTTCACCTGATGCTTGTAATCATAACTTGCTCATTGTCTTGGGGGTAGGGCAACAGGTTATAGAATGCACAACAATTATTAACAATGTGTCGGGAGATAAGAATCAAGGCTGAGTGGTAGACTCTTCAGACCATGATTCTAGTTTTCTCCTTTTTGTTTCGTGCAACATCACAAACTGATTTGGACAGCTTGAAGCTGAATATACTTGCATGTTTTGTATAAAAGTTGCTAAGGCTCGATAGACAACCAATAGTTGTCATGCAAGCCGGGGAATGCAATCAACCTAAGATCTTTGCCAAAAGCCAAAGAACGCCATCATGCGTCCGTGAGTCAATGTCTTACAAGATCAAAGGTCGGCGATGTTGCGTTGCTAGACAACGCCGAAGCCTCCATATAAATTTCATGGCCGAAGACACTGGCTCGATTTGATCAACAATCTGGTTCATCACCACTAGCTTAACATGTGTTTATATGGTCCACATCGTAAATCATTCTGTCGCATGTTGTATCTCGCTGCTTCTAGCCACCTTGATTAGCCTGAAGTTGCTTACAATAGCAGCAGGAGTTGGTGTAGGTGACTCAGCAAAGTCACCTTGTGTGGGGTATGTCCGCCAGCGGTGACCCTTTTGGTCCTCTTGATCCTCCCTATGTCGGCCAGCAAAAGGTCGGATGTCAGCCTATAGGGCTGACGGCCGCGTTTTTGCTAGGCACGAGGAGGCTGAAATTGTCAATTCAAAGGCGTGGAGGATGGATGGCTTGTTCGAAACGTCGCCGACAAGGCGTGAAAAAGTCATTTCGGTGAGTACAGCAGAGTCATCGCTGTTTCTGAATGTGATGTGGTCGATGTAGTATATATAGATCGAGGTATGTTCGTTTTAGTGCTTGACATATTCATCAAGTCAATTTGACCTTGTACCATTTGGTTGTACCTTCAAGAACACTGTTGCCTACATTCAGACTATACCTACCTACCTCTTTGCTCCACAAGATATTGCAAACTCCCAAACCAAATCAACCAACATCATCTATTTCACTCTCCCAAGCGGACAAGAGAATTCAGAAGCATACCTCATCTCACACACCCACAACAATGCCATCCAACCCCTTTTCTCGCCTGACGAGCACCTCCAGCTCATCGGACACAGCCTCGATCAACACAACCTCATCCACCTCATCCTGGACCAAGCTACTACAAAAAAGCACTCCTGTCTCGACATACTCCACTATCAGCACGACTTCAGAATCAACAAGCAAATCAAAGACCAAAGATACTCTGTCGCCAGGCGAGAAGCAAAAGATCAAGCAACAAGATCGTATGAGTATGCAAATTTTGGCTACACATGCTGCTTTGAGGTAGCTGGTACCTCTATATCTTGCCATCGCTTGCTCTGGGCTTTGGATATATGCAAGATGTACTTCTGTCACGTCGCTAGGCGTACCAGGACAAGGGCTGGGAAATGATTTATACACGAAAGTGCTGTGACTTCCTGGAGAATGGCGTTTGGAATCGACCAAAGTCGAAGAAAGATATGACTGCATAATGATAGTGCTTTTTTAGTGTGTTTTCTCTCAATCAAGACACTTTCAGACATATCTCGTTCCAAGCACTAAGAGAAGGCCATGGGTCGTTCGTCTCTCGAAAAATTGAAAGAAAAGTAGATAGGAAGGAGTACATCCAAGCTAGCCATATGCAGCTAAATATGATGGTTCGCTCCTTCCTTCTTGCAGACGATTATCGAGAAGTACGAGAACCGTGAAATAAACCTGTAGCAGGATGTGATGAGTAAAGAAAAGGCTCTTTGCGATTTCGCTCATGTAAAAACATTATCAAAGACTAAAACGACTCCTCAAGCGCCACCTCTTCCCTTTCCCACCACTTTTGTGATATCATGCTGTGTCGTTTCCTTATGCCCCAGACTCATGAAATTGGAAGAAAGAAAAGGAGAAAATGAAAAGTGGTCTACCTACCAATACTTGTCGTCGATCAATTGCTCCTCTCCCTGCGAGCAATGAAGTAGACGATCAAGTTGCGCGCGCTTTCTTGAAGGCCGTTCTTATCCAACATACTCCAGAATTCGCTTTTTGCATCGCCTTGAGATTCGGCGTCTGATGGCCAACTCACGTGCAGTTGTGTGGCCAGCTCGACGGATGACTTGCGCACCTCTGCATCCTTGGAGCGCAAGGAGACGACAGCAAGACGACCAGCGCGTTCGCCCAAGTCTCTCGACAGCGGAGAGGCAGTGATTGTAGTGGATGCAATCAGAGCAGCCAGATTGCGGAGCGCGAGTGCCACTGCCTTGTTCTTGCGCACCATGCTCTCATCGCCGTGTCTTGCCTGGATTGCTGCAACGGCGCCATCGAGCTCTTGCTCCTGTGTATTGTCATCTGTTTCAGACACACAATGCTCGAGCCACTCAATTATCGCCTTCTCGCCCTCGTCCGGGTGGACTCTGGCTACAATGTCGCTGGCTAGTGCTTCAAGATCCTTGACTAACAGTCCTGAACCCTCAACATTCTTACGTGCGTCGAGGGCTCCAGTAAGAGCACGAGGATACCACCGTCCCGAGGCGATCCACTTCCTATAAGGCGGTTGCTGCGCATTGAGCACTGTTCTCATCACACTGGTAGCCTGTCTTCGAAGCTCTTGCGAGTGTCGCACAGCAGGGTTTCCTGCAGCATCCGAAGATTCGACGATGTATTCGAGGAGAACACTGCACAAGTCATCAAAACGTCTGCCTTCACCCACTGAGCCAAAGATCTCGCCAGACTCTGATGATTTTATCAACTCAAGCACCTTCCGGAAGCCATGTGCATCAAGTGTACGTCCTCGGATGCGTTCAATGCCTGACATGAGCAGCTTCCTAGAGCGCAGGGTCTCGGACTTGGTTTGCGGGCTCTGTGGCGGTGAGTCTTCTGTTCTAGGCATCTCCTCACGGTTGGAGCTTTCGGCGGTCGCAACTTGGCTGAATTCATTGACAGGAACTTCCCCCAACACACTGCGAGCATCTTGCGACTGCTGAGTCTTTTGAGCCTCTGACGCTTCTATGCCCTCCATGAACGGGTCTTCATGAATTTGGAAAGCGGCTTCTTCAGCCTGGGGTGAAGCAGACTCGATCTGAGCAGCTGGCGCTAGAGTGGGCAAAGGAGATGTTGCACCACCAGCGGGTTTTGCAGGACTGACTTCACGGTGAGGACTGGGCTGGTGGCTGATCGTGACTGGCGAGTCATTTCTATCAGATGCGCGCCGTGTGTGCTGTGGCTCTGATGGTTGAGTATCTGTTGTAGCATCGACGGTCGACAGATGCGAAGCACGACGCTCGAAGACGGGCACATGTGATCTGTGTACGGTTGGCAACTCCATACTAAAGGTGTCGTCAGCGATCACAGGTATCACACTGTCTACAGATGCCGAGCCATTCAAGGTTGGTCTGCGCAGCGTCGACTGCGGAGAGGTCGGGATATGGCTCCTAGTCGAATTCGGGGAGGTTGGGAGATGGCTCCTAGATGAAGTCGGTACAAAGGAAGCGAATTCGTCTTCTTTTGATGCGGTCGGCTCTTCTGTCTTGCTATCTCTACTCGAGGGTCGAGTCCTGTTGGCAGCCGATCTCGGAGACAGGTAAGACTGACGGAACGGACTCAACGCTGGACTACCCCTATCAGTGCGGGATTTGCTTGCAGATGTGCCAACGGAGGTAGATGCAACTTCTTGTCGGGGACTGGTGACGGGACTCTTGATAGAAGGTGTCTCTGGTCGAGCAAGTCTGCGGCTCGCATAGGGGTCTGCTGTGGCTGGACGAGCGATCTCAGGGCGTCTGACAGGCCGCCTTGCAGCTCCGGACATCAAAGCGTTGGGTCTTGCACTGGTTGAAGTGGACGACGAAGTCGAGGCGGTTGAGGGAACACGAGCAGAAGCAGGCGGTCCAGCAGACGGTTGGCGAGCAGAAAGGTTGTTTGATGACTTTGATCTTACAGTGGCAGGCGAAACAGAGGCCATCGCAGAGTTTGGACGACTCTCAGCCTGAGCCTTCTTGCGCGCTGCCATGATGGCATCTCTGACGGAAGATTTTGATGCTGCACCTGCTCTGCTTGCTGTAGAAGTGCGAAGAGTAGAAGCACTAGAAGTAGACGCATTGGGATTGAGAGAATGTTTCTCGAGGGCAATCTTTGCCTTTGGGTCGAGAGTGTTCATGATAAGCTCGGCTCTGTTAGGCCAGATCTTGGCTAGGGCCCAGTAAGTAGCTCTCATGGCCTCTTTAACCTTGGGCTGCGAATCGTTGAGACCATGTTTCACACACTTTTCGGCGAGCTCGAGGCCTCCGGTGCTCTCGAAATGAGACTTTGCCCCCACTTGTCTGCTGAGGATTGTACGCAGCCAGCCCGAGGCAAAAGTTCTCGGTTGAACGTTCTTGTCCTGACAGGCAATCCAGACATGTTGCATAGTACGAATGTTGTACGAAACGTATTGATAGATAGTGTCGACCGTCTGGTTACCGTTTTGAGCAGCAATATGCTTGGTAGCTGCACACATCTTTACAAATGTCTGCAGGTAGATCTCGACCATTGAATCGAGGGCTGGACCCAGAGTTCTGGCCAATTCTTGGACCAGATAACATGCGTTGGTAGAAGTCGTTGTTCTCAAAGAATTGGCAACTTTGATAATACCGGCTTGCATGTGCTTTATTGAGGACATGAAGAGAGTGTGGTAGTCGGTGGGTGCGTTTCCCTTCAAGAGCCGCCTCATCTTGGTAACGCTCTTGTCGCGATTTCCCCAGTTCTCTTCACTCTCCCTACCTTCGAAATGGGGAACCATGTCACTGAAAGTATCCTCGAGCTCCCTCTGCGAATGAACGAAGATGGGGTCCATTGGAACCTCCTCAGGTGGTGGCGGGCGAGCGGCCTCGCTGTTGATGCTCTCGGCGAGATGGGGATCGATGGCGGGGAGGGAACGAGTGGACTGCGACATGTCTATTGCGGGCGCCGATGCTTTGTCTGAATCGATCTGAGTGAGGATCTGAGATGCGATGCCTGTGCGAACACCATGCAGGTTCAATTGTCTCTTGAGATCGGCTTTTGCGCGGTCTGGCGCATTTCTACAGAACGAGTGTCAGTAAAGCGAGCGTGTCGCGATTCAGTAGCGACATACCGGAAAAGATCAACCAGAGCACTCTTTGCCGAATCGCGAACTGCGCCGTCATGGTCCTCCAGATTTGCGACCATCAAAGGTACGAAACTCTTGAAAGGTAAGGCTTCTTCACGATTCATGCGCACAACCCAGTGCATGGCTGTATCCTTTGCTCGCACGTTCGCGCCGGGGATAACTTCGTCGCGGATGATGTGCTCGACGTCGTGAGCACAAAAGTGCCAGGCGTCAGCAAAGGCTTGTGATGCGGCATTGCGGTGGTTCTCGCGAAGGTCGCCTAGTCTTTCTTGTAGGGCGGGAAAGAGTTTAGGAGCGTGTTGGACAATGGCAGAGCCATCAGGGTCCTGGATCTTCAGGCGCTTAAGAAGATGACCCAGCGTTGTAAATGCAGCAGTGGCGAGGGTGCTCGAGGCTTGTTGAGTCAAGGCGACTCGGAGACATTCAAAGATAATGGGTTGCGCGCTGTCGGGCACTCGGTGGTGCTTGATGTCTGACTTGAGATTGTTCAGCTGGGTAAGTTTCGCGTCCGAGGCAGCAGATGAGCGTTTGAGCGTCAACAGCAGAGTCTGGGCCTGCTGGTCCATGGCGGAGCAAGGCCAAAGTCACGAGAGGGTCGAGTGTCGAGAGTCGGGGTCAGTTGGCGCAAAAGGAGTGTGGAAACAAGTGGAAGCCTTTGGCCAAAAGATGAGCGCTTGACGGGTTCGGGCGTCGCTGTTGTTGTCTCCCCGCTTCGATAAACAACGCACGCCGACAAGCTGAACCTTGTCCTTATGAATCCTCCCTCTGCTTGATTAGCCGCCCTGCGCCCACGCGGCCGGCTTCTCCGTTCGTGTAGAATATTGTCTGTTCTATCCTGCTATTCGAATCTCATTTCTTGTCTCTACAAACATGTATGTCTGCCGCGTGACAACTCGAACAGCATTTCAAAAAATAATGTTGCATCTGACGCAACTTCTGGTCGGTGCCCAGCGGCTCCGGACCTTATCGGCCTTATCACTTCGGCCCAGCTTTTTACTGTTGCTCCAAACACATGCTTGCACATGGCACTCGGACTTGCAACTTCATTCCATGATGGGATATCTAAGTTATTTCAATGCCTCCACACTGCTCGTAACGTTGTCAGATTCGAATAGCATGACATCGACCTCCGCTAAACTCAATCCCACTTCTCTCCTGGTTCTCCGACCATTTATCTCCTAATCCCACCTCATGAACCATTTAGTACAGTCCTAGTGGTTGTTAGCCCCATGCCTAGAAGCAATATAGAAACTCTAAAACGTACCAATTTCTGTCAGTCTCTATAGGAGTAGGGCCTTTCTTATATACGAGTCTATATGGGACCGATTTAGGATGAGTAACCCCCTTAACGCGATCCTTAGTAGTACTAATCATCTTATGCAATCTCTAGTCGTTATTAACCTTATATGAATATTTAACATTATCCTTGCCCTTTAAAGTCCACTTAAGCCACTACAAGTTCTATATTAGAAGCCCCTCCTATTATAACATGTCCTTAAGTTTGTTAAAGCTAAGATAGTTAATTTCCATATTATTTCCTAACTTTAGAGGAAGTCTATCGACCATATTACTAAAGCTAATCGAGAAGACACGATACTTGCCCTTTAATTAAGTAGCGAAGGTAGTGGCAAGATTAGTAGCTAAGTTATTATTATCCGCATTGCTGCTATTCTTAGCGTTAGACATCTCCTCGTTAGATAATTTAAACTTATCTAACTCCTTAAGATCTAAATAAAGCACTAGAACCTCGATCGATCTATTTCTAATAAGTCGGAAGCGTACCTTAGTACTTAGGGTTTATAGCGTCTCCTCGTTAGAAGAGATATCTCCGTGCTTACGCTTAATAATACGGCTAGTTATCTTTATGCCTTTATCCCCTACGTCTATTCTATATACCGAGCCTAGCTTACGAATCTCCGAAATGCTGCGATAGATAAGATACTTAAGTGCCTAAGAGCGATAGAAGAATAGGGTAACACGAAACTATCTATATTCGTTAGTTACTATGTTTACTTATCGTTCGGCCTTAGTAATAGGAGGTTTACTGAAGAGTGTTATATAGGAGCGGATAGGTTTATCGATAGCTATAATATTATAGGCGATGTTTATATAGATAGGGGTAGTAAGGAAGCCTAGGGCATAGTACTAGTAGAGTAGACGCTTACTAGCCTTACATATAACGTTACCTTCGGTATCTTTAAGGTTAATAGGGATAGGGTTAGGACATCTCTTTCTTACTTCGGTTCGGATGTCGCGTATAAGTTTATGTATCTACTTTAGCGTAAAGAAAAGGAGTGCCGCTGCCTACTCGTTAGCTAGTCGACTACTAGAGACGTAGATTACGTCTACACCTTCTTTAGATAGAGTAGCGTAGCCGTATCGCTTATTAGAGTCCTACTTATTAAGGGGGAAGCCGTCTAGGCCATTCTTAAGGTCGTCGATCTAATCTCCCTCCTTTTACTTCGGCATTATTACGTAGGAAGGGTATATGTAAAGAGGAGTAAATAAGTTAACTATAAGAGGAATAGTAACTCGGCGTAGGTAGTATAGTAAGACTTTAATTATAGTAAGTAAGGATTACTTCAAATAAGATTATATAAAAGAGATGGTTAAGACGTATCCGGTAGTAGATGCTTTTTATTTTAAGAGTGATATATAAAAACAATCTTTATTTCATTATATAGAACTAATGTAGCTTAGAGTTAGGTGTGTTCACTTTATTCGGTTTCCAGATGCGGAAAATAGTCGTCTTACTTTGTTTATTAATAAACTAAAAAGTAACTACACCCGGATATTTTCTATGAATAATAAACGACGCCTATATTCCTACTTAATTACCTACTTTACATCTAGGATACTATAGCAAGCATAACTAAAAAGGACTCTAGATAAAAGCGTAACATAGATACCGACGGCGTAGAGATAGGGCTAAAAAGAACTAAACTTAATGCCGATCTAGCATCTACCCCCTAGTAAGATCTAGTAGAGCCTTCTACTCTATAAGAGGCTATTATATCTAGAACATATGCCTACTCTAAGCCTTAGCCTAGATTCGAATTCTCCTCCTAGCTAATCCTCGAGCGCATTCTACTAACTATATCGTAACCTAGTACGATGGCTATAACCCTTCGCTCTTAGTGCATTACTTCTATCGCGCCTTATTATAACGTCTCGTTTAAAGAGCTTAGATTAGCGGACTATGTAGCTAGTCTTACGTCTAGCCTATCTAGGCCTATTATTTCTATATAGCCTATAGACATCGATACTGTCTTTATGCCGTTTTAACCTATTATTAAAGACGTTAGTTACCTCGATATAAATTATCTTTAATCGATTACTAGTATGCATATATACGATGCCTTCTCTTTTAAGGAATTAAGATTAGTAGACTACATAGCTAGTTATAGACCTAGCGTAGTAGTAACTACACCTTTTAACATAATAAGCGATCTTAAGTCACTTATTAGACAGATTTAGAATCTACCTAAGAATGGAGACTAGCCTCTATATAAGCCGTAAGGGGGTAGCGACTTAGATGGTAACACCTAGCACGAATCCTAGGAGTAGCAAATAGAGATATATAGAGACGTAGAACTAGATACTACTAAGTAAGGAGGATAAGAAAGTGTTAAGATCCTTTACGATGACTCTAACGGCGATAAATAAATAGATAAAGATGCATATTATAAGGAACTAGAAGAGTCACTCTATCTACCTAAGACTAGTTAGACTATCTATAGCGACGGAGATAGCAAGAGTAAGGGGATAACTCTAGCGTATCGTTCTTTCTCCCCTATAACTAGATACGTTCTTCTACTAATTAATAATAGCCTTAAGATCGATAAATATGATGATATTAATAGAGTCTTCTTCTTTACTACTAACATTAACCTAGACTTTATAGACGACGCCGAGGTAAATAAATATCTAGAAAGCATTAACGAGGAATAGGATACTATAATAATCGCCGAGAAATAGTCCTTTATAAGAATAACATACTTTATCTTACCTATAATAACCTATGCTTAGAGATAAGTTACTAGTTAGAGTTATCTTAACGCTAATAGTAGATTATGCCTCTAGATTATATAGCACTCGCTACTTACCTACTTAAAGAGTATACGAGCTAACTACCTCCTCGGCTACTACTACTATAATAGATTTAAGATATACTTTAATCTCTCGATAGGCAAGTTCGATATCTCGGCCCTCTTAAACGCGGTAGACCTACTACCTATTAATCTACTAAAAGCACTATTTGCTCGCCTTATCCTATGTAATCCCTTATTCGAAGGTATAAGCATCGAGGACGAAGATGATAATGCTACCCTAAGACTCGAAGTTAAAGTATATAGCTTTAGTGTCGGCATAACACTAGCGAGCTTTATATACTAGATATCCCTCTTCTTTAATAGACCTCTTACCCTTAATAAGTTTTACAATATAACTCCTTAGAAGGAGACCGGTATTAGACTAGATAAAGATAAGTGCAATACTACGAACTAGAGATTTATCGACTAAGCTTTCGAAATGGGCGAAGATGGTAGGCATATAGAGACGCTCTTATGTAGTCTTTAGGAGATGGTAATTAATGAGTCGTTTAAGGAACACGTAGACGACTAGAGTTTAGGGGCTTATATGCTTACTTAGTTAACTAATTATATTACGGATGATGATAAGCTTTAAGCTATGTCGTTTTACCTAAGAAAACTACATATTATAAAGGCTCGTCTTATAGCAATTACTTATAGTTATATTACTCATACTAGAATAAAGGAATTAGTAGTCTAATAGATAGGGGAAAATAAGGAGAATGTATTAGCTCTAAATGAATAACAACTAGAAAAGTTAATAGCACTAAAGGCAAATTAATTAACTACTATAATAATGCAAACTAGCTAATTAGCGTTTGATACGATATACGCTAGCTTTAGTCGCGCTTCTATTTATATGGCAGTTATAGTAAAGGTGTTTATTAAGTAATTCCTTCTACTAGCTAAGCCTAGGGTTTAAATGTCCGCTATTATATTATAAGACCTAGTCTACGTCGAAAAACCTAAAGGCCTAATTCTCGATGTAATAGGGGTAAACTATACGCATTTTCTTAGAACATTAACTATTTCTTTCTTCCTTAGAAATGCAGATTATAAAGTCGAGTTAACCATACTATAATACATAGCGTTATAGGAACTTACTAAACTAGTCCTAGTTGCTAGAGAATGCATTAATTCCTATAAACATAAGGATAGGTCGTCGACTATGCATCTTCGTATAGAGAATTTAATTAGTAATGTTTGTTATTACTATAGCTGTCGTACGCGTTAGCGGTTTAAAGGCCTTAAACCGACTATATGTCATTCTAGTATAGAGCATCTTATGCTATCGAACCATTTGCGCCTTAGTTAGAGAGTTAGTAGTAAAGGACGGCATTAAACGCGACTTATAGCGCTATGTAGATATAACTATAAAAGATACGATGTCTGCCTATCTATACATTTAGAGGGCGGCTACTATAGAATGTGCAATCCGAGTAATCTTTTTAGCGTAGCTTATATAGAACTCTTACTAAACTTCGCTCTATCGAAAGATAAAGATAATATAGTCCTTTCTTTCGTATACTAAAAGCATATAAGTAGCGAGTAGTTCTAAATATATAGGTAGTCTAGCTACCGTGCTACTATCTATGTCGATATATATATGCTCTTAAGTCTATAATAAGCTTAGAGACCGCGTAGCGTCCTTATTATAAGAAGAGATAGTAATAGGGTTATCTAGTTGTTAACTAGGGCTATTAAACACTTAGTATAGTATATTAATGCTCGGGTAAGCTCTTCTCTCTACTCTAGATAGGTTTCTAAATCGCTTAGCTAGCATCTACCCTACGTAGTAAGGTCTAGAGTCGTAAAGTGTTAAGAATGTAAAGCTTCTAACGTATAGCTTATATTCTTATAGAGCATTAGCGACGTAAGCTTTCCTTATCCCTTTCTTAGTCCGATATACTAGCTTAGTAAGATATTTGTAACGGAGAATATTAATATAGGTCTAGGTTAAGTTATCTTTACGTGGCGCCTTAAACGCATCGACGACCTATTAATAGGGACTATTAACCTACTTAGCGATGTTTAAGCTCTTATAGTAGTGTTAAGCATAGTGTTAATTCTAGTAAACGCGGCGAGCCTCGTTATCTAGGGATAGAAACTAGAAGACGTAACCCTAGTAGCTATAGATGTGCATCTAAATATGTGTCGTAGGGTTATAGCTAATATTACATATATAACACTACTAGGAGACCGAGACGATACTATAGGTAGTTATATGCATATTCCGATATATAGATACATCCTATAGGGATGCTACGACCTTTAGATAGCCTAGAAAACTACATAGCCTAGGGAAAGTATTTTTCTTTACATCGTAGTTATCTTAACGATAGTAGTAGAGTCGCGCGAACTTATTAGGAAAGCTAATATAACAGTTAAATTTATAGATAAAGAGACCCATATTATAGAGTTCTAGGCCGTGTTTCTACGTATAGTAATAGAATTGCTTACTCGTGTAATTAGAAGGGAAGAGCTTAAGATACGAGCGCGTAGGGTAACGGAATGTAGGAGTAATGTCTAATTCGATAGCGGAAACTAGATTAGTAGCGACATAGCTCTTACGATCCTACTAGGAGATGTTTTATGCGTTATTTATAATAAATCTAGTATCTTTAACGCCCTATTAGTTATTACTATCTATACTAGCGTACTAGCGATAGGTATAGGCGTCTCTAGAGCAAGACGTTTAATCGTCCTAGACCTTAATAGCGTCGTTATTACTATCATTAAGGCCGTCGAGCTTAGGTTAATCGAGGTAATTACTAATGTCGTTAGGCTCGTCGTCGACTAAGGTTATATCGCTACTAGCGGTAGTAAGAATTTCGTCGTCTAAGTTATCGTCTATAATATAGTTATGTAGACCGCTAGCGTAGCTAATATAGGATGTAGTAGCATATAAAGATAGGTTATCGAAATGCATCTCTCTATTGCTAACATATGTATAGAACTTATCGGTATAGTTAGAGTAAGTAGGGGTAGGATTAAGATGCTACTTATCTATATAATCCTCTAAATTACTAATGTAATCGTAGAGGGCATCTTTATCTATAACCGTAATAGGCTTCTATTTATTATAAGTAGGGTCGGCGCTATAACGAAGACGAGGACTTAGTAGACTATATATATTCTCTATAGCGTCGTCGTAGTTATCCTTATCGTCTAAGCTATTAGCAGTTATCCTAGGAGAATTATATCGATGAAAATTGCTATCTTTAGATCCGACGGACATATGTTCGATAGTATAAGTACTAGGGGTAGGTCTTACTCTTTTTATAACCGGACTTCGATAAGGACTCAATTTTAGAGCCTATAGTACCGACATTAGGAATTTTAAGGGGGTTTCGAAAGTCTGCTTACGCTTTAGATAGATACTACTTATCGAGATAATAGACATCTTCTTAGTAGGAGACTAAACCTTATAGCGACTAATAGACTACTCATAATATATAGATTCGGCTACTCTAGTCTAGAATAAAGGCTAGGTAACCCGCCGACTAGAAGACTACTAGAGAGAGGTAGCTTTATTTAGCTTCTTTAAAATTAAAGGCTAGGTAACTCGTCGACCGGTAGACTATTTAAGAGAGGTAGCTTCGTATAACTTCTTCGGAATTAAAGGCTAAGTAACTCGCCGGCTACTAGACTATTTAAGAGAGGTGGCTTCGTATAACTTCTTTAGAATTAAAGGCTAAGTAACTCGCCGGCTACTAGACTGCTAGAGAGAAGTAGCTTTATTTAGCTTCTTTAGGAAAGAAGGCTAAGTGACTTACCGACTAGTAGACTACTTATAAGAGGTAGCTTCGTGTAACTTCTTTAGGAAAGAAGGCTAAGTAACTCGACGACTAGTAGACTACTTATAAGAAGTAGCTTCGTATAACTTCCTTAGGAAAGAAGGTTAAGTAACTCGTAAGCTACTAGACTACTTATAGGAGCTATCTAGCCTTTATCTAGTAGTAGGGCACTAATATATGTAATTACTCGGTAGCATAGGCTTATAATACGTAGAAGGAGGAGAAGCATGCTATAGGTAGCCGCTAGAGCTATAATTGCTCGGTAGTATAGGCTTATAATACATAGAAGGAGGAGGAGTATGCTATAGGTAGCTGCCGGAGCTATAATTGCTAGGTAGCATAGGCTAGTAATATATAGGAGGAGAAGGAGCATACTATAGGTAGCCGCCGGAGCTATAATTGCCTAGCGGCATAGGCTCGCGACGCGTAGGAGTAAGAGAAAGGTAGGAATAGTGACCGGCGGAACTATAGTTACTTAGTAGTATAGGTTCGTAATAAGTAGGTTAACGACTATAGGGGCTAGGCGCGTTATAGAGTTTTCCTTAGAGCCTATAATATGCTATAGTAATCTTCTCGGCGCGTAATTTAATGGCGCTAGGACTAAATTTAATACTATTAATGTTTCTAATTAGGTCCTTTACTATATCCTTCTTATAGTTAGTATTAGGAAGCAAGTCCTAAATGTAGAGAATGATTTTACTAGCCTCGAGACCTATAATATTTGCTAATTATATGTAGTAAAAACAGCTTAGGATAAAGATAAGAGTATAAAGGTAAAGGGTATAATAAAGTAAGCTATATATAATGATATAAAAGAAAAGAAAGGTCGTCGTTAGAGTAGGAAGGTAGAAAGTAGACGTGTCCTTCCTTAATAGTATAGTCGTAATACTATAATGTAGTTAATAGCGACACTTCGCCTAAACTATTACGGGTTAATTCTAGGATGATTTAAAGTAATTAGATGGCCCGTGCCTAGGTTTAGCGACAGCTTCTATCTATAACCGTATACGTCATTTATAACATTTTACCTCTAATATATACTAACTACTACGAAGACCGATTCTCGTCCCTTTATAGAAGAAGTCATCTAAGCTCGTTATAAAGACTTTATAATGTCCTATATATTTATTAGTTATCTACCTATAGGAGGGTAGAGGCTCCGTTAGATAGCGTAGCACTTACGGGACCCTTATTTCGACCTTTTTAACACTTCCGATCTACTATAATTCTAGCAAACTCTAGCGGAAGGAATGTATACTATCTAACGGTAATAATAACCCCCTATATATACCCATCCGCATATTAAGCTAATTATTGTCTTATTATGTCATATATTAATCTAGTTATATTACTTATTACGATATTATGCTAGATTAAACATTACTTAATACCTACTACTAACTTGCTATAACTATATCCCTTTCTTATCATTACTATTTATCTACCTTATTTCCTTAGGTACTAAGTATTAAGTAAGAACCGATATTTAAACCTCTATGCTATTAATACGCATAAGCGCCTCTACCTTCTTCTCTATAGCGTTAAGACGAGCCTTAGTGCTAATAAGTTCCTCCTTCGCCTTAGTAAGCTCGTTTCTAGCCTTCTCTAGCTCCTACTTAGTAGTAGTAAGCTCTAAAGTAATAGCCTTAGCCTCGGTAATAGAGCGAGCGGCCTATATAGTAGCCTCCTAAGTAGATAAAGTAGCATTAATAATGTTGCTAACACGCTTGTCGTTATCTAGAGACTTAGTTAACTCCCTAAACTAGTTAATAATAGCTATACTAGTACTAGTTAGGTTCGCTTCGCTATCGTCGATAAACTACTCTAACTCTTTCTTAAGCTCCTTATACTTATAGATATAGTCGTTACCTACCTAGATAAGCTTATAGGCCTTATTAAGGTTACGGTTAAAGTTCTCCTTAGCATTAACTTAGGAGTAGTAGATGCGCTTAATGTCCTCGTAGATAACGACACCTAGATTGTAAAAGCCTCTATCCTAGTTCTTAGCCTCTTTAGTAGTATCCTTAAACTCTTCCTTAGTCTTATTTAAATCCCTAAGCAATGTCTAAGTAGCCTTAAGGTCCTTAGGGTTAATGTTAACCTTAATAGGAGCGTTCTTAGAGTTCTCGACCTAGTTATAGGTAGCGTTAGTATAGCGGTAATGGGCGTATATCTTCTAACCTTTTTTGCTAGACATAGTAGACTAGATAACATAGAGACGGCCAGCCTTAGCATAGTAGGAATAGGTAATAGGAGCCTCTTCGCCTTAGTTAGTCTTAACTATAAGCTTAGGATAGATGTAATTTAATAGCTTACTCTTAACAGACTTAATCTACGTAGAAGAGGGGTTGTTAATAACTAACTATAGTGCCTTATTAAACTCGGACTTAGAGATATACTAGAATTTATCGTTACGATTTCTAAATTTAGCCTTAGGCTACTCCTCGACCTTACTAAGCTAGGCGCGAATCTTAGGATTAAGCTAGTCGAGGTTAGGGGTGCTATAGAACAATTAGCATATATAGCTATTAATAGAGACAAGAATAAGGATAAGAATGCACTTTACATAAGAGAGAAAAGTATTAGGATCGACCTCTACGCGAACTATAGGACTAAAGTTAGGAATAATAGTAGGCTTATCGTTATCGAAATTAATGTCCTTATCGTCGATAGTAACGTTATTATCGATATTAACCTAGACTCTATCGTCTATATTAACATTAGTAGTGCTAGTAACTCTAGCGCTAGTAACTTTAATGCTAGGCGTGCCGACGTAAGAAGGATCCTATATGTTAGCGTCTTTATTTATAACGCTATTATTATTAGGCTTAGTGTAGCGAGGAAAGTAGCTGCCTTTAGTAAAGAGGTTATTAAAGTTAATATTATAGATATCGTTAATGTTATTATTACCCATTATAAGGAGCGCGTAAGGCAGTTATAGTAGATAAGAGTAGCGGAAGACGTAGTAATCTAGAAAGGGTTTAAGTCGTAGCAGTAGAAGATGTAATTCTTCGTGTAGTTAAAATCCTAATGCTAAACGCTTCTAGAGGATTAATGTAAATAGACACTCCGAATCGGGGATGGACCCTCTTAGAATTAGGCGGTTAGTAATTAAAGACTGTTTAATTATTGTTTAGTCTAGAGATTAACTAGACATAGCGCTATAGAGTAGGTCGTCATCCTTATATTCGGCTTCGAGTTAAGATAGCTTCTATATATATAGGCGAGGGCAGAGGTAAAGATAATGATATATAGTATAGGCGGGGAAGAGAAGACATAATAATAGCTACCTTTAATAAGTAGCGAATCATACCGAATTATTAATAAATCTAGCGCTTCCATTACGTCTTTCTCTTCTAACTTAGAAGTTCTTTTTATGTTAAAGAGAAATGCGACTAATGTCTATGCTTCCCATTCTTAGCTATACACTTAATGTTAATAGCATTATCTCTACTATTCTTAGTAAATGATGTTATACTATCTAACATCGAAGTATAGGCTCCGAAATTACATAGGTAGTGATTCTTAGTATTAGGAGCACTAGTAAATCGTTTTTAGATAGGATATGGTATAATATAGGTACGTTAGGTCGGCATTATTTAATTATCGGCGTTATTTAATTAGTGGACTTATTACTACTGTAATTTCGATAGGTACATATATATATTACTACGAAAGGCGCCTAAGCTACCTCTTATAATGCTCTAATTCTAATTCTCCTAACACGTGCCCTATAAATCGTTAAGTATAACCCTAGTGATTGTTAGTTACTATTATGGAAAGTAGTATGCATATTTTCGAACATACTAGTTACTATTAGTCTCGACCGGAGTAGGGCCTTTCTTATATATAAGTCTATAGTAGACTAACTTAGGATCCGTTACGTCTCTAGCACGATCCTTAGTAGTACTAATTATCTTGCGTAATCTCTAGTCGTTATTAACCTTATATAGATACTCGATGCTATCTATACCCTATAAAGCCCACTCGAGCTATTATAAGTTCTATATTAGGAGCCCCTCTTATTATAACATGCCCTTAAGCTTATTAAAGTTAAGTTAAGTAAGGTCTATATTATCTCCCGATTTTAAGGGAAGTCTCTTAACTATGTTAGAGAATCTAATCGAGAAGATATGATACTTTCCCTTTAATTAAGTAGCGAAAGTAGTAGCGGCATTAGAGGCTAAGTTATTGTCATCTATATAGCCGCCGTCTTTAGTGCTATCCTTAGCGTTAGACATCTTATCGTTAGACAATTTAAACTAGTCTAACTTCTTAAGATCTAAGCGAAGTACTAGAACCTCGATATATCTATTTCTAACGAGTCGGAAGCGTAGTAGAGTCTTAGGGGTTTATAGGGTCTCCTTATTAGTAGAGATGTCTCTATGCTTACGCTTAATAATATAGCTAGTTATCTTTACGGCTTCGTCACTCTCGTCTATTCTATATATCGAATCCTTTTTACAGATTTTAGATACACTATAGTAGATAAGACGCTTAAGTGCCTAAGAGCGATAGAAGAATAGGGCGACACGAAACCGTCTATATTCGTTAGTTACTATGTTTACTTATCGTTCGGCCTTAGTAATAGGAGGTTTACTAAAGAGTGTTATATAGGGGCGGATAGGTTTATCGATGGCCATAATGTTATAGGCGATGTCTATATAGATAGGGGTAGTAGGGAAGCCTAGGGCATAGTGCTAGTAAAGTGGACGCTTACTAGCCTTACATATAACGTTACCTTTAGTGTCTTTAAGGTTAATAGGGGTAGGGTTAGGACACCTCTTTCTTACTTCGGTTCGGATGTCGCGCATAAGTTTATACATCTACTTTAGCGTAAAGAAGAGAAGTGCCGCTGCCTACTTATTAGCTAGTCGACTACTAGAGACGTAGATTGCGTCTATACCTTCTCTAGATAGAGCGGCGTAGCCGTATCGCTTATTAGAGTCCTACTTATTAAGGGGGAAGCCGTCTAGGCTATCCTTAAGGTTGTTAATCTAATCTCCCTTTTTTTGCTTTAGTATTGTTACGTAGAAAGAGTATGCGTAAAGAGGAGCAAATAAGTTAACTATAAGAGGAATAGTAACTCGGCATAGGTGGTGTAGTAAGAGGAGTAAGTAAGTTAATTATAAGTAAGGCAGATATATAAATTATAAGAGATATGGCGATTTAGTATAGCGATGTAGTAAGACTTTAATTATAGTAAGCTACGCTTACTTTAGATAGTCTTTATTCATATTCGGGGCTAGACGTAATTACTTTAGGTTTCCGGATGTAGAAGGAGCGTGTTTTGCTTTATTTGTCGATAAAACCGCCTGCTATAAACAACTTCTTTTTAATAATAAGTAACATCTTTATTGCTGCTTAATTATATACTTTATATATGGAATACTATAGTAAGCATAACTAAAGAGGACTCCGGATAAAAGCATAAGGTAGACACTAGTAGCGTAGAGATAGAGCTAAAAAGAACTAAACTTAATACTAATCTAGCCTCTACTCCCTAGCAATATCTAGTAGAGCCTTCTACCCTAGAATATGCTATTATACCTAGAATATACGCGTACTCTAAGCCTTAGCCTAGATTCGAATTTCCCTCTAAGAAGTAGAAATTAGCGAACGATATAACTAGCCTTATACCTAGCCTACCTAAGCCCGGTAAGTCTATATCGTCTAGAGGCATCGGCACTATATTATTGCTCTTTAAACCTACGGTAATGGAATATAATGGTCTATAGAGATTATACTTCTAATCGATTACGTCCGTACGGCCCTATACGCTTTTCTCTTTTAAGGAATTAAGATTAGTAGACTATATAGCCGGTAATAGATCTAGAAAAATAGCACCTACACGCCTTAATATAATAAGAAAGCGAGTAAACCTTAGATAGCGGATGCGGTAGGCAATAGAGAAAAGAAGATAGGACTATCTTAGGAGCTAAAAGGAACTAGACTAGAAGAATGCCGGTAATCACGAGTCTTAAGAGAGGCTAAGAGAAATACCTAAGGACGAGGATGACAAATTAGATACTACTAGGAAAGGAGAAGTAGGAGCTATTAAGACCCCTTATAGCGGATTCGATAGCTATAGACTACTAGCTTAAGATGCACCCTAGGAAATCCTAGAAGATATACTTAGCGAGGGCGATAGATAGTTAGTTACTACTAAGGAAGGGCAATAAGAGGTTATCGAGATCCTTTACGATAACTGTAATAGCAATAAACAAATAGATGAAGATGCATATTATAAGGAACTAAAAGAGTCACTTAATCTACCTAAGACTAATTAGACTATCTACGGTAACGGAGATAGCGAAAGTAAGGAGATAACTCTAGCGTATTGTTCTTTCTCCCTTATAACTAGATACGTTCTTCTACTAATTAATAATAGCCTTAAGATCGATAAATATAACGATATTAATAGAGTCTTCTTCTTTACTACTAACATTAACCTAGACTTTATAGACGACGCCGAGGTAAACAAATATCTAGAAAGCATTAATAAGGAATAGAATACTATAATATTCGCCGAGAAATAGTCCTTTATAAGAATAATACACTTTATCTCGCCTATAATAATCTAGACCTAAAGATATGTTACTTCTTATTATAGAAGGGATGCTAATAGTAGATTTTGCCTCTAGATCGTATAGCACCTGCTACTTACCTACTTAAAGAGTATAAGAGCCGACTACCTCCTTAGCTACTATTACTATAATAGATTTAAGATATACTTTAATCTCTCGATAGGTAGGTTTAACATTTTAGAGATCTAGAATGTAGCAGACCTACTCCTAGTTAATCTACTAAAAGCACTATTTACTCGCCTTATCCTACGTAATCCCTTATTCGAAGGTATAAGTATCGAGGACGAAGATAATAATACCGCTCCGAGACTCGAAGTTAAAGTATATAGCTTTAGTGTCGGTATAACACTAGTAAGCTTTATATACTAGATATCCCTCTTCTTTAATAGACCTCTTACCCTTAACAAGTTTTACGATATAACTCCCTAGAAGGAGGCTAGTGTTAGACTAGATAAAGATAAGTGCGATACTATAAACTAGAGATTTATCGATAAACGTTCTAAGATAGGTAAAGATAGTAGGCATATAGAGAAGCTCTTACGTAGTCTCTAAGAGATAGCAATTAATAAGTCGTTTAAGGAACATGTAGATAACTAGAGTTTAGGGGCTTATATGCTTACTTAGTTAACTAATTACATTACGGATGATAATAAGCTTTAAGCTATGTTGCTTAACTCGAGAAAGCTATATATTATAAAGGCTCGTCTTATAGCAATTACTTATAGTTACATTACTCGCACTAGAATAAAGAGGTTAGCGGTTTATTAGATAAGGGGATAATAAGGAGAATGTATTAGCTCTAAATGAATAATAACTAGAAAAGTTAATAGCACTAAAGCCAAATTAATTAACTACTATAACGATGTAAACTAGCTAATTAGTATTTAATACGATGCGCGCTAGCCTTAGTTACGCTTCTACTTATATAGTAGTTATAGTAAAGGTATTTATTAAGCACGTCCTCCTACCTAACCCCGGAGTTAAGCTATCCGCTATTAAGTTATAAGATCTTATCCGCGTCGAAAAACCTAAAGGCCTAATTCTCGATATAATAGAGGCAAACTATATGCATTTTCTTAGAATGTTAACTATCCCTTTCTTCCTTAGAAATGCAGATTATAAAGTCGAGTTAACTATACTATAATACGTAGCGTTATAGGAACTTGCTAAACCGACGTAAGTTACTAGAGAATGCATTAATTCCTATAAACATAAGGATAGGTTATCGACCGTGCATCTTTAGATAGAGAATCTAGTTAGTGATGTTTTTTGTTACTATAGCTTTTATACATAATAGCGTTCTAGTGCGATAGAGTTAATTATAAGTCGTGCATATAGTAAGGCGCCCCTAGTCCTATTAGATAATTCGCATCTTAGTTAGGGGGTCCGGTAGTAAAGGACATTATTAAATGCGACTTATAGCGCTATGTAGATATAGCCGTAAAAGATGCAATATCTACTAGTTTAGGCGTCTAGAGGGCGGCTACTATAGAACACGCAATTTAATTAATATTTACGGCGTAGCTTATCGGTTGCTCTCTACTTTATAGAAAGATAAAGATAACATAGTCCTTTCTATTATGTACTAGAAGCATATAAGTAGCGAGTAGTTCTAAATATGTAGGCAGTCTAGCTACTATGCTACTATCTATGTCGATGTATATATGCTCTTAAGTCTATAATAGGCCTTAAGACTACATAGCGTCTTTATTATAAGAAGAGATAGTAATAGGGTTATCTAGTTATTAACTAGGGCTATTAAATAGTTAGTATAGTATGTTAATAGTTAAGGAAGCTTTCCCCCCTACTATAGATAGGTAGGCATATCGTATAGTTACCCCTTACCCTATGTAGTAAGGTCTAGAGTCATAGAGTATCGAGAATGCGAAGCTTCTAATATATAGCTCCTATTCTTACATAATGTTAGCTATGTAGGTTTAGTTTATTCTCCTTTTCTTCTAAGGTATTAGCTTAGTAAGATATTTGCAATATAGGTAGGATTTAGAAATAATAAATATCTAATAGAAACGCTATACTAAGAATCTAGATATCGCCTAAACTTAGCTTTTATGCCCTAGTTATTAGATACGGAACCCGGTTAATAATATGCTTAGATTCTAGAAATAGAGTCCTAAAGTATAGAGAGAATCTTAACGTTTCTTAAGTGCTAGTAATAAAAGACTTCGGCCTTACTACTATAGACATGCTACTAAAGGTAAGCCTTATTAGAGAAGCCTAGCTTATAGGCGTAACACTTAGTTTAGAGTTAATCTAGGTCGTAGGATTATAGATGGACTTTAGACTAGTGTCCGATTAAATAATTAATAGATGTTAGGACCTTATCGCACAATAGGAAAGGACATAGATATAGGTAGCTAGGTTCCTCGATATAATAGATGTTTTAACGATAGTAGTAGAGTCGCGCGAACTTATTAGGAAAGCCGATATAATAGTTAAATTTATAGATAAAGAGACCTATGTTATAGAGTTCTAGGCCGTGTTTCTACGTATAGTAGTAGTATTGCTAGCTTATATAATTAGAATAGAAGCGCTTAAGATAAGATCGCGTAGGGTAACGAAACTAGGAAGGGCCGCCTAGTCCGATAATAGAAACTAGGTTAGTAGCGAGAGATTTCTTACGCCCCTACTAGGAGATGTTTCGCACGTTATTTATAATAAATCTAGTGCCTCTAACGCCCTATTAGTTATTACTACCTATACTAGCGCGCTAGCGATAGGTATAGGCGTTTTTAGAGTAGGACGTTTAATCGTCCTAGACCTTAATAGCGTTATTATTACTATTATCGAGGCCGTCGAGCTTAGGTTAATCGAGGTAATTACTAATGTCGTTAGGCTCGTCGTCGACTAAGGTTATATCGCTACTAGCGGTAGTAAGAATTTCGTTATCTAAGTTATCGTCTATAATATAGTTACGTAGACCGCTAGCGTAGCTAATATAGGATATAGTAGCATATAAAGATAGGTTATCGAAATATATCTCTCTATCGCTAATATACGCTAACTTATCGGTATAGTTAGAGTAAGTAGGGGTAGGATTAAGATGCTACTTATCTATATAATCCTCTAAATTACTAACGTAATTGTAGTTAGCGTCCTCGTCTATAACTATAATAGGCTTCTATTTATTATAAGCGGGGTTAGCGCTATAACGAAGACGAGGACTTAGTAGACTATATATATCCTCTATAGCGTCGTTATAGTTATCCTTGTTGTCTAAGCTATTAGTAGTCATCCTAGGAGAATCATAGCGATAAAAATCGCTATCTTTAGATCCGATAGACATATGTTCGATAGTATAAGTACTAGGGGCAGGTCTTACTCTTTTACTTAGTCGTTATAGAGACTAGGAAGCAGTCTTAATCTACTTACGCTTTAGGTAGATACTACTTGTCGAGATAATAGATATCTTCTTAGTAGGAGACTAAACCTTATAGCGACTAATAGACTACTCGCGATATATGGATTTGGCTACTCTAGTCTAGAATAAAGGCTAGGTGACCTACCGACTAGAAGACTACTAGAGAGAGGTAGCTTTATTTAGCTTCTTTAGAATTAAAGGCTAGGTAACTCGCCGACCGGTAGACTATTTAAGAGAGGTAGCTTTATATAACTTCTTTAGAATTAAAGGCTAAGTAATTTGCTAGCTATTAGACTACTAGAGAGAGGTAGCATCGTGTAACTTCTTTAGGAAAGAAGGTTAAGTAACTCGCTAGCTACTAGACTACTAGAGAGAAGTAGCTTTATTTAGCTTCTTTAAGAAAGAAGGCTAAGTAACTTACCGACTAGTAGACTACTTATAAGAGGTGGCTTCGTATGACTTCTTTAGGAAAGAAGGCTAGGTAACTCGTAGGCTAATAGACTACTTATAAGAAGTGGCTTCGTATAACTTCTTTAGGAAAGAAGGCTAAGTAACTCGTAGGCTAATAGACTGCTTATAGGAGCCATCTAGCCTTTATCTAGTAGTAGGGCGCTAATGCATATAATTACTTAGTAGCATAGGCTCGTAATACATAGAAGGAGGAGAAGCATTCTATAGGTAGCCGCCGGAGCTATAATTACTTAGTAGCATAGGCTCGTAATACATAGAAGGAGGAGAAGCATGCTATAGGTAGCTACTAGAGCTATAATTGCTCGGTAGTATAGGCTAGTAATACATAGGAGAAGGAAGAGCATACTATAGGTAGCCGCCGGAGCTATAATTGCTAGGTAGTATAGGCTAGTAATACGTAGAAGGAAGAGGAGCATGCTATAGGTAGCTGCCGGAGCTATAATCACTAGGTAGCATAGGCTAGTAATACGTAGGAGGAGAAGGAGCATACTATAGGTAGCCGCTAGAGCTATAATTGCCTAGCGGTATAGGCTTGCGACGCGTAGAAGTAAGAGAAAGGTAGGAATGGTAGCCGGCGGAACTATAGTTACTTAGTAGCATAGGTTTGTAATAAGTAGGTTAACGACTATAGGGGCTAGGCGCGTTATAGAGTTTTCCTTAGAGCCTATAATGCGCCCTAATAATCTTTTCGGCGCGTGATTTAATAGCGCTAGGACTAAGTTTAATGCTATTAATATTCCTAATTAGGTCTATTACTATATCCTTCTTATAGTTAGTGTTAGGAAGCAAGTCCTAGATATAGAAAATGATCTTGTTAACCCTTATAATTACTAATATTTGCTAATCATATGTAGTAAAAACAGCTTAGGATGAAGATAAGAGTATGAAGGTAAAGGGTATAATGAAGCAAGCTATGCATAATGATATGAAAGGAAAGAAAGGTCGTCGTTAGAGTAGGAAGGTGGAAGGCAGACGTGTCCTTCCTTAATAGTGCAGTCGTGATACTGCAATGTAGTTGACGGCGACACTTCGCCTAAACTGTTGCGGGTTGATTCTGGGACGATTCGGAGTGATTAGACGGAAGGAGAGGTTGTTGTTAGAACAGGAAGGCGGAAGGCGGATCAGACGTGAAATTATCAGCCAAGCTTGCACCTTCCTCGCTGACCATCATATCCCATCCTAGGACCAAAACGGCATAAACCGCGGGCATCGCGTGTAGCACTGAGTGTGATAACGATGGATTATGATACATGAGAACGTTCGGCTCTCCTGATATACATATTGTACACAGAAGGTTCGTAGTTGACACCACTGACAGGAATTCTCTCGTCAACCGCTCGCTATGTGGTAAACCACCACATAGCTTGAGCCCGCGGAAGCGGCACGACCTGCTATGCAACGAGACGAGCTCAGTGCAATTGACGTCGCGATGGATCAACGTGCTATGC